>NC_063194.1:6456576-6764076 GCF_017589495.1 Alosa alosa
TTCTTTCATTCTATTTTTTCTCTTTGTCTTTTTTAGACATAAATGTGAGAATAGTGAGGAACATGCAGTATTTCAGTAAATGTATTACAACTTAGACTGCTTGCCTTTTTAACTGTAGATGTTGTTGCTTTAGAAAGACACTTCCATGAAAAAGCAATCAAACCCACTGAAAGTATTACTTTTTAAGCAATACATAGGGTGTTTTATATTGTGTCTGGTTTATATATAAAAAATGTGTGTATGTGTAATAAGCACTTGGGGTAATTTGTAAGTCCGTTTAAATTATAGTCAGATGACCCAGATTCCACTCTCAGCTGTCTCTCACAGAAGAACATTAAAGTTCATTGTGAGTGTTAACTTATACAATCAGTGTGGAAATCTGTTTGACACTTGTCATTGTTTCCTAATGCTTGATAATGATGCCCTTTGACTTAATTAGAAGCTGTGCGGTTAACATGTCATGTTTGTGGAAAAAAAGTTAAATCTGAGACTTCCACTGTCAAATCATAATTCATGTATCCCTACTGTTGCATGAAGGAACATCTCTAATGAATAACATAATTGCAGTGTAATTCACTGCAATGGCATCTATCGTCAATCCTCTGCACAAAAAAAAATAAATCTTAATTTGAGAATAAATGATCCACTGTTACAGCTGGGGAAATAACAATGCATGTTAACAAAGTGCTTTAATTCACGGTTCCTTTAAGCGTTATGGGATTTTGTTATTGTGAGCAGTGTGAAATTACAACATTTATTTTGGTTCCATTTTTTTGGTAGATTTAATTTCTTCTGTTATGACCTGTTAAAGGTATTTTACTTTAAATTACTTTTCCTTTTCTGGAAATGATGTTTTTATGTTTTATTGCTACAATTGATTAGCGTGCCTATGAAACTTTTTTCCTCACTTAGTTAGAAGTCTCTTTTTTTGGCATTTGTTTTCAAATATTCACACCTACGTAATGGCTTTATTTATTGCACATCTCAATGCTTGCATGGTGCAGGAAAAAACACAAGATCTGTAAATGAAGCGACACGCTACTACAGTGTTATGTAAGAGAATGGAAGTGAGGTAGAGCTTACCAAGTGGATCTTTTAATTATTGTTTTTGTTTGTTTTTCATGGTGGATGACTTGAATTAATAATGTGCATGTTGTTCTCCTCCCTTTCCCACCTGCATGCAGGGGTTTGGTTTCGTAACTTTCGAAAGTAGTGCAGATGCGGACAGGGCGAGGGAGAAATTACATGGCACCGTGGTAGAAGGCCGTAAAATAGAGGTGCATGTAACATATATTTTCCCTTCTCAAGACAAAAGAAAAAACTATTCTTTCTGCAGTTTGTTTATTTGTTTTTTGTTTGTATGTGTGTATGTTTGTATGTATGTATGTATGTATGTATGTATGTATGTATGTATGTATGTGTGTTTTTTATTATTTGCGTTCTGTCTATTTCTCTCTTTCTCTCTCTCTTTCAATTTCGGTTCGTTCACGTCCATGTCTGCTTCACTCTCATTTCACCCATCTCCAGGTGCATCACTGATTTCTGTTCTTGTGCAACCACCCCCCTTCCCTCCCTCATCTCTCTCCCTCTCTCCACTTTTTCAGTTTGATTTCATCGTATATACTCATAGACATGTGCCAAGTTTGACTGCTGTGACTGTGATATGTGCACAAAATATGATTCCATCCAGGATTGGGTTAGAATTATGTTTTTATTTAATGTGGAATTGTGTTCTTATTATCTTATTGTTTTTGTTTTTAATTGAGTTGGCATTTAATTCAGTTATCTTGTGTTTTGAAGTGCATACTTTGGCTTAGTGAGCTAAAAAGGGTGCAGTAACTTTGGCAGAGCAAACACAGCACACTCATTGGGATTGTCTGGTGATGGCTAGTGACCCTATTGCAGGGTTGACGAGGGATATGCGGTGGCTTGAAACTAAGCACACTAAATCCAGCAAAAGCGTTAATTGGGACGGTAGGGATGCGCCGGGGAAGCTGTGATCACAGAGAGAGCTGTGTGGCTCCTCCAAAAAACTCTTAAGCTTGACCCGCTCAGGGCCATCCCAGACTGCAATCTGACTCACATTCCTCCTACCAAGGAGAGAAAAAAGAGAGAGAGAGAAAGAAATGAGGCGGAGAATGAAGGAGGGAAAAAAAGTTGTTATCTGTGTTGCATAAAATGAAGAAAGAATAAAGACGGAGCATATGTGCTCTCGTTAGTCCAGAAAAACAACAACAACAAAAGTGTCCGAGTGTCACCACTGACTCCCACTCAACACTGTCTGTAGCTTCTCAGAGAGACTTTTTTGTAGAGTGATTCCCGTCCCAGGCACGTGGGGGACTCCGAGGCGAGTCCGGCCCCCAGTCCGGCGCTGGGTCTTTTGCGAGGCCGACTCTGTGCTGGATGAGGGCCGGGTCCGTACCGGAATCACTCGCGTTCTCTGGGGTTTTGACTCGGTGCAGCCTCTTAGTAAGCTTTTGCATATTTTGCCTTCTCGTTTCCTCCCCCCCTCCTCCCCCTTTTCCAATGATAGCATGTAGAGCCCTCACCAAACTCTCAGTAACCATGGTAACAATACACACACATGCGGGGTGGCTGGAATGGTAAGTGGAGCAATCCATCTGCCATGTCACGTAATTTTACGCGCTGATACCACGTGGTTATCTTTCTTTTCTCTAATTTTTTTTGGACTTGTTCAGTTTTATTTTGTTTTGTTTTTTCTTGATGCTATTTCTCTTGGTGCGCGTTGTACTTTTTAAGTGTCCGTTTAGCTGCGTGAGAGACACTGACTTGGACTGGATTGACTCGTTGCACATTTTACTCAGACTGTTAACTTCGTTACTGTGTATGAAATAATGCACCCTCTTATATTGCTTTTGTTAGCTGTCGTTCGAAAAGCTGGAATGATTTCATTTGGTTCCTCTATTTTGGTTTGATTTTTTCTTTTCCTGGGTTGTCGTTCTTTGGTTCTGATTCTTGCGATGATACGAAAGGCTCCTGTTACGAGTGTTTGAATGCTAAGTGTTGCTTTTTTTCTAATGGTACTTCTGAAGATCTGTTACTGTATGTTGCACAATGCCAATGTTGTCTGCCCTTTTTTCTCCTTTGACATTTTCTTTATTTTTTTCGCCTTTTCCGTTAACCGAGTCGTTCCTCCCCCTCCTCCACTGCATGCCCTTTCATATATGAGAAGCTTTTCGTTTGTTGAGTGCATTTTGTGTGTTTTTTCGTTATTCCACTCTCTTTCTTTTTAAAATGATCATCTGATGACAAAGCATGCTGAAAACAATCTCTCAAATGAAATTATTGCAAATATCTTTATTTGCTTTGTATGTCCTTTTAGTATTTATGTATGAGATTTGTTTTAAGTGAAATTGATTTGTTTGTTATGATGGTAGTCGTAATTGCGTAAATGCTTTTACACATAACATAGTGATATGAATGCATGCATTTATTTCAAAATATTTATATTATCCATCTGTGCCAGTGCGACTTGTACTGATACACTCTTTTCTGTGCTTAGGTTAACAATGCAACAGCTCGAGTAATGACAAATAAGAAGACAGTGAACCCATATGCAAATGGTAAGTCACAGATCAAACATGCTCAGAATGCAAACCTGTTAATCATGCACATTGAGGTTTATCTCACTAATATCATTTTTGAAACGTCATCCTAAATAAGGAAAGATAAATAAAATATCCTGGTGTAGCTAGTCACAGTCCTCTTTGCCTTTCACAACTCTTAAAGAAAAGATTTTTTGGTAAGTTCAGCTGTTTTAAGGAAAGGATTTTTAGCAAAAGCTGTCCTCAGCGGGGCTTTCATTTGAGTGACAGGCACTTTCACTGGAGCGGAGATGTGCGACTGTGCCAGATGACCGGGGAGGGGACATCGTTGCCCCTTCCCTGTGCCCCCTTCAGCTTGACCTTTGACCTCTGTTCAGTCAGCTGTCTCCACAAGGCCGAGACGTGTCTGCCATCACCCCCAGCGCCCGCCCCCCTTCTCAGAGTGCCGCAGCAGGCATGGTGGGCAGTGGTGGCAGCGTCTGCCGAGTGTGATTAACCTGCCGAGTCGGCCGCTGGCCCACGTCCCACTCCCCCGCGCGTGTCTCTCTGCACGACGCCCGCAAAGTTTTTAATTGTTGTGAGCAGAGTGCGCTTGCCTGCTTTTTCTCCTCTCTTCTGCTGCCCTCTATCTATCACCCTTCCCCCTCTCTCTCTCTCTCTCTCTCTCTCTCTCTCTCTCTCTCTCTCTCTCTCTAATTTCCCCTCCCCACTGAAATGTTTTAAAGTTTGATATAAAGATGCAAACTGCAACAACCTTTCCACTGCCAATATGTCTCAGAGGCTTTTTTCCCAATCATCTCACATCTCTTGTTCTCTCCCTTTCAGGCTCTCTCCCTCTCTCCTTCACTTTCTCCATCGTGCTCTGCCTCTCTCTTTTTGCGTCTCTTCTCATTCTGTTTGAGCTCTCTTGTCTCGCACTCCCTTGCTCAGTCGCTACTGCTCTCTCTCTCTCTCTCTCTCTCTCTCTTTCTCTCTCCGTCTCTTCTCATTCTGTTTGAGCTCTCTTGCACTCCCTTGCTCTAGCCCTTGCTACTGCTCTCCCTCTCTCTCTCCCTCTCTCTCTCCCTCTCTCTCTCCCCCTCTCAGACGAAGCTTATACTGACAGGCCATTTGTAGAAGTTAGAGTTTGAGAGAGATCTGTCAGACGGCTCTCCTCCTCATCCCGCCGCGGCATGACAGGCCGCTTCGCTCCGGCCTGCCCCTCAGCCGGCATCATTAAGCCGGTGCTGCCGCACGCGGACTGGGCCCTTAGTTAGCCATGATTTCAACATCGCTAACCCCCGACGAGATCAGATGGAAATCCCAGGGAATAGGAAAAAAAACGAGAGAGGGCTCGGAGAGATGAGATTTAACACTCCTATGCTTTTTTCTGTCTCCCTTTTTTCTGTGTGTGTGTGTGTGTGTGTGTGTGTGTGTGTCCAGGCTGGAAGCTGAATCCAGTTGTGGGTGCGGTCTACAGTCCAGAATTCTATGCAGGTAGGTTTATAGTGGTGTATGATCATGAGGAGTTATTCATGTTCATGTTTTTATGTTTCCGATTTTTGTGTTGGTAAATTAGATTTGAACCTTCACTTTATGTAATCAAATTGGCATTATCTATTACATGTAATCGTGTGGTGACTAATCATGTGCTTAATGAACTGTTGTATTGATCTTAGCAGTTCAGACCATATTACTTAGTAAAACTGCTGAAAACAGTATTTACTTTTTACTCAGATAATGTAAATTTAAATTTGCTTTGCCTAAGGATTCAGCCTCAATAGACCAGCAACTGACAAGTAGTATGCTATTGAAACCCTAACTTCAGCAATGCCAGAATCTAAAAATAAATTACTTTTACAAAAAACATGAGCCTACTCTCTGGAAAGGAAATGGGACCATAAAAAGACTGAGATAAAGAAATGCCTAATTAAAGGCTATTTTAAAGGAGGTTATCATTAAACAGACTCATGTTGTGGGACCGAGGAGGTACATTATGGAGTGACCTCAATCTTTTGGTCTCCTCCTGAGGAGCTGCTGGCCGTGGCTCTAACGACTGGCGCTCTGGCAGCCAGAGACTGATTATTCCAATCACCCAGAGGCCTCCACTCCTCTCGCACAATGTGCAGATCCGGCACTGGTGATTGGCAAGAGGGCCCACTGTCCCAACGCACTGGCACAACCCAAAAAAACACAAAGCACAAACGGTCTCTGTGATCCCACTTTCTACCACCAGCCTTGAGGGAGGGGATGGGCTTCAGGCCGAGAGGATTGTGGGAAGGGAGGGATTGAAAAACAGAAAAAGAAGGGATGGAAGGGAAGAGCGTATCCCTTTTTGGTGTCATTCTCTTTGTGTGTCTCATTGTCAATCCTTGGCCATCTCTTGGCCTGACCTTCCTTTAACCATCATTACTAACCTTCGCACATTACGGTGAAAAATATTGAAATTGTATGATAATGGGAACTCTGTGGGCGGAGGGAAAGAAAGCGGCTGAAATGGAGCCCTAATTGTCTGTCCTCACAAGGGCATCAAAGGGATGAAATATATTTTGTGAATTAAAATCAATATTTTGAATTTCTCTGGACAGGCGTTTTCCTAATTCAGTGCACATTCTGTTAATTACAAAATGGCTCATTATTGATTTGCTTTCGTCTCACCTTTCAAGTCTCCAAACTGCCCACAACCCATTAGCAGGCTTACATTTAGGGGTTTTGGACTGCAGCCCCCCATTTATAATTAGAGTGTCGTTAATAGGCTCTGATTGTGCTGAATCTGCTAAATGCCTCTGATGATTGTGTTTAGGTAACATCTAAAAATAGATATTGACAAGTTGCACCCCCCAACACACACACACACACACACCCCGATCAGACTGGGAGATCGGGGTTAAAACGCCTGTGTCTGCATTTAAGCAATCGTCAACGCTTGCAGTTTGGCTGTCGCACTTCAAAAGCGATAGTAAATCAAGGGAATGGATCTGAGATAAGTACGTGGATCAGGAGGCGGGAATGGAGTACGGCTGCGGTGTTTGTGCCGATTCGCCCGCGCTTCTGAATCATGGGGGGTGGGGGGGGGTAGGAGGAGGAGGGAGGGGAGAGTCCAGGCTAGGCGGTAGGCGCCAGAGCGACCACTTGAACTTTGTCTCACCTGAGGCAGGGCGGTTGATTTAAGACGTGTTTGATGTTCATTAATGGGGTCCTGCACGGGTGGAAATGAAAGCTATCAGGAGAACTGCGCCGGAGCAGAGCAGAGCTGCCTGCTGCCCGCTACCTGATCTCTGATTAAGTGTTGTGTCTCAGAGAGATTAGGAGATGGGCTGGAAATTAGACTTGGACCAATTTGCACCAAATGGATTATAGAAATGGAGCTGGACTTCCCCCTCAATGGGAAATCTAAAGGACTGCTCATTGCAGCATGTCGCATCTACTGTAGGCTTCATCTGCAGCCAGGCATTTTGGAAAACGTATTATGCAATCAAAAACTCACTGACTTTACGTCTATGTAGCAAACATAAAGTGCTGTGTGTCAAGATGTACAGCCACACTACTCGCATTGCAAATTGCCATAAAATGATTGAAAAAAAAGTAATAGCATTCTACACCCTCTTTGTAATGCCACTTCAACAAAACTCATTACAGTGTGAATTTGCATATGCAGCAAGCTAGAAAATCACATAACTCGTTGTTGAGCAATCTTGCTTCCCTCTTTGTAATTTGCACAGTTTGGGTGTGTTTATGTCGAACCATTAAAGACAGCTGTAACATATGCGGCGGTCATGCTACATATATCTAGCACTTTTTAATGAGAAAATCTCACTCTTTCGTTGCAAACTCTTTATGTCGTTTTAAAAGTGCTGAGTTTTGTTGAGGAGTCCCAAGCTGTTTCATTCACTCGAACAGCACACTTGTTTCAAGCACTCTCACAAAAAATAAATCGAAAGAAATTTATTTGTGTTTTAATTAAATAGGATGGGTGGGTGAGGTGGAGTGAGGGGGGCGGGCAGAACACTGATTTTATGTGTGGGTGTGTGTGAGAGAGAGAGAGAGAGAGAGAGAAGTACGAAAGAGGAGCATATTGAAAAGAAGAAAGCCCCTGAAACATCCTCTGGTCATTCCCTCCATTGTGATGTGAGCAGGGGAGATTGCATGGAGGAGAAGAACAATGAGAAATGACCTGGACATGTGTAAGGAGATGATTAAACATGTACATTAATTAAGTGTCTTTTTTAATGCACTTGAACACTCTGCAGTGTGATAAAGCGCTGGGATTACAAAGCAACTAATGATGGAACGGTGAAAGGAGAACGTTTCTGTTCGCTATTAACCAACTGCAGCACTTTAAAGAGACACAAAATGAGAGAGGAAAGGGAAAAGAGAGAGCATAGAAAATGGCTAAATTGGCTAAAAAAATATCTCACACGAATGGTGAGAAGTGTAAATAAGGAGGGGACGACGAAGAGACGTTCTTTGCCTTTCTCTTTGCTAATGAGTCAAAAAAGAGATTTGGGCAATTACTTGAAACCAGTGTCCTGATTAATTTTTACACATTCTTCAATTTGTCTTTCTTTTGTCTGGGGCTTTTGGACAGTGGGAAATTCGAACACTTCCATTTCTGGGGCCCCATTTTCCGCACCACACCAAAGCTAATTTCTCATAATTGGGAGGTTCTTGCTGTAATTTCACCCTGTATCAAACACTTCAAGTAACCCAGAAAAGCATTTTATAGAGCATAAAGCGTGCTGGCGTTTTATGAACTGGGCATACGGAGAGACATTTGCCACTGTAAAGCCCCCCAACAATGTTTATGAAGCATGGGACTATCAACCCCCCAACCAGTATCCACATCTTCCTGGGTACCCCCACCCCAGCTCAGCCCACCCCACCCCCCAAAAGCTTGCAGCTCCACGCCAACGACAGAAATGATTAGGCCACAAAGCAGTTGTACACTTTTATGGCTGTGATGTGGAGGCAGCCTCCTGTTGGTTGGAGCATCTGCTCCGGCGTAATCGCTCTCGCGCAGCAATAAAAACCGACTCACGCGTTCATACCCCCGCCGCACACACGCACACAATTTTTCATCCAATGCATGGCTGGAGCAGAGTACTGCAGCACCAATGACCCCCACCACCCCACCCTCTTTCTCCACTTACACACACACACACACACACACACACACAGAAGCACACCCCCTTCGTCATCCACAGTGAGCTTTCCCTTTCCCTATCCCTGCCCCCCTAACCCCCCTGCCACCTACCCTCACTTCCAACATTTGAAATGAAAGAGCATGATCTAAGTTGTTTATACTGTAAATATTCATGGTAGATATATCGGCACATGTTTATTTTTCCTGTGTGGGCCATTCTACATATCAAAGGCTGCGTTCGCCAAATATGCAAAAGTGAGCGGATCATGTTTCAAACCTGGCTGTCAGATCACTTTCCAGTTACGGAGGGGAAGAAAGAGAGAGAGAAAGAAACAGAATCTACTGCTGGTGATTTTTCACTTCTGTTTCCGGGGCCTGTGGCCACAACACTGCCATTCCCCATTGTGTTTTTCTGTGGCGTTGATCTCAGCCACCAGCCACCAAGCAGCTCCAGACATAAATTTGTTTAAAGGAATGATTAATCCAGTTTCCCCCTGCATTCATGTGTACACAGAGAGGCGTCGAGCAGACTAGCTCCTCATTTAAAGATTAGGCGAGCAGGAACGAGGAGGGCGGATTACATTTCAGTGACATGGCAAGCCTCTCAACAGACCGCAGGGCACTGGCCTCCAGACTGAGCCGGCCTCAACTTCACCAGCGTGCTAATGTGCCTTTCAGAAACAGTCTGCCTTTCCCTTTCACTTTGAATTTAATAGAATCAGGGAGGAGGATTTATTTCCCCAGGATGTTAGCAACTCTATCCCAGGTAAAACTAATTAATTTCCTTGTCAAAATCGAAGGCAAAATAGACATTAAAAAGGCAATTTGAGCCTCTTTAGCTCCAGGGCCTGGCACCCCAGCCCCCCCATGGTCCGACGATATCAAGGTGACAAAAGGATGAAATGGAACAATTATTGCGGCTCACCTTTACTAGGACCCTTCTCTCTCACCACAGCTCCCACAACTCTCAATTTTTCATTAGCCAAATGAATGATTCAATGTTTCCATTACCTTTTTATTAGATCTCATTTTTAAAAGCTGTATAATTAAAGAAGGAAACCACTGCCTATTCTTCCCTCACCCCAACTCACACACCACACTCAAATTAAGCCTCTTACAAGTCATTTCCAGCAACCATTGGCCTGTTAAGATTAATGATATGTTAGCAACAATGTACGACTTATTTTCCTTTTCAAAGCTCCCGGCTTTAGGCCCTTATGTGTGTGTGTGTGTGTGAGGGGGGGCAGACATCAATGAGAATGTCTCATTACAATAAGCATGCATAGATAGGACCACCTGTGTGTGTATCATCATTTGCTGAGCTAATATGGAATATTCAGCAGTTACTGTATATTCATATACATAAATCACATCGAAAGAACAGTGTCTTTGTTCAAAGGGAAGCTGATTTATTTTTACTGTGTTGGTCCCCAAATTTAAAAGGCAAATTTATGTACTCTCTCAAGGGTGACCCACGTGTTCATCTTTTGAACAGTGGTTGATGACAGGTTGATTTTACTGCCCTGTCATTCCACACCTTATTTTTCCAAAGGACATTTTGCTGGATGGGGTGCAATCAATTACTTCTGCTCTTTCCTCTCCTCGCCGTAAAATGGCCAGTCAGACTCAGAGAAATCAAGGGGAATTTGAACCTTGGAACCAATTGAAAGTTGGTCTGACATTCTTGGGCAGTTTCTCTGCCTTGCTGATTAGCTTGAGGGTTCACACAAACTCTTTACACCAACACATGTTTATTTATCTCTCTTTTTCTCTGTGTGTGTGTGTGTGTGTGTGTGTGTGTGTGTGTGTGTGTGTGTGTGTGTGTGTGTGTGTGTGTGTGTGTGTGTTTGTGTGCAGTGCCAGGCTTTCCTTACCCAGCAGCCACGGCGGCGGCGGCGTACAGAGGAGCACACTTAAGGGGAAGAGGGCGTACTGTCTACAACACGTTCAGGGCGGCTGCACCTCCCCCCCACATCCCTGCCTATGGAGGGTGAGTCACACCACACTCCCATTCGCTCCCCATCCATCTCTTTCTCCCTCTCTCTCTCTTCCCATTGTTGTTCTTTTCTCTCTCTCTCTCTCTCTCTCATCCTTCTCTCTCTTTCTTTAACCCTCTCTGTCGCATTGTTTCAACTCGACTTTAATTTTTCACTTTGTCTATCTATCCCCTCTCATTTTGTCTTTCTGTTTCTATCACTTCCTTTCCTTTCATTTTCCTCCTTGGTCGCTCTCTCTCTCTCTCTCTCTCTCTCTCTCTTTCCGTCTCTTGCTGTCATTCTGAACACTTTTTAATGGGGACTGCATGCGACTGCCTTCCCCTGCACAGAAACCCGGCACAGCATGTGGCCAATCAGAACGCCTGGAGATGTGCACCTTGCGCACACTGCTATGAGAAATGACTGTAATTTGCACTGTCATGGTCGGTGGCTTTAAGCATTTTTAATGTCACATGCTATGTAAATGCGCAGGCAGGATGAATGGGAACAGGAGATAGAGGAGAGGCGCCAAGCAACCAAAAGATGATTTCCCATTATTTGGTCCATTTTCGTGTTTGTGTCTGCGAGCAGTGATGTTCAAGAAGGCTTGGCCTGGGGTATTAGCTTTTTATTATTTGTTCGCACACAGAAGCTAGCCCCCCCCCCAAAAAAAAAAAAATCTAGACTGCCAAGCGGTGAGGTGCATCTGCTGGAGTGACAGCAAGATATGTACATCACAGATTGTTTTTCATTAACGTTGTTCAAGTATTTCAATTGCCCCCCTGACAGCTGTGCGTTGCATTATTAATTTTGTCTTATTGTGGCGGACGAACGAACGGCGCATTTGGCTGTCGCTCAAATGAGATGACGCAAAATGAAACCTCGCATTGTGGAGGAAATTCTCCGGCGTGTTTTTGAGAGTGCTACGCCAGAGGCTGTCATTAAATCAATACTTCATTCTGAGATCACAGTGAAAGTAACAAAATATGTGTGATCACAATGTACAAATGCTCTCCGGCACAAAATGTTATGAGGTACACTGAAGCAGGGCCCAGCAACTGTCGACATTCTAACTAAAGAATAGGCTATACAATACACATATCATATATATACATCAATCTATCTATCTATCTATCTATATATTTATCTATCTATCTATCTATCTATCTATGTCTGTCTGTCCCTTTATCTCAGCTACAGATCATCCATTCATTCATCCATCCAGCCATCCATGTTTCCTGCAATTTTCCCAATCGTCTACCTATTGATTCCATCACTATTGATATATATATATATATATATATATATATATATATATATATATATATATATATATATATATATCTACCCAACCTCTTTCCCTCTACAATAGCCTGTGTTTCACTATCTAACACACACACACACACACACACACACACACACACACACACACTGTGCATTGTCTCTGCGGTGGAGCGTGCAGAGCGAGCTGTGCTGTGGCGTGGCAGTAAAGTGGGGGGATAGGAGAGTATGTTAATGTGATGTATAATTGGGGGATTGGGGAGGCCCATCTGCTCCAGTGGCTCCCCAGCCTCCTTACCCAGTAAAGTGATGAGAGCCCACACTTCTATACTGTAGCCTGCTCCCCTTACAGCTGATGCTGTGTGTGTGTGTGTGTGTGTGTGTGTGTGTGTGTGTGTGTGTGTGTTTCACTAATGAATGGGATGGGGCTCGATGTAGTTGACTTGCACTTGAATGTGAACAAGCATACTAACATGAATGTATTTTTTTGTGTGTTTGTTTGTGTGTCTGCTCCAGTGTCGTATACCAGGACGGCTTTTACGGTGCAGATATTTATGTAAGTATTACCTGAAGCTGCATGCCCCATCCTTAAATTTCAAACCCTTACATTCACACCTATCTTTCGTTATGACCCAAAACAACACAAATCCATTTTGTATTTCACTGCACATTTCAGCCTATCAATTAACATTATACCTAAAATATCTCTACCTATATATTTCACAACCCAATTTATTGCAGACCTTCCTGTCATTGTCCTATATATTTTTGCGTTGGGCTTATAGTGTTGGCCAAAGCCCCTGCAGTGTATTCCCCCAGCGTTCCCGCTCCGTGGCCTCAGCCCTTCGCTTCAGACTGACAGAGTGGAGAGAGTAAGCACTGCAGCTGATAGGATCAGCTGTCCCAACGCTGTGCTTTTGTAATGAGAATCCAGACAGAGGCTGTTATGTGTGAAAGAGCTTGCTCGAGGGAGAAACCAAGGTGTGTGTGTGAGAGAGAGAGAGTGAGAGAGTACAGGGAGTCTAGCTGAGAATCAGCTGCATGGCAGACAGAGGAGAGAACAGCTGCTGCAGAAACCAGAAAGGAGTAGAGGTGTTAGATGTGTGTTGGTGTGGGAGAAATAAAGGGGAGAGGTGTTAGATGTGTGTTGGTGTGGGAGAAATAAAGGGGAGAGGTGTTAGATGTGTGTTGGTGTGGTGTGGTGTGCATGTCTGCATAGTTGCAGGTAGGTGAATTAGGTCGATGAGTGAATGCGAGAAGGACTGCAACATTATTATAACCCATCTGTGTTTGCTTATGTCTGTGTCTGTGTCTGTGACTGTGTGTGTGTGTGTGTGTGTGTGTGTGTGTGTGTGTGTGTGTGTGTGTGTGTGTGTGCTATTTTCCCTCTCCGCACCGAAAGTGAGATCCCATCGAGACTGACGGGGCCTGATGTATCCTCGCAATCCGCCTCCTCTGGGACGA
This sequence comes from Alosa alosa, assembly GCF_017589495.1. Classification (NCBI taxonomy): domain Eukaryota; kingdom Metazoa; phylum Chordata; class Actinopteri; order Clupeiformes; family Clupeidae; genus Alosa; species Alosa alosa. Next base: position 6,469,986 of record NC_063194.1, read on the forward strand.
AACAAATTGCGCAGGGTGACAAATGTGTGTGGAAATGGCGGGATGGGATCTCTCTGTGCTCCCGCCATTAGCCTGATGCCACAGTGGCTACGATTGATCACCGCACCGTGATAAGATCATTTAATATTCATTAGAAAACCAGCACTAGGACTGTATTTATATTTATTACAAAGCATCATTTGTGGAGCGGTTTGGTAAATTTAGTAAATGTTGGGACGAGGGGGCCGCGTAAAATGAAGCCACGCTAGCATAAAATAGACTGATGCTTGCTAAAGCCGGGGAGTCGGCACACACACACACACAAACACACACAAACACACACAAACACACACACACAGGCGCGCACGACACGCTACGGCACAAGTGAGACGGGAACCCAAATTGAATACACGCCTCACACAGAGTGGCAACCGTGCGTGCCATTGTGCTGCTCCCTCGCTCCAAAAAAAAGAGAAGAAGAAGAGGAGGAAGAAGCACTGTGAAATTAAAGCGGCGACAGAACGTGTGTTAGATTAAACTCCACGCACAGAGCAGGAGAGATTAAATATGCTAGCGTGTCCAATATGACTACGACACCCCATTAGGAGCACCCAGATAGGTGTGGAAATGAGAGAGTTGACGCTAAAAGCCCATCTTTTAAAAAAAAAAGAATGAAAGAAAGAAAGAAAGAAAGAAAGAAAGAAAGTATCACTGCCATGTTCCAGAGTGTACTGTCAAATTAAACGTTCAATTGCAAGCTAATGCGAAGACAACGCACAACACGCATTTGAGATTGCTATCAAGTAGGTAACAATGAGTGCGCGTGAGATATTGGTTGCTATGACATTTGGAATAATTATGGGTAAATATAGCTGGGGCGCTTGTGCGTGGGAAGAAGTTGTTAGAGAGACAGTTTAGTCGAGAATCACACTGTCGACTCTTCAACCCATCCTTACCTGCTACACCCGAGGTCATTTGGTGGTCAGTGTGGATTGAAAACACACACACACACACATACAGTACACGGGCGTGCTGTGTGAAAACAAGCACACACAGGCTGTTTATAAACAAACCATCCGCTCTGATGGCCACAGTGTACCATGGCTGTCCTCGTGCTCTTCAGATAGATGGGCACAATCACCAGCTAGTTGTATTCCTCTCCTCTCTCTCTCTCTCTCTCTCTTCTTTTTCTCTGTCCCCCCCTCCCCACTCCTCTCCTCCCTGCCTCATAATGATAAATTATGAGGGTTCTCCAGATGTGCATTTGCACGTTAGAGCCCAGACCGCTTCCCTCTCTCTCCCTCCCTCCCTCTTTCCCTCCCTCTCTCTCTCCCTCTCTTTTTCTCTCTCTCCCCCCTCGCCACCACACCTGCACACCCTGTCAGCTTCACTGAGGTTAGTTGGCCAGGCCTAATGGAGCTTTCAGGACATGCAGATGCCCGTGGGCTCCCTGTGGTCAGGGCATGGTGGTGGCGGGGTGGAGGGGAGAGGAGAGGAGAGGGGAGTGGAGGGGAGGAGAGGAGAGGAGAGGAGAGGGGAGGAGAGGGGAGTGGAGGAGAGGAAAGGTGAGGAGAGGGGAGTGGAGGGGAGGAAAGGGGAGGAGAGGAAAGGTGAGGAGAGGGGAGTGGAGGGGAGGAGAGGGAAGGGGAGGAGAGGAGAGGAAAGGGAAGGAGAGGAGAGGAAAGGGGAGGAGAGGGGAGGAGAGGAGAGGGAAGGAGAGGAGAGGAGAGGGGAGGAGAGGAGAGGAAAGGTGAGGAGAGGGGAGGAGAGGAAAGGTGAGGAGAGGGGAGTGGAGGGGAGGAGAGGGAAGGGGAGGAGAGGAGAGGAAAGGGAAGGAGAGGAGAGGAGAGGAAAGGGGAGGAGAGGGGAGTGGAGGGGAGGGGAGGAGAGGAGGCCCAGTCACTGGTGACTAAGGAGGCAGCTTCCTCTCCCCTGCTGTCACTCTACAGGGCCATCATCATATCATCGCCCACTCTAAAACATAATGACTCTATCGGTGATATGGGTGTGTGTGTGTGTGTGTGTGTGTGTGTGTGTGTGTGTGCATGTCTGTCATGTTTGTGCATCTTCATATGTATTCTGGAGATGTGTATGCATCATATTCATATGAGTGTATGTATGATGAATGTGCATATATATGTATCATATTTGTGTGTGTGTGTGTGTGCGTGACTGTGCGTGTGTGTGTGTGTGTGTGTGCGCGCCAGTCTGGCAGGATGGGTGGAGGTCAGTGTCTGCTGGGTCCTCCGGCCAGTGCAAATGAGATGGCTCGCTAAAGCGTGGGAGGAGGAGAAGAGGACAGGGCTGATGTGCTGGTGGAGGGGGGGAGGGGTTATTGAATTATCTTGTGAGTCATCAAGGAGGGGAATCCCATTTACAGTGAGAAGAGGGAGGCCGAGAGAGTGATGGAGATAGAGAGATGAAGAGAGGTGGGCATAGAGAGAGAGAGTGATGGAGATAGAGAGATGAAGAGAGAGGTGGGCATAGAGAGAGAGTGATGGAGATAGAGAGATGAAGAGAGAGGTGGGCAGAGAGAGAGAGGGGTGGGGGGGTATACAGTACATCAAGCCACAGAGAGACAAAGAGAGAGAGAGGCACACAGAGACAGACAGAAAGACAGAAAGAGAGAGAGATATGTAGGGAGTGATGGGAGTGGAAGACTACAGGCAGAGGAAGCTGGAGGGTGAGGTGGAGGTGGAGGTGGATGTGGATGTGGATGTGGATGTGGATGTGGATGAGGATGAGGATGAGGATGTGGATGTGGATGTGGATGTGGATGAGGATGTGGAGGTGGATGAGGATGAGGATGAGGATGAGGATGTGGATGTGGATGTGGATGTGGATGAGGATGTGGATGTGGATGTGGATGTGGATGAGGATGAGGATGAGGATGTGGATGAGGATGTGGATGTGGATGGGGGGGATCACAGGGCCAGGGGACCAAGAGATCAGCATGCCTCAGTTAGAGTGCGCTCAGCTCTCAGGCGTCTGCTGTGGAGAAGCTCCATACTACTCCAGCGCGGAGGGGTGGCGGTGGTAGTGGTGTGGAATGGCTGCCATATAATGGATATAATGGATGCATGACTGCACATGGTGCTGTGCCAGTTGCCCGTTTGTTTGGCCTGTTTGCTTAATTGAACAGCTGATGTTGCTATTACACATGTTGCGATTTGCATTCATCGTTAGCAGCCACAACAACAATAACGACAAAAAAAGAGACAAGAAGCAGACAAAAAACACACACATTTCTGTGTAGTATGACTGCAATGCATAATTAATCTACAGCCAAAAAGCACAGCATTGTGTGTGAATATGCTTTGGCAGATTGTCAGTATTAGAATGTATTTTTTGTTGTGCTGAGTTTTATTCCTATTATTATTATTATGATTTTATCATCACACAGGTTGTAATTAATGTTTGTGTTTATGATATGTGTGCTTTGTCGACACGTGGCACAAATGAAGCTTTCTGGTAGTCAATTAGCTTTAATATCCACCATTATTGATAAGAATGGCTGTCACATTGCAGTGACTTCCAGCTGTGTAATTTTATACAGAAAGGCTTGAACACTCATGCACACACGCAGACACCCAAATACACACAGACACACACACACACACAAACATAAACATACACCCACTCTCGGCAACTGTTATTATCTGTCATAAGACATAAAAGGAAAAGGCTATAAAAACAAAAGTACATGCTTTTGAAGTGTGAGTCAAGCGGTTTAAGCAAAAGTATTTTTTTGCATTTCTGTTTGTGTGTGTGTGTGTGTGTGTCTCAGGGTGGTTATGCTGCCTACAGATATGCCCAGCCTGCTACTGCCACTGCGGCTGCCTACAGTGACAGGTAAGACACAGTCCACTGCTCGCACATCTCAAATGACATGACCTCACTGGACCTCTGAGCTGGCTCTGTTTTACTGTCCGCAATGCACAAGAGCCCATACACTTTACGCACCGCACACACACACACACACACACACACACACACACACACACATCTAGAGACATGCACACACACTCACTCACACACTGGAACATGCAGGGTTTCACACACACATACACACACACACACACACACACACACACACACACAGAGGAATACACACAGACACATGCACAAAATCACACCCATAGACGCATACACAGACACACACGTATGAAACATACACACTCACACACATCCACATGCAGTACCAATTTGCAAAAAAATATGCAAACACACACAACAAACGCGTGTACAAATACACACCAGAAACACCCACACTCGCCTTTGAGGTCAACTCTTCCCTTCAATCCCAGTCAGTGTCGGGCACTAAAGGCCATTCTGATTTATTAGACTAATTCCCTTTTCCTCCAATGCGGATGGGGACTATCATGGTGCCCACCACAGTAATTGGCAAATTAAATCAAATGAGATGTCAGCGCAAATGTAATGGCTGAAGAGCAGCGTGCTGGAATGGCCGCCGCGACAGTAACTGGGGAATTAAACAAGATGTGGGGGGTGGGGGGCAGTGTGTGTGTGTGGAGTGGTGGGTGGGGTGGGGGGTTTGGGGACTTGATAGTGCTTGGAGATGTAAGACTGGAGGAGATGGAAAACATGAAATCTCCTCTAGCCCGGGTTCTGTCTCTTTCTCTCTCTCTCTCTGCCCTTCCTCCTCCTCCTCTCTCTAATGCCTGAGTTTATATTTTCAGTTTGACATGTATGCGTTTCTCAATTTCATTTCCTTGTACCCCCCCCTCTACTCCCCCCTTTCTCTGGAAACCACACACTCAACCCACATTAAACACTGCCTGCAGAGCCAGCGAAACACCCACCACTTTATTGGTTTGGGCCAGGAGAGTCTTGTGTTTTCAAAGCCTCACCCAGGAAGCATGTTTTGCAATGTGTGCAGATTGGAAATGATAAGAGTGAAAGAGAAACCTGTCGTACACAGTATTTTGACAGGTTCAGCACAATCGTTTAAAACAGTCGATAAATTTACTGAATGATATTGATTACATTATCATAGCTGGCAAAGAAGGTACATCTATCTGTGTTGACAAACAAAGGACTATCTTCGCTGAGGACATACAGTACTTCCTGTGACTTTAGCTTTGTAGGACTGCTGTCAAATAACACACTTCAACGTAAAATGACTAGATGTCATCTATGCTGTGTCCTTAACAGTAATTTGTGCCAAACGAACCTGTGATTTGAATGTCAACATGGAAATGTAGTTAAAAGTCTTAACTTAGCCATTTGTGCAGGAGAAGCAAACGCCTCTCTTTCTCTCTCTTTTTCTCTCTCTCCATCTCCACTGTACTTGAGATGTCATTTACTTTGGATGGCCTAAACAGGAGCGTACGTTTGAGTGACATCCTGCCGCATTAGCTGGAGTAAGCTTCAGCCTTAATAACGCTGTGACAGTGAGCTCTTGCTTGCCTATCTGCATTGGGTACATTCATGTTATTTGTAAAACAGATCTGTATTACCACAAACTTACTAATCCTTTAAGAAATGCACCGATTTAAGAACGCCATCATAATAAATTCTGCTAAGATTAGCTTGTGAAAGTTGTAGGCTCATAACAAAGAGAGCAACAAATTGGTATTGCGAACTCAACCATTTTTTAAACACTTTTTTCCTCTTTTGTTTTAATAATAGAATTATTAATGGCATATGAATAATTTGTATGAAATTAGTCTGTATATGTGATTATATAATTTCATGAAACTTTTAGAGGGTGGTCGTTAGCAATTTATAATTCATTTTTCAAGGAAACTGTTTTGAGAGGCTCTACTTAAGATTTCACCAGAGTGAAAATTATTTATTGCCCTACGCGTCAACTACGTGCATAGTTCAAATTTCTGTTAATCATTACAGATTCTTTAAAAAACGGGAAAATGGAATGCCCAACTAATTCGGTCAACTTGCATTTGAAAAGCGGTTGTCGGACTTGTTGAATTCCCCATTAAGGATAGCAAGGGGCTCCAATGCCTCTTAACGTAACAGAGCTGAGTGGAGCAAGGCTTCGGTATAGACACCAGAGGTATAAAGGTATAACCCTCTACCCCACATTACCTCCCATCAGATGCCCACACTACCAGCAAGCCCACTGGGTGTCCATCTCCAACCAACCCACCTAACCCCCCCCCCCCCCCTCTCCCCCTCCCCTGACTCCAGCCCAGAGTCCGTCCGCTGGCTAACACCATCTGGTGAGGCCGAAGCCTGTGGGGAGAGAGACGAGTACCTGCAGCTTCTGCCGAGTTCTCGCGCTCACTTTTTATCTGTGGGGCTGTGGGAGGCGAACACTACTACAGGGAGGCTTGGTGTGGCTGGAGGTTGACCTCCACTGCAGTCTCTCCCTCCCCCCTTTCTCTCTCTCTCTCTCTCTCTCTCTCTCGTCTCTCTCTTTCGTTTCTTTCTGTGATAGTCAGAGTGCTCTGTCTTTCGGTCCATCTGGACTGCTACAGGGCCAGGGACAGATGGATTAGCACCAGGCAGAAGTCCCGGCAACACAACTCCTAGGCCCAACACGCACAGACATGGCCCTGTGCACGCGTGCGCACACACACACACAGACACACATAAACAGACAGACACACACACACACACATGCACACACACACACACACACACACACACACACATACACACACACACACACACACACACACACACACAAACAGACACACACCACACACATACACACATACACACACACACACACACACACACACACACACACACAATCAATAAAGTACACTTTTAGGTAAAGTAAACAAGCAATAAAGTACACTTTTTGGATTCAATGTGTCCCTCCTTTAAAATTGTACTTACTCAGACAGACAAACATGTAACACACACATTGTACACCTTTCAAGTGCATGTGTCTTGCTGACCTATGCTTTTGTCCCCCTCTCTCACTCGGCCACTAGTTCTGGTTGTGTGTGTGTCTGTGTGTGGGAAGGGGGGTAGACACGAGTGCTGCATGCATGTGAAGTCAGGTTGCAGCCGTCTGCTCTTTGGACCAAAAAGTATCGTAGCCTTCAGGCTAAGAGACCAGCTGTCTCTGTGACAAACTCTGAGGGGTTGACAGTGGTGGTGGTTGGGGGTTCTCCTGCTGGATTACTGGATCGGTCTGGTTACTGTTTTATATTTATTTAATTTTTGAAACGACAGACACAATTACAGGTTTATAAACAGATTTATTGAACTGATTCGCAGGACTGTAGTGTTATGCGTTGTTTGTCTTCATGCTTAAGTGATTTCTGAACCTAAGCTCATCCCTGTTGAATTGTTAATGGCGCCAAAGCCTTTTTGACACTGATCTTCTATCACTAGGCAGCAGTAATCGCACAACATCTCTCTGCTAAACAGATGCAATGCTCCCTGAAGGTTTTATGAAAAACAAATGTCGACCTTCACCTACTGTATATTAACTTTCTCTTATAAGATGAGGTTTGCCATTTTAGGATGTACATAAACCAACCTAATCTGGGCTGTTGGTATAGTTTTTAATGCAGGAAACTGTGATAATATATTGATTGTAATGTCATTTGGTATTGTGTTTTTTGACCAAAAAAAACATGACATTTCAATCGCATTAGATGTGTCCATGAAGTGCATGCCTTTGTAGTTCTTCTGACAATTACACATACTGTATAACAATGTGATCAGAACATGTGTGTGTGTGTGTGTGTGTGTGTGTACCCTACACGTGTGTGCTGCCAGTGAGCCTTGTGTTTAGTGTGTATGCTGTAGGTCTTTGCGCTCATTGGTCCTGTTTGTGTGTAGTGGTGGGTGTAGAAACCGCACCGTAAGATGCATGGGAAATTACATTGCATGAGTGCATTCTGTTTACCTCCGTAGAGTAGACATGTTGCGGGGGTCAATACTGTCATGTCGAATTCGAAACTGTGTTACCAAACAAGCCGCCACCTAACTTAATTAAGAGGGCCGATTCAATCTGAGTGCTTTGCGGGAATGAATGATTCATTAAGTTATTAAATATAGCTGCAAGCTGCAATTAAACAGGCAGGGGGAGGGTGGTAATATGGCTGACAACCTATGCCTCTAATTAGACATAAGATCAGGGCATGACATATCATTTATCACACCTGTGCAGTCATTCACTCAACCCCGAAAAATTACTCTGACTGAATGACGCAGTGGAGGGGAGTTTTGTTTGTTTACCCAGCAGCTACTGTAAGAATCACATCACAAACAGCATTTCAAGTATGCACATATTCCATCAGAAGTGTCTCGCAATTTTATTTCTACTGGGAGTAAGTAGCAAGTAGCCGTAGAAGTGGTGGATGCAGATGTATACATTACATGCACTGAACTGTTTGCCAGGATATGCATTAAAAAAAGTCTACAGTCCATTTGTCGCAGCCTTGGTTTATTCTGGGAAAAAAAATATAGTAAAAAACTGGGTGGCATTAAAAGACGTATATGAGTTATGGGGGTGGTGAAGTGCTACAGAATTTGAAGTCAGTTTTGGTTGATGTAGTTTTGTTGTGCTTGTAGGTATTTCAGGCAAGGCGCTTTACTGATGTCTCTCCACTGTAATGTATAGGCCTAAACATTTGCCATTTCACCCGTTAAGAAACGCTACATTATTACATTTAATAGGCCTTGGCCAATTATTTCTGTCTCGTGTCATTACTGAAGTGGTCTGGGTTTGGACATACACTACCTACTGTGAAATAGCAAGCCATAGATGACCATAACTTTATAGCATGCATGCATTGTGCAAACATATGGGACATTTATTCAGGTTTTCATGTGTCGAAAAATGAACTACAGTACATTGAGATTTTCCAGCTGAAACCCGGCTTGAGAGCAGGTAGTTCCCATTGAATCGGCCCATAGTCAGCGGGATGAACCAGCTTACTACTCATGTGTGCTCTGCACTGTGCATATCTTCTGGTTTTTAATCTCATCTGTGACTTTATTTTATTATTAGTTTGTTCTGTTTCTTTTATGTTCTTTCTATTTTTATTTGACTCTTCTTTCTCATCCTCTTCTTCTTCTCTGTCTCTCTCTCTCTCTTGCTCTCATTTTCATTGCCTTCATGTCCTTAACCAGCATGAGTATGCTCCCCATTCAGCCCCTTCCATTGTCGTCCGTGTGAGTCTGCACTTGGAGCTGTGGTTCTGTTGCCTGTGAACTGAAACCCCATCTACCACAAAAAAACACCCTTCTCCCTCCTTTCCTCTCCTCTCCCCCCTCCTCCCCGACCTCCTCCTCCTCCCCCCCTCACCCAGCAGCCAGTCAGCAAGCGGTATTGTGAATTTTATCTTCTCTTGCAGAAATCATTTCGTCTTCGTTGCAGCAGATGAAATTTCTTGTAACACCTCTTCAGGTAAAATAAAAAATAAATATGAACCAAAAAAGTGAATAAACTGAATCACCCACACCGTTTTATGATGCTTCCCCTCAAGGGGAGCAAGCATATATATATATATATATACAGTCTCTATTATTTCTTTATTATTATTATGATTATTACTATTATTATTGTGCACCAGATAGATGGCGCCTCTGTGCAGCGCTGTTTTCTCTTTGTTTGAGAGCGCGTATAAGTAGATGTTACTTTTTTCTCTTCTATTGCGTTCATGAATGCTTCTTAAAACTGAAGTATTGTTGGAGTACATGCATGAGGATAGCTGGCAGGCATTGCACTCATCCTCTCATCGTTCGTTCTGGGTTTTTTTGTTTTGTTTTATTTGGTTGGTTTTTTTTCCCTCCTCTTATCTCTGGCATTGCTTTGGAAGGGGCATGCGTTCCTGACAGAGAAAGATAAATCCACTGACACACGCTTGGAACCTGTCTGGTTTTTCTGTCCCTGTGTTTGTCTGTCTGTCTGTTTTTTTGTTTCTCTTATTGTGTATATCCCCTCATTTTTAATTTGATCGAGACTGTTGCGCCTTCTCTCTGTTCACTTATTTTATTTTATTTATAGTTTGTTTATCTGGGCATCTCCATTGGATTTGTTTTTATTTTGTGCGAGTGTATGGGTGTGTGCATACAGTGTATGTATATGTATGTGAATGTATGTATGTATGTATGTATGTATGTATGTATGTAGTGAGTGTCTCGTTATTGTGAAACAATTGCTGATTGGGTGTACGATGTCTTGCACATTGGCTGTAGATGGCTAGATCTTTGGAATGACTTTAGTTGTGAATGTGATTTGTGATTTTCCCCTACCATTGCATATAGAGAAGGGAAAATGGACCTGTCCATCTGCCTATTGATTTTGTGACAGAGTCCTTTTAAGAGTAAAGATGAATATGCTAAGCAGATTGCCATTCAGGCCTAAGGCCTATACTTACAGACATTAGCCATTTCTTTGTAAAATACGTTTGGGAATCTGTAATTCAATGGGTGGGCGTGTTTCGTGTTCAACTAATCAGGATTAATAAACGAGAAATGAAATTGAATTCAATAGTACCAGCGTGAGTAACACAAACACCCACCTACATGGGCGTGTAAGAAATTCGAGAAACGAGTCACAAAATGTCACTAATTCTTTAAGGTAGTCAATGAGGGATTAAAGCCTCTCCAGCTTGTTTGAGGGACCAGCCAATGCTGAATACCTCCCTGAACCTGTACACACATGTAGAAATAGAATAAGCTGGCAGGGCAGTTGACCAGACGTTCCCCGCTCATCAGGAATGCATGACGTTATGGTGGTAGCGCCTGAAATGTACAGTATTAACCTGTAGAGTAGAATAGCACTTGATCATTACCAAACAGAGCCAGCACTATTCTTCAAGAAAACTATTCCTTTTTGCAGAATTGTGGAGATTATCATGATAGAGGTGACAAAGGTCATGCACCTGGATGGGACTTTGCAAGTAATTGCTGCAAATGGTCTGACCTGTACTAGGTCGCTGAGCTGGTCTTTGAAGACTTGATATATTCATTTAGCAAAACATAAGCCATAACATTTTTTTTTTTTTTTTTTTTAATTATAGGCCTGAGAAATTGCTCTCTTGAGTTATCACCACTTTCTCCACTCCTTTGTATCAGGGTCTAAATGCTGCTGATCTTCATTCTAATCAAACTACCTACCAAAGAGCCAGTTGTTCATTGACACATAAGTCTAATACTGTTGTCAAAAAAGTGATTAAAACCGAAGTGAATATTTTTTAATCACTTCTTTAAAATCAATTCCCCCCTTTAGACACACTGTTTGTCTGTCTTGGGTCTAACTAACAGTGCTGTCATTAAAAGTAGCCTCTCTAAACAGAGATAACACAGGTCAAACTCAAAAATCAACGAAGAAAAAATAATACTGGCAGGCCAATGAAATGTGAAGACAGACAAACTGTACAGCGCATAACAATGTCCAAACTAATCTGCTGTGGATTAACTTCTTAATCTCAAGGGGGTGGGTGGGTGTGTGTGTGTGGGGTGAGTGAATATGCAAATCACCTCATTTATAGGCTGTGCTCCTGCTCTCTGATTGGCTCTTATCTGGTCCAGAAACACCATGCATGCATAACAAGGCTCGGAGGAGCAGATAATCCAGGTTATTTCACCGCTCGGCCTTCTGGGAGCCGGGAGCTCACAGCTCTCAGCCAGTCAGTCAGTCAGTCAGTCTGTCGGAGAGTTTAAAAAGGCCACGGGCTTAGACAGGAGATGAGACAAACCTCTCGTGAGAAGAGCCCCACCCACTGATCTTAACATCTGAAACATCGTCCCAATAAGTGTACGAGCCGTCAGATCATGTAGTTATCAAAATAGCAGAGTAGGTGGAGCATTTGACTGATGCAGCTCCCTCCTGTAACACCTTAGGTGTGTGTGGAGGAGCAAAATGGAAGAGTAAAAAAATGCTAGGCTCCTTGCACGCATGCAGCTGTTCAATGACAATGAGGGCATACCTTTCCCAACATATATAATGTTCCTTTAACCTCACAATTTTTTGTTCCTTGACTCTTTTTTCTGTTATTAATGTTTGCTGTGGAATATGCTTTTTTGTGGTACTTACTATTCCCATGAATTGTGTTCAGTAATTTAACCTCTAATTGAAGGGCTATTTTGTGCAAGAGTTATCATTGCAAACAAATAAATTGTGACCAATTCTGACCCATGTATACACACATTTATTTTCAATGTCAAACAACAGACTATATTAAACCCAACAAACTTGGTACAGACAGTTCTGCCTCTCTGAGACTGTTGCCATCCTCACAACTAGAGAACTGCACATCGATAATTGTGGACATTATTAGAGCAAGCGGTGACCTTTTTTCCCCTGCTCCTGAGTGTCTTGTAATTTCTTGCACAAGCGGCCCTTCAAAACAGGACTAGTGATGTCCTGTGTTCACAGTGGCATGACAGCGGAACCATGCGGGGCTCTTTCCTCAATGTTTATTTGTGTTTTTTTTTTATTATTTTCATTTATTTATTTTTGTTAGATTATTTTAAAAAAACATTTTTTTTAGAAACACTCGATCATTTACATGTGGGTCATCAGTATTTGCTGTATTTTAACATCGTTGTCGTGGCAGCGATCAAGCAGCTGTGTTTCCCTGGTTGCTTTTCTGTTGTGGTTGTTGTTTTGCCGTCATTTTTTATGTTTGTTTGTTTGTTTGTTTGTTTTTCTGCAGTTGATACTGACACGTTGAGGGGTGGTTTGTGTAAGGGAGAGTGCTTAAGAGTAATTATGTGTGTTAATCTATATGTGTGTGTCCTAACTGTCACGTCTCCTGTTTTCACAGTTACGGACGAGTTTATGCTGCCGACCCCTACAACCACACACTTGCTCCAGCAGCAACATACAGCGTTGGTGCCATGGTGAGTTATAAAAAAAATGAAATAATAATAATAAACTGCAGCATCCCCGCGTCTTGTACATATTTTTGTCTTACTCTTTCTAATAATTTTATGTCAGTCCCTCTGGTCATTCTTATGCGTTTGTTTCTCTGTATGCGCTTCAAAATTGCTTTAATTCTTTTTTGTTCATTTTTTCCTCTTTTTTCTTTCATTTTTGTACTCCCCCTTTCCCTCTGTATGGATTTTAGCACAGCTGACATCCTCTCACTTAAACATAATTGAATTTGTCTCTTGTGCTAACGGCAGCTGAAATGCCACATTAATCCTCACAGTAAACGTGATAAATGCCTTAATTTCTTGGCAGTGTAGTGCATGTTAGTTATTATATTTCTAATTTTGTGAATATCACCTAGCCGAGCACTCCCTTTAATGGAATAATTAGTCATTTTGATAATTAAATCCATCACCTAAGTGGTGCTGTAGCAACAGCTAAAAGGATGTGTATGTGTGTGTGTGTGCGTGTGTGTTCGTGAATATGAGTGGGGAGTGTGTGTGTGTCAGAGAGAAAGAGAGATGGGGGGGTGAAAAGCTTCAGCAGGGGCAGGGAGGTTGAAGCTTTAGCTTTTCACTGGCATTTTAAAGGAGTCTCCATCAACACACTGCATGGTCTCAGCCATCTTCTTTGTGGTATACCTCTGCCATATTGTATTATTTGTGTGTTTGCGTATGTGTTTGTCCATTTGTTTTAAATGCATTATGGCCTACGAAAGCAAGCATTTGTGAATTGTGTTTTTCCATTTTAATAACGTGTTGTCATTTCTTCCCCCTGACCCTGTCACACTCTTGCGTGGCTTGAGTTTCCTCCTGGCATGCGGTGTCTTGGTATGCTTGCTGCATGACGGCTGCTGATTGGTTGGTTTTCGTGTCCGGGGGTATGTACAGAACCATAATGGGAAAGCCTGCAGGGTTCGCACCACGGCCATTAAAGTCACGCAAATCCATGGCTCTGTCTTTTTTCCCTCTCTCTCTCCCTCTCGCCTCACAGAATGCATTTGCACCCCTGACTGATGCCAAGACCAGGAGCCATGCGGATGATGTCGGCCTTGTTCTTTCTTCATTACAGGCTAGTATATATCGAGGTGGATATAGCCGTTTCGCGCCATATTAAAAACAAAAACAAAAGAGGAAAAAAAAGAAAAAATAATCTATTCAAAAACAAAAACACTATGAAAATCTTCCTTTGGGGGGAAAAGAGAGAATATTTCAGAGGCCTGGGTATTGCAGTACACGCTGTAGTGCATCGTTTTAGCATCTCTTAAGAGAGAAGGAAAAAAACGGATATTTTTCATCTATACCTCAGATATTTTGTGCTGTGTATTTTAATATTGTGGGTTTTTAATTTCTAAAGATTACATAGATTGTTGGCTGTAGAGGTTTCTGTGGTGATCTAGAAAGCTGCTAGATTTTAAAAAAGAAGTTAAAAAATGAATTAAACAAAAGTGAGAATACAAATTGTTAGGGCTTTATCATGTAAATGAATTATGTATGATAAATATTAAGTCACTTGGGGTTATCATATTTTGTAAGAGTGTAAGTGACTACAGTAGTCAAGTGTTTTGTTTTGTTTTGTTTTGTTTGTTTTCTCTCTTGCTTTTCTTGACATCGCTTTTGTTTCCTCTCTTCTGGTTTCTTTACTGTCGGGTCGGGGTGGGTAGGGGGACCATGATGGATATATAGAAGTCTCTAGAAGGAGGTAGAGAACCATAGTTGTCCTGAGAGTCTGGGTGTAGTTTCATCAATGATAGGAAAACGGGCAGCCAAGGAGAAGGGGCCAGCTGTTGTATCAATAATATAAGCTGTGTTATATCATTCATTAGTCTAAGCCAAAGGTTATGTTCCTGGGGTGTTAAATGTGTATAGTCAGATTTTACATAGAGACAAGTAGAAGTAAAAAAGAAAAAAAAACTCCCTGAAAAAAAATCACCATGGCAGTATTTTACTGGTTAACTATACTCTAGTCCGTAGGTCAAACCCCTACTAGTTTTAGGCCAACCACGAAATCTTCTTTTTATATTACTTCCAGTATATTGATTGATATAATTGCTGACTTTTATATTATGGGAGATATTAAAAAAGAATAATAAGAAATACGGTGACAATAGCACCGTTTCTATTTTTTCTTTTCTTTTTTTTCAAAAGTATTGAAACTATGATTATTTGTACCAGATGAAAGTGAAAAAACAACAGTGTATTAAACATGAGCTGTGCAGTGCAAATGTTCTCTTATACGAATACACAACTGTAAAATGTTTTAGATTTAGTGTAGTAGACCAACTGTTAGAGAAAGGTGTCTCATTTTTTATGGAATCATACTCAGATTTATATCAACACTTTACAAGTAATGCAATCATTATGTAGATATGATCATAGTATTTTTGTCAACTCTACTATTTTGCACATACAACCTGCAATTTTTCATCGCTTCTCAGCTTGTGGAACATTATGTTGACTGTTTTCTTTTGTTTGGCTTCCTTTAAATGTTTAGTTTTGATATCATTTTTAATGTGACATCCTTTGTAATATTATTTTCTAGGACACAGCCTTTACACTTTGAAAACTGTTTGATTATCAAGACAAATGAGAAATATATGACTTGTGAAAAAAAGATATCTATATGTAAATATGAAATAATGATAAATCTGTCATTTACAAGTGCTACACAAACAAGCTGTCAAGGTGTCCTTGAAGAGTTGCAGCTTGGCTGTGCGTACGCAAAAGACTTCCCTTCATGTTGTTTACAAGTATACCTAATTAGAGGTGTTTGTCACGTATCTCATTTTTTTGTATTTATAAAAAAAAATTAAAACCATAAAATAACAAAGATCAGGCAGCTTCAATTTATCCAGCTGCAAATAACCTCCTGTGTACTGTGTGTGTTACATCACACAACTTGGCAAAAATATCTTACCCACTGCTGTGACACTACTATACAATTTCTGCTTTGAATATGTGTTGTGAACAGGGCTTCTCCTTGTCATTGTATGTGCATGCACTTTGTTCCGCTTAACAATAACCATCAATAAAGTTTCAAGTTTCAAGATAAGGGGAATTCGTGGTTGCCTGTTTTCTTCTACACTCTTTCTATATGTTGTTTGACTTCGTTTGACTTCTCACTGTCCTCTTCATGGAGTGCTATGTTGCAGAGGGAAGGTTATAGCATTTTGATGGAGGGTACTTTTGCCATAATATGATTTCATGGAGTGAAATTGCATTTAAGAACATAAAGCCTAAAGAAAATGATTGTATCTATGGGAGTCAAATCAAATTGATGTTTTGAAGGACTAACACACTCATGGAGCTCAGTCTGAAATGGGCTCCAACTGCTTTCGAGACAGAAAGACTGATGTTGCTGTTCCAGTGACGACACAATGCCTCAGCTTTAAGGGGACAGTGTGCCATAATTTGCCACTTTCTGAAGCATGTTTCTTTTTATAGGCAACTACTGGTATCATCTTCAAATGAATGTTCATGGTATATGGACATGTGGAGGGCAGATATCACACCTGTCATTCCAGCTGCCTAGGCTAAGCACTGTGTAGTTTTGTGCTCTGTGTTGCCTACTATATCACCAAAAAACATAAGTTACCATGGTAGCAGGCCTTTTAACAGGTCCAATTGTACTTCTGGTGGTGTTTGTAAGGTTTTTTACCTTACCTTGCCTGCCTTTTCAGCAGATTTAGTTTTCAAGCAAAACTCCTTAGCAATGCTGCTGCACTGGTGTCCTAGAGCATCATAACATCAGACTTGGTTTTACATCACTCTGAAAAAAAAAACTGAAATGACTAGATGAGGATGAACCGTAAGCAGTGATTTTTCAAGTGTTGTCGGCAGCTGGCAGTGTATGATGGGGAGGAGGCTATTGAAGGTGTGATTCAACTGTCTTTTTGGTGGCACGTGTGAGGAGATAATGAGTGAGGAGCTTAAGCATTTTACCTTTTTCATAATCCGCACAAAGTATTTTTCCTTCTGGAAGTTTACTTTCATTTTTGTGTGTCTGAGTGTCTGACAGACCTAACAATGACTCAAACCTAAACCAGTGTGCTAAACACACACAAACCCAGATGCCTGGACAAAATCCCCTCTTTTCTAAAAGGTGCTGGGGAGGGTGGTCCTGTGTGTGTGTGTGTGTGTGTGTGTGTGAAAGAGCTAGATGTTAATTACGACTGAAACAGTTCACAAAGGTATATTTGAATTTCATAAAATATGTATAACACAGATAGCCCTAATTGAAGAAAAAGACGAAATTACCTCTCAGCCTCGATTTGATCAGTCTAATTAGAAAAACTTAGCCAGGGGTTATTCAGGAAAGATAAGCAGTATAAATGTTTAAATGTGATGGAGGACTCACATTATGCTTGGTAATTACAACTCGTCTTCACAGAAGAGGGTGATCAATAATTAACAGATCTGGGGTCACATGTCAGAGACTATAATTTAAAAATGGTTATTAATTCCATTATTTGAAAAAATGGGCTTTCTTCTCAGATTTCAGGCGAGTCCAGTCTACGTGGAGAGGCAAGGTCCATCTTGCAGACGTACTTTTAGTCACACATCATGAGTGATTGTATGCACAAATCACACCCACACACAGAGACCCATACCACCCTGATACACACACACACACAAACACACACCATACACACAGACAGACCCATACCACCCTGATACACACACACACACACACACATACACATACACTGGGCTCATATCCTCCCATCTAAATGTGCTCTCTCCACCAGCCCCTCCCCTCTTATTCAGCACACCCCGCGCTGCTGATATGATGTATGTGTCGGAATTAAATCAAGTATTAAATAAAGTAATTCCAGTCTCTTTGCTCTGTGTGATTCACTGAATGGAGCTGGATTGATTATCATGCAGAGGGACCTCAGAGTAAGGATGGCTGCCTGCCTTTTCACCCCCCAAAAAAACACCCCACACACACCAGTCCCAGACTCACAAATCACACGTGTCAGTAGCACTCAGTGTTTATTAAACTTCTCAACATTTTTGTTTCTTTCTTTCTCTCTCTCTCTCTGTTTCTCGTTCTTTCGTTGCCTGCCCTCGAGTCGCGGCTACTCAGGCATTCACATCATCTACATCAGTTGAGGAAAAGGTCTGAGTGATTAATCTCATTTCATATAGATCTGCATAAATGTCATGCAACCAGAAGTATTGATATTTTTAATGTGTCTGTCATGGTCGCATACTCCTCTGAATGAAGTCAAGACTAAGCGGGAACAGTACCGTAATTGGTGGATTCCCCCCCCCCCTCTCTGTTCATTACTTTTACCGGAATGACATTTCATCTCTGTATAAAACCCCGCTTCTTGCCACAGCACACTTTGTGACGTTGGGACTTACTCTGTGCACAGTCATGAGAAACCATTCAATTCTGTAAAGTGTTCTGACATCACGCAGAGTAATCTGTGAACAGGCCTTGGAGACCGGGCAGCGTCTGGACACTCAGGCCTCCAGCTTCTCACCTCTCACGCCTTTACTTCTCCGCATGCGTAGTATATGCAAAACATCAACTTTTGCATATACTCATTTAGCAGATGGTAGTATGCAGAGAGACTGAGGGTGCAGTGTAAGTATACTTGCAAGTCACTGCATTTTATTGGCGCTGTAAGTGTACTCTGCTCAATGACAATGGAGTTGAATCTAATCTAATCTAATCATTTATGCTAATGTAGAAGAGATTTTTAAAGAATTAATTGCGCATACAAAACTTCACATGCAGATATGTTTTTCTCTGCTTAGTAGGCTACTGTTACTCTCTTACTGATATTTTACTGTGTTCTGGAACATTCTGCAGCTGAGAGATAAGGTGGTCTTACTGGTCTGTGAGCCACAAATGCCTTCCCTCCCCATGCTTCCCTGCTCTTTTTTATGTCTCGGAGAACATTATACAAAGCACTACTATGATAGCACCAGGTGAACATCAGAGGCACTTGTAATCATCCTTAGCTATAGCATTATTCATCACTTATTTGATGTAACTAGCAATGCGTGTCCCCAGTTAGCAATCCATGCACATAGAGGGAGAATGCCTAGAGTTTGAGTATAGAATGAATGGTTAGGAGGGTCACATGTTCCATAGTATGGTAGGAGCTATGCAGACAGAACTGAAGCAGAGTCCTTTTAGACAGGTCCATGGCTTAAGCCATGCATCACTAAGCCAGCACTCGTGCTTCTCTCACCTGTGGAGATACTGATGATAATAATAGACGTGTCACACCTGGCCTTGAGACAAGGCACCAGGTGAACATTAACTTTGGATTGTTTACATATTTTTGCGCAGCTTTCTCTACATGTACCCATAGGGCCTTTCCTGAGACAAAATTAAATCGCAGCTAAAATGCTGTGTGTTTATCAGAAGAACCTAAAATATTTATCTATCTAATTTATTATTTGTGAGGAATTCATTGCTCAGTCAGTGCAAAGTGATTAGCAAATGCTCCTTATGTGATAAAAGGTTCTTGCAATCAGTCAGTAGTACTATATATGCTAATCATCGCAGTATAATAATATAATGCAATTATGCATATCATAATGCAATAGTGCATATTCTTTTCTTCAGGCACTAGAATAAACTATGTATGGAATTACAGCCATTACTCCCAAGTTCAAATGATAATTTTACATTATGGGTTAAGTTTGTGTTCTACACTATGTACAGTATAAAAGTCCAGCTAAGTATTTAAGAACATGCAAGGACAGAGTTCTCAAGTTTTCAAACCCCATTCTAGGCCGTGCTGCTGAGAGACAATGGCGAGCACAACAAGCCACTCGATGCTCTTCACAGTGCTTCAGCTAGACAGCCACGGCTGAGCCTCCTTGGGTGGCGTTCCTGGAGCCTCCCGTGCCGTTCCCCCACCCCACCTCCATCTCATCTTCCCCACAGCTAACATGTGACTCATCAGCTCCCGCCAACCACCGCCGCTGCCACCACCCAGCCAAACACACAGGAAAAGTGCGTGACTGTCTCCTCCAATCAGCTTAGGAGCTAGCTTGCTGTTGGCACCTCATCTGTCACGAAAACCTGCTCGTTGTGGCGGGCACTGAAGAATACTGAATATTCTCAGGAAACAATGCTTAAGAATCAAGGTGTGTTTGTGTGTGTGTGTGTGTTACAACTGAACATACTCTCAAAGATGATAGGTATTGCACCATTAGCTGTGCGCAGTACTAAGTGAACATGCACTTGCAGTGCAGGCTTTGTCAGACAGACTCCTCTGCAAGCAAGACAGTGTCTTGTAGTCTATTGGCCTTACTACTCTCATTGCCAAGGGCAGAATTATGACATCTTTACTTTGGTAAGAGTATCAAACATCAAAGTACAAAAGCAAACCACAAGCCTGTAGGCTACAGAAATAAACTTCAGACAAGGAAAATTGGCCTTAATTCTTAGTATCCTTATAAAATATAATAGCTCTGAACTCAAGACTTGATACATTGTTATTATTAGAAGATGTTAGGTCTAGATTTAAAATTTTAATGAAGTAATATGCAGCAATAAGATAGGGTTGTTTTAAAAGCCCATTCACAGATGAAATGGTGCTGGAAATAGGGTTCTGTTAAGTTGACATCAAATTGATTACCAATGTGGGTACGATGTCCAGTGTTATTTCTGACTAAAATAATATACTGTATTGTAACGTCTACTGGTTGAGCAGCTCATCACTTTATTTCAGCTTGTGCTTATTCCAATCAGTAACCTAATCTGCTGAGCAAAACCTGCTTATTCTATATACAGCCATGTGTTAAATCCATTTTTTTAGGTTTATAAGGTTTGGTTTGATACTGAACATAAGCAGAAAAATATTTTCAAACAGAAAGTTCTCTGAAACAAAACTATTTTGATGACACACAATTACAGTCAACAGAAAGAAAAACATGTTAGAAACTGTTAGTTTGTTGGCTTGCACATTGAAACATAATACATCTGTTAAATCTGACTGTTTCAAAATTAATTTAACAATATCTGTGTTTTTAAAACACAAAGACTACAGATTGGTCAGTTATAAGATAAATCTTGCCCTACAAGTCCATGGTCAAAATCGTATCTATTTTGTTTGAATTTGACAGAACAGCCTTAAAATCTTTATGGCACTACGCCATTGTAAATAAATCCCAGACTGCACAGCACATCTACCGGGAAGTCTGGGAAATATAATTGCATCATGTGTCAATAAAAAACCTGGAGGTATAGAATGGTAGTCCTGGGACTGCACAGGCCTTGCATCATTCATATCCATGTTCAGCTTGCTCACTTAATGAGTGGGCTGAGAATATCCAGCCAGGATTTTCTCAATTGCTAACATAGGTTGGGAAGCTTCTCTCAGTTGTACTGAGCAAGCAGCATGTTCTGCTGGATATATGAAGCTCCTGTTCATCATCTTAATGACTGTTCTCCAAGGTACAGTATGTACAACGCCACTCCTCAATGTTGACGTTGATGTTTGCTAATCTCTCGACTCCAAGGCAGACTCTTCAGTTAGTCTCTCTCTCTCTTTCTCTCTCGCTCTCATCGCAAGTCATTAAACTGGTGTTATGTAAGCGAGAGAAAGTTGATGGCAAGAGTGCTGTTGTATTGCACTGATTGCAATATCTGGCTTAATGTGAGCACGTTATTTTTGTTTGCCCAAGATGGGGCTTTCTACCAGTAGTCTGGTCAGTACATGAGGCCAAATCACACCATGAGGAAATATATGCTGGCCTCAAGTTCCCTCACATTCCCCTCTAAAATGATATATAGTGACTATAAAGAGGCTTATTTCACATTGGGTGCATAATGAATAGACCCAGCATGTGTTTACCTTTATAACTGGAAAGGAAAGGAAGGGATATAGTTCTTTGCTGCAGTACAGTTCTACAAGATAAAAATGTAATTTTAGCCTCTTCCAAAGTCAAAAGTAAAAATGCACCAGAATATACAGAAAACATCAACAAAAAAAATCTACAGTACAACAACATTGTAATGTTAGTTGTCAAAATAGTAAAAAAAATAATTAGGGTATTTTTTAATGACTGGGTAGAGGGTTTTCTTCAGAGATGTACAATAACACAATTATAGGGGGATCAGATTTAAAGACTATGGCAGTGGCCTCTCTGACAGGGGAGAAAGCCAAACGGATGCTGAGAGAAATGCTCCCGGGCTTACTCACAGGAAAAAAAAACTCAACAGCTTATTATGGCGGATTTAGAGATCCGTCTATCCATCTGTACTGGTTGCTTTTTGAAAGCATGCTCTTGGCAAATGCCTTAACAATTTGTGCACTTTGAAAATATTTTTGTATATAGACACCCTACAAATTTCTACTTAACTACTCTTCATTTGAAACTCGGGTCACATCTGTGAAAAAAAAAGAAAACAAACCGTTGCTGGTATGCAGTGGCAGTCCCTCCGATGGAGGTTATGATTTAATGTCTTGTGTTCTAGCTCCCCCTGCTGGTTGAAAGTCAGGGCCCTGTTGTTAACCAACCAATTCAAAACACTGCTTTGATGTTGGCCTCTTTGTTTCAGAAACCCATACTGACATCCAAAGAAACTCCTCATTGGTGTTTCTGTATATCTCATTTTGGCTACATAACTAACCGTGTTTACCAGCAGTTATTGTTATTATAACATATTACTCATAAATACTGTATACAAAACCGGAAAAGTCCACAGCAATGTCGTTGTTAAAGAACACACTGAGAATTGATGGGCACTGGAAGCTACTAGTTCACAAGCCACATGCCTGCCTACTATAAATATTTCATGGACCTCTGCAGCACTGTGTTGTGATGGCACGCAGTACATTTGGACCATTCATGGCGACAATAGGCTGAGAGAATGGGGGCAGCTCTTCCTCTCTCTCTCTTTCTCTCCTTTTTTTGCCTCTGCTGCTTCTCCACTTCAGCCTCAATCACATCAGTTACAGTTCTACTGCGGGCTGCCGTGTCCAAATGTGCCTGCACAAGACCCCTGGCGCCATTCGTATGCAGCTGACATGCAGGTCTGCACCACTTTGACACAGCAGTGATCTTTCTTTTTTCCCTCTTTGCTCCTTGCTCCCAACCCCGCGCACCTTTCTCTCTGTTTGCTCCTCTGCTCATTCTTCCCTTCTGCTTCTCACCGCTGCAGTGTTCTCTCGCTCACACACTCGCAGGGATTTTCTATCCTTCTCTCTCTCTCCATCTTGCCTGCTGTATATTCACTCTCTCCACCCTGCACCTTGTTTCTGTCTTGTTCCCCTCTCTTCCACACTGCACCATTTGTTTCTCTCTCTCTCTCTCCTCAACATGACCAGCATGCGTTTTTTGCATCTCACTCTTCCGGTTCTCCAAATCCCCTCTTCTTGCTTTCTCTGCTTCTGTCTCCATCTTGCCCTGCATAATCCCCCCCCTCCCCACTCTTACTGCCTCTCTTGCACCAGCCCAGCACTTCCCATATGCTCCTCTTTAATATTTAATCAGCTCCACCTTTTCAGCGGCTCTACTCACTGTGCGGGATAAATAATGCCTGCCTGCAACTCTCTCCTCTGCTTTCCACTCTTCTCTTCACCCCTCCCTCCCTCCCTCCTCCCCCTCCTTCCCCCCAAGCTCCATTCTCCATGCATCTGCACTGCTTAATTACACTGGCAATTTATGAGGAGTGTTGGCTCTGTTTATTTGCAAACTGTTCCCAGTAATTGACGCCGGTGCGTGGAGAACACACGCTCACGGATCCTTGCATTGCAGGGGGATGCTCACTTTCGCTATTCTCCAACAACACCCCCAACCCCTTGTTTTTGCTCACCACTCGTTTGCGTTTGTTTGCGCTGTTTGTTTATGGCTTTCTCTGTCAAAATGTCAGTGCGGCAGTAGCAGCAGCAGCAGCTTGGCACCTGTGGGCTACTCTTTCCCAGCTCTGTAAATATGCAGATCACTCCGAGCCACTTATGTTTAGCCCCTGATAAAAAAAACACCTTTCAAGAGGTATTGATTGGAATTTTATTTTGTTTACGGTGGAGGCAGCTGTGAGGTGAGGAGTGTCGGGGGGCTTGCGGTGTCATGAAGGCTCACACTACACCAGGGCTTGGTGAATGGATTGGACTCTCCACTTGTTTGTGTTAGTGTGACACTGCTGGGCCTATGGTGCAGATTTTTTTTTTTTATTCTAGATTGTCGGTGTGCTTTCTTGCAGGTTCTTGCAGGAGTTCTTGGCCTCCCCCTTACAAAAACACTGCAGTTTTTTTCTGAAGTACAGTGCAGTGCGATCATATTTTCAAGTCCAAAATATTGCATCTCTGTAGTAGTGTAAAGGTAGAAAGTGTAGTAGTATGTAATGCAATGCAGCCATGTCCAAAATATAGCATTTCCTGCATATTAACTGCAAACAATTTTTTGAGAACTACAGTTTTGATACTCAGAAAACTGCAGTTTTGACAGTTGAAGTTGTGCAGTTGTTGTTTGTGCTTGTATCTTTCTGGCTACGCCTCACGCGAGACATCACGTCACGTGACATTTCAAAATTCCAACCTGTTAGTAAGCTAGGGTTTGCTGTTGCATACAACTTCATTTCAATTTCGAAAGAAATACTGGACAATGTTTAAAAAAAAATAAATAAAAAAAACGGCGACGAAATTGTGAATTTCCAGAGCGTGTTACTCCACACTCATACTGAAAGGTGCATAATTTGAGGTGCTTGCCATCCAGTGACAAATTAGATGGGTAAATTTACCCCCTTCATAAACTTTTGTTTTACTCAAAGATTTTTACATTTACAGTATAACTTTATCTCTGACCACTTTCAAGCCATGGCCTTTTAAATGTTGATATAAAAATCCAATGGTGTTGATTTCTTAACCCTGATGCCTAGTTTGCCAGGTTTAAAAAAGTTATGAGACGAAATATTTTTATTTGGTGTGAAACACACACACATACCTGTTTTTTATGTTTTTCATTTATTTTATAATTTGTTTTAATATTTATTTTATCATTATTTTATTTATAAGCTAAGGTTGCTAGCACAGGTGTCTAAAACTAGATAAAAACACTTGCACTTTCTGTTTGCAGTTTTGTGTGGTATTTGAAAAAAAGAACATTGCATTTTCAGAAATAGCCGGCCCTCCAATCAGATGACGTTGGCAGAATTGACCCCCAGCTCATTTGAGTTTGAGACCCCTGCTCTACTCACTACCACGTAAGTGTAATGTTGTTTGGAACTGTAGAAGAGGTATAAAAATAGTGTTTTGTAGCTGCCAAATGACATGCCCGGGTCACTTCCAGGCTAACGATTTTTGACTAAAAACGGTAAAATCGAACTTTCTCAAAACACATCCGAATGACATGATTTTGATGTCAACTCAACGTATGTACTCCCAATCATCCGTAAATTTATCTAAAGTGCATTTTACTCCGGATAATTCCTTTAATACGGAGTGGCCAGGCTCTCCGTAGACGAGCTCTGGTAGCAGGTTAACTTTCAAGCTAAATTAAGCTGTGTTGCAAAAAAAAAAAATCGGTCGGAAAACGAGTCCAAAAAGATGGTTCCGTCAACCTGTGCTTTCGTCACCTGTAGCCTACAACTTCAAAAATAGAAATATTTTATTTTTTTCGACAGTGTTACCAAGCATAGATTTACACATTCACTAGCTCTAAAGAATTTATTAAGATTATGCGACTTAAAATGTTTTCACTTGACATGCGTGTGGCTCGAGGAATCTCGCTACTCTGTGTTATTTACACTGTAATGGTGTAACGCGTAGCAAGACAGCATGGGAAAGGAATTATATCCTTGAGTCTTCACAGGTTCGCTTCCCATGCAAAGTATTTAGGCTACATAGCTTATCACCTTGAAAATGCCATTTCTAGTTATACTCTTTAATGAATGACATGTCCTACTGTTGATAAAGTGGATGAATGGAAAAAAATAATACTAGCGATCTAGCTGGGATTCGAACCATGCATGGACAAGAAAGTTGATCGGATTAGTAGTGATGGGACATTCGACACTGAGGCACCGAAGCTTGTATCACTCCTGTGAAGCAAATTGTTTCGCCACAGTGTGTTGGAGCTTGTATCAAATTGGAATAAGCACGTGACTGGTGACGTCCGAAGCTTCGAACGTCACCAAAGGGTTTTGCTGGTTTTGAAAGTTTGCTGCTGCGCTGATACCCAACAGGAGCAACACTGCTGTATTCTCTGTAGCCTACTGCTGTAATTTAACAAAACCTGTGTCACGTGTCTTAGTTACTCAGCAATCATTGTTGCTGAAGAACTTTTTAAAGTTTTGAAGTCAAATTTCAAATATTTTTTGTTATTGCATAAGCCTAATAAAAATTCCTCGTAAAGTGACTCACGGGGATTGAACCCACGTCGCCAGATTTATCGTCCTCATCGCTACCTCTACTCTATCGTAGGCATCAGCAAGAATGGATGTTCATGAACTATTTCTTTCTAACAACGGCCTGTTTAGTTCTAAAACACACTACCTAAATCATGCCTCTTGGTTATGAGTAGGCTATGACAGTTTATTGGATAAGGCCTACACTTTATTTATTTAAAGTAAATTGATATTGCCACATAGCAGACGGCTGCATTTCATGCTGCAGTTTGTTAAAACCGACTGAACACACATACATTGAAACGCTGAATAAACTAGGCTATATTCAAACATTATACCCTAGTTCTAATTAATTTATTTAATTTTTAGTCATCTCATGTCATGTGTCCATTCTGTCCTTCATGTTCATGTTGTAAGCTTCGTTCGGGCGTGTCAAATTCATAGCCGCTGTCATTTCTGCTGACCACCAGATGTCACTGTGTTGTCTTCGATGCTTTGATGCTTCGGATCCTTTTGCGATACAATCAGGAAGAAGCTTCAAAAGCTTCACAAGGCTTCGTTCGCCCATCACTAGTTTTTTGTTGCTCATTCTAGCAGTTTAGCTAACTTCGTGTGACACTACCGTTCGTCAAGAACTGATTAAGTGAAGTGAGCTGACTGAGACTGCGCAGCGCTGAAGGCAATATGTAAAGTGTTGAAGGCGGGACAGACAGACGTAAGAAAATAGACCTTGCAAAATGCAAACATGCGTGCAATCAAACAACTGCATATAGGCCTATGCCATGTAAAAACGTGACATTATTGCGAATTAAATTTAGTTTAGTTTGCATGCATTTTTTTTAAAACTCATGTCGTAGGCTACGGCCCGGTTAGGAATGTCCCACGGCCCGGTAGTTGGGGACCGCTGGCCTACATAATATTATCTCTAATCATGGCTGCAGTGGAGGCTAATCGCAAGTAAACGCAGTTTACCCACCACTGAATTTCAGAAATAGTTTATCCACCTCTTGATAGAGTTTATCCACCACTCAATACATTCAATGCACTTCCTAATAGAGTGTATGCACTCATGGAACTATCTACTACTAGTAGCCATACCACTAGTAAACAGTAATCTTCACCATTCTCATATATTCTGAATGTCTTATGTATTTTTTTTTAAAAAACATCCAGTAGCGCTTTTCCTTACTGCAGTTTAGCCTACCCACCTCTTATTTCACCACTACACCTATCTCTACCTATCTCTAGTATATCTAAGACTACTGTCTGATTTAAATTAGTAGAATATAGTTTTAAAAGAAACCCTTTGTTTTATAGTCACCATGCCCAAGTACACCCGAGGGGTATTCCAGAAAGCAGGTTTACTGGCTTAACTGGGTATGTTAACCCAGAGTTAGCGGTAAACCTGGGATTTCAGTTCCAGAAAGCTCAGAAATGATCAGGCTATGTAAGTAACTATGGTAACATAGGCTCTGAACTGAACTGGGTATGTAAACCCAGAGTAAACGGTAAACCTGGGATTTTAGTTCCAGAAAGCTCAAAAACTAGATGTACCGCATAGCGGTACAAAATATGACCGCCGCTCAGTCCTGTACATCCATTCCGCGAAAATAAATCATATTAATTAATTTATCTCCATCTTCTACTCCATCCCACACTCTTGAAACTTTTGTGTATGCTTGTTTGGAATGTGTGTTTCCGGGCCCCACACAAAGTAGCCTACTGGCGCTGCAAAGGTGAATAGATTTGTAGCACTTGCTAAAAAATTTGTAGCATTGTTATAAAACCTTTAAAATATCTAAACAATCACAAGTAGGGCAGTTCATCACAGTCCATCCATTGCAACTGGACTGATGAAAGGTACACCTGTAGGCTACATTGTATTTGGGAAAAGCAGAAGGTAGCAGCATAATGTATTTATTTATTTATTATTAAACAAAACAATCCCTGTCAGTTCCATGCAGTTTTCAACAGCTATCAAGAAGAGAGGTCATGTCATGGATTTTTGTGAATGTTTCTTCTTCTACATATGCATAAGTTTAGTCATCTAGTTCATATGATATTCAGCTTTATTGTCAATGCACAAATTAAATACCAGTAGTCTAAAACAAAATGCCGTTTTACCCAGTGGTGCAAATAGCTGACATGTCCAAAAGGGCCTTCATGAAATGCGTTGCTAGACTGTTCATACACATTTTAATGGGCCAAGTTGAAGAGCTACCGTCCGTTATTGTTTGTGCAAATAATATGCTTATTCATGTTCCCTTTGCATTTAGCAACTATGAGGTCCATGGTTAGTCTGGCTTTCGCCAGACCAAGCTCAATCTTTTAAGAAATCGAAAAGGAATCGCCGGCAGATCAGGCTGAGTTCACCCAGCCTAGTCCATGGTAGGCGCCCGATAGAAATATTGTTTAATTTTGTGATTGAGATATCCACACACTGGCGCCCCCCCTGCGACGTGTTCGCCCCCGGTTTCAGAGCTATTCTAAATACAAAAATGCATAGAGGGAGTTACGACAAAACCGTGACTGTTAACAAACTATAAGCTATATAAGGTAGGCCCTATGCTAGGCCTATTACACCACATAAATTGTCACTAGGCTATGCTGGCGACCCAAATAAAATCTCCTTGATGCCCAATGACCAATGGCTTACAGTATCAAGCGGACTTAAGCTGCCACCTCTTGGCGAAAAGTTAATAGTTTTGCATATCAGTAGTATTTCAGTAAATTTCACGCAGCTGTGTGAATCACGGAAATCAACACTTCTAAATGGAACCCAACCCACTGTACAGTAGCTCAAGGTCTGTGGCTAAAGCAACCATAATGAAAGCGTTATCATTGTTTGGATACTTCACACACACGTGTTTAATCGCATAGACTACTACTACCAAGCTGGAATCAAAGCACATCGACTCCCCTCTCACACCCTAAACAAGCACTTCGAACAAACAAAAACGTCTCAGTCTCACGGTATAGCCATAGGCAAAACTGTATCGGACCGGGTGTAGCGTTGGTAGGCTACTAAATCATCCATCGCAAAAGAATGATTTTTTGTAGCACGCGTGCAACAAATAGGTGTAGGTACAGCCCTGCCCTGGATACATCTCTCAGCGTCGCTCTAAAAACATTTGGTTTAAATGGAGATGTAGATCACGGGTGCGTTAATAAATCTACATTCTTGGCGAAGTTGACACAAATTATTCACTTTGGACGAATTTATGTAGTTTCAGTCATAGTTACTTTACTTTGAGCCATGCTCTTCCTTACTTGAATCACCTTTGAAAATAGAGGATTGAAGTAGCCTAGATGGGTGTTTGGGAATGAACGTTGACTAAGATGCTTTTGAGACTTTGAGCTAAATGTCCCAGCCCGGTGTTTAGGATGCATCATAGACAGGTTATCTTTCAGGTAGCCTATATATTTTCCATTAGAAAACCATCCGTGCTTAACGTGTTGTGGCTAACTCACTTAGCTCCTGTTAGTAGCCTATGTTATGGTCAAAAGCAAATGAGATGACAGTCGAAAGATGCAATTAGTGCTGTTATCAATTTTCTTGGTAGCCTATAACCGCATTTATGGTTTTCTACAAATACACCAATAATCTAATTGGCCTCCATCACTCAACCAATGCTAACGGTAACATTATTTTACCTACTCTAGGCTATTGATATAACTTAAGATTAACGTAGCCTACCTGCAGAAAAAACCAAGCATGTCCGATAAACATTCTCAGATTTATTTCGGCTTCAAGAAGAAATGGGAATTACATGTCATGCAGAAATCATGCTACCCTTATTAGACGTTCTCTGCGGTAAACTACAGTCTTGTCCTTGTAGGAAGCGTAGTGTCTTTCCAACCCACTTTAGATTAACTTCCAACAAAATTACGTCTCACTGCAACGATGCCCCATCTGGTAGACAAACGACTACGTGACACCAATACTGGAAATGCAGCCAAATTATTAGGATGAATATTTGGTTTTCCTTTAATCCTACTGAATTTATAATTATGTATCGCCCGTTGTAATTGCTGATACTGATGGTATGTGCGTGCCTGTGTGTGTGTGCGTGTGTATATGTGTGCACCACCATCTACAGGCCAATGAGTGTACAGTCACTAAATGTACACATAACTTAATTTTTTTAGACCCCCCCATGGATGAAATTCTACGAAACTTGGCAAACCCCCAGAGAATGTCAGGTTAATCATACACATAAAATTTGGTGCAGTTCTGAACATCTTAACTGAAGAGAGGGGCGATTAAAGCAGAATGATATTGCCTTTTCATTTTTTACTGGGGGGGTGCAAATCACAAATGAGTGATTATGGGCTAGGTCAGACATGTCAAAGTCAAGGCCCGCGGGCCGGATCTGAATTATCTACGGCCCCCGGGATGATATTTGATTAGTATTAGAACCGGCCCGCAGGCCACAGCCGCCAGCTGCTGTTTTGCACGCACCAATACTCCATTCCCCACAATGCAACGGTAGCCCACAAACTCACTGCTGCGCCGCAAGTGGGCCTCTGCTTCAATATTCATCAGTATTCAGTCAGGGCAGATGTCAACTTTCAGCTACCCCCCTCCCCAGTGTTGTGCCTAAACGCGTTCATTGAACGAAAGTTTATGAACTCGTTCATATTTTGAGCGAACGTGAACTGAACGTACTGTATTACTACTGCCTGATGAACGCTACTGTGAACTCGTTCATTCTGGTGTCTGTGAACGGCACGCTCTTTCAGTTCAACTTCGTTGAATAGGGTGCCAGATTTCTACAGAGCCTTCCACGCGAAAACCCGGCTAAAACACACCGTAAAAAGGCCTTAATATGGCAGCATGCAGGTCACCATTTGTCAAACTGTGGCCCGCAATGTGGACAATGGTCTGCAGAGTGAAATTATTCCCGGGCCATCGTGTGATAATTTGCTGCGCAATTGATCAATGAGCCGCGGACAGAAAAAGAAAACAAACATTTCTGCAGTTAGGCCTAGTAGGAAATACTTGTTTGGTGTCATCAAACAGAGGCATAGAATTAAGTCGTGGTATGAGCGTTTATTCAATGCATGCGTGTGCCTGATTGGTTGACTTATTATTTTTTTTAAAAAACTCTCCTTTCCTATTGAGAACTGTTTGACTCCCTGATGAAGGCTTGTTTGCCGAAACGCGTCAGAGTTTTTTAAAGGTTTAAATGTAACCAAGCCAATAAAATAAAGGCTTTTTAACCTTTGATAATTAAGAGTGACTTGGAATCCCCTGCTTTTTCGCATGCGTGTGCACGTTGGTAGCAAAGCTAAGCTTCAACCTATTGGAAAGCTATTTAATTATGAAACTACATTTGATAGAACGACGTGGATTTATGCAACTTCTATAAAAAACAGAGCACAGACTATAAAAAACACTGTTTGGCATTAAGTATTAAAGTCAGCCAAAAGCTATTAATTAGTCTTAGGGGCCGTTTATACGAGAACGATTGTGAAGGAAGACGACAAAATATTTTATCATAAGTGCCTTTCGTTTACACGGCGACCCCGCCATCGGGGCTTGAAGACGCAAAAATCTGAAGACTCCTTCCAGAGTGTGGAGTTTTGAAGACAACCCGGGTTGCGTCTCCGTCTAAACGGCTAAACCAAAGATCCTTGATTACCTCTCTGGCTAAACTGTCAAATTAGAATGTCTGCGGCGTGACGCACCGGGTTCTATCACACCACCACCCAGCGGTCTGGAATGCATATCCAATCGAATATCACATACTCTTGCGTCTTCATATAAACAAAGATTTCCCCCTGAGAATGCTCGTCTAAACGCGAATAAAAAAATGAAGACGAGACGCCACTTCTGCGTCTTCTCTTTTCGTCACCGTATAAACGTAGCCTTAGTTAAAGATAGTTAAAGATCTCCAGATCAGTGATTTACGCATGATCTGTTCCGCCATTTAGGCTAGTGGGGCTACATACCCACCAAATTTCAGGTGCATTGGTGTTTCGGTGTCCCGGGTATCGTTGACCAAAAATTCAGGAAGTAGATGACGGGGGGAAAAAAACTACACACGCTCTCCGACTGGGAGTTTTTGTAGTGTTGGAGACGCAGAGCATATCGGCAAGCTGTCGGTCGGTGCATAAAGTTTGCCTTGCGCTAAAGCAGTTCCTGCGCAACTTCATTCGTTTTCCTGGACACAAACCCACGAGGATCATTAAAGTGCAGTTTCACCAACTGCCAGGTCAACATCACTTATTAAATTTTCCAAATGTGCACCGAAATGTGTCCAATAGGCTACCCATGCCTTCCGACGTTCACCCTTCCGATGATGGAGCACAAAAGTTTAACTTGACCCACAGCCGCAGGACCCGCATTAAAATAGAAAATCACATTTGGGATTCTCAAAGAATTCTATGGCCCACTCAATCTGTGACACGGTCAGTTAGGCTATTCTCTGCCAAGCAAGGTCTCGGACGCAGGCGCTTAAGTATTGCTCTTTTTTTGTTACTCTCTCCTCCTCGTAAGCCTCGACTACTCCGCCTCTGAAAAATACGGTGCTCTTCCTTTTGCCGGTTTCACTCATGGTTTCGACTCTCAATAGGTGATGCTCACTCAGGTTACTCAGGTTTCACTCACCCAACCACAACCTCCTTTGCCACCTAACATTGCCCCTGTCCCAAAGCCGCCAAAGAAAGCTGCAACATCATCATTCAAGAGCCACTTCTGAGACGTCAGCTCTACAGTGGGCATCGCTTTCAAATGGCCACTTCAGTCGCGCATTACGAGGCGTGAAGCTTTAGTACCACTTTCAGCCACTGTGCGTCGCTCTGCCACTGTACATCGCTCTGCCTGCCGCCCCTTCTGAAAAAGCTCGATTTTTCCTCGATTTAGGCTACTTGGGTATGGCTTAAGGCTTGACTACACGGTGGTAACGAAAATCGAAATCGAAATTTGCTGTCTACATTATTGTCAGTGTTGGGGTAACTACGCAAATCAAAACAGTGGTGTGATAATTGAGCCAGTAGAGAAATAACTGTTCAGAATTAATCTGTAGCCTTGGGTAAGCTTCTGCGACGTTTTTAACAGGCTACTCTATAGAGGCTTAGACGACCCACGTTTTGGTTTCCTAAATTAATTTGCCATACTTCTTAACTGCAATGTAGTTAATTGACTGCTAGAAATGTTATTTTTATTTTTCTGTACAATAAACAAATACATCTGCTTTATGCCGCAGAATTACGCACTATATGCACAGGCCAGCCTATAGAACGGGCACATTTTGGAGAGAATAGACAATGTACGCACGCAAGAATCTGTAGGCTATTTGTGGCTGGTTACCAGCAAACAATATTTAATGCATTAACTCGACGTCAAACATTTTCTAAACAATACAAACAGAAAGGATGCAGCAGGCAGCAAATGAAAGTCAAAGAGTCATTTCCAGTGGAAGAACAAAATGCTGAATGAAGCCCAAAGATATGAAGGCATATCTGCCAAGACGTAAATGGTTGGGCTATAGGCCTAGTTTGCAAGGAGACATAAAGCGTGAGCATGCCACCCTATCCACAGATGTGGTAGCGGGGGGTAGGAGGATTACTGTTAGTGCAGGATTTATATAAAATTCTTCAACAGAAGGTCTGCCTCGAATGCAGGTTTGCCCAAAAAAAGGCCTGTGGTTTGCGCAGCCTACAGTAACTAGGTCTTAGTGAGTTACTGTAGGAGTCCTCTAGACTTCTTTTAAGCTGTCTCAGAGGTGGAAAGTTGCGTTCGTTGGGGGCAGGGCCGGAATAACAATTCATAGACCCTTGGGAACAAATGTCTGATGGCCCCCCCTGCCCCCCAGCCAATGTGAATCGGGCGGTCAGTTAATAGGCCTATCGTGCCTATCGTGAAGATTTGTATTGCCATTTAAGGCACGAGCGCATCTGTGAGGCCAAGTCTCACCAAGTAGCCCGTTTGTTTACAACTAACATTACATTTAATTAAACTGCTTATAGGCTATATAAACTTTCCTCTCCTTGTCCCACACACTCGCCATCTCCACCTTACCATTTCTAATGAACCTCCACGGTGCGTGCCCCCACCACCACCACCCATGTTATGCTACGTCATTTTTGTAGAGCCAATAAGGCTGTGCATACGTTTATGGATGTAGGCACGCTTCAATTAAACTGAAATACACATTTTGCGCATCATGTACAAAAATCCGGGACATTCAGTGTCCAGGATTTTTATTTTTATTTTCCTGGACAGACCATGAAAATCCTGGACAATCTGGAAAATCCTGGACAGGTGGCAACCCTATTTGACACCCATGTCAGAAGCGTCAGTAATTATTACGTTTTATTAATGTTGGTGTTCAACAGTTTTATATTTCACGTGTTCACTGTCGATTTCGGTGCAAGGCTACAGCAACTTTGTTACCTTACTAGTGTAGCGTCAGATAGCAGACAGTTACTTTGTTTACGTTAGTATCAATCTGTGGTTTGCGACATTTTGTCGCATTTTTTCTGTAGTGTAGCCATGTTTTGACAGTGATGTATGCCTGTGCTGTGTGTCATGCAATGCCAGTATGCTGTTGTCCATTAACAGAGAAAGGCGTTTAAATAAAATACAATAACTTTTTTACCATTTCAATAAAGCCTATTTTTCCTGGCAAAAAAGGAAAGTGGCACACAGTCTGTGAACATGGGGGCGACACATTCCTATTTCGCACAGGGCGCAGGATTGCCTTCTGCCGGCCCTGCTAGCAGCCAACTAGCTCCGCTGGTGGGAAAACGCATGGGACTCATGAGTTGTAGTACTATCTATCCTATTGCGTGCAGAGGGAATTTGAAAGACAACCGTTTATCCCGCCCCTAGGATTGAGCACTGCCAATGGTGAGTTCCTAGGGTCTGGCTCATCAAGCTATTATTACATATTTTTTTTCAAATAAATACTTACAGGTCTTGCAGTCTTACAGGTTTAAGCTCAGCAAATACTTGGCATTACTGTTTGTTACTGTCTGTAAGTCCATTGCTCGTGGCAGGACACTGAATTGTAGGGCTGTAACGATATACGATTCGAAACCGAAATCGCGACATTCATATTAAAGACGATACTGTGTCGCTGTGTGAAAAGGCAGAATCACAACACACCTTTCTAGTGTTTCACGCAGTGCTTTGCATCTTACTCGGCCGCAAAAGCAACCCACATCTCCCGCTTTACTTATCGGTAGCCTACGTTGTCCAAAAACAAACAAATGAATAAATAATCATTCATACCTCTCCTTGCTTTCATTGTAGACTATGTGTGCAACTTTACCAAACAGTATAGAAGTAAACCCCCTCTCCTTGCCCCGCTCTCTCTCGCGCTCCCTCCCTCTCCAATGAACACGCGCGACTTAAATAAAACATTCACAATCGTGAAAGCAAGGACATAGAAGACGACTAGCTAAATTACTATTAAATCCGCTTAGCATCATTAGCATGCTGCACATATTTGTTTAAAACTCTTGCATTGAAGTTGACTGATCATCTCAATACCAACATTTCCCAAAAGGGCCTGTCCCAAGGATAACAAGTATTACCTTGAAACTTAAACACACATGGGAAAACTGAACAGTCCAATCAGTAGACTATGATAGGCTAAGCTAGCCAACTATGCTACTTTGTTTACAATATTTCCAGGCTTCAACCAGACAGCTGAATTAAAGAGGTAGAGTTGTAATAAAACATAGCAGGCCTAGGCTATAGGCTAATCTATCTGCATAAAGTGTGCTGTCATAAATATCAGTCATTCAGAAAAATATTTTTATATCAGGATATAAAATAATAGATATATTATATTGTAATCCTCTGGTGTTCTAAGGGAGGCTATTAAAATGTTATTTAATAAAAATATCTAGCCCACCCCCCACCCCCAAAAAAGGAAAAGAAAAATTGAGATTCGTATTGAACCGGGGGTCAAAAATCGTGATACAAACCGAATCGTGAGGTTGGTGTATCGTTACAGCCCTACTGAATTGATGCGCAGGTGGCCCCCAAAAACATGTCCGTGGTATAGCCTATAGGATCCAGCCTGCACGGGAGTACAACATCGTCAAACTATAACCTCCGTAATTTCCCCCATTCATTCTCTATGGCGGGTCTTAACAGTACACATGTAATGCCCTTTTTGTGTACTGGTGGTTGTTTTGGCGCTGTTTCGCGTTTGCCATCGAAAACGGATTGGAAATGTATAGTAGGCCTACCTGCAAACAATGTAAGAGGCCTCTGCTGACTGCATCAGTGCTCAAAGTATTCTAAAAAAATATCAATTAATTGTTAATAACTAACTAACTTCTATTCAAGTCATAATTCTGGAACTTTCTGGTATTTATAAATTCTCTAAAGTCTTTAATGACAAGACAAAATAATTGACCGGATACACCCTCCACAGTGATGCTTTACTGCATGTGTAGTGTAGTTTTAGCTGCTATGATTTTTTTCAGCCACTAGATGGCAATAGCACTACATATGTGTTTCAACACCTGACCTGATGCCTCAAGTTTAGTTAATATTCTCACAATTACTCTGACTTTTGCAGGCTCTTCACCTTATTATGACCATATATTTCTTTCTTCCAGATTTTTTTTTTTTTTTAGTGATTTTGTGTCAACGATTCCCGGGACACTGAAAGACCAGGGTACACAAAACTTGGGCATGGAGGGTAGGGTGGACACAGTCTTCTGTTATAATCTCGAGAACCGCAGGGCCTAGGAGGACCACATTTTTTTGTATGTTGGTCTTGAGGGGCCATGTCAACCCATCCCATAAACACTCATTTGATCTATAGCGCCACCAAGTCAAAAATGAAAAAGTAAAAACGAGGTGTTGTAATTGCAGGTAAACTATCTCTGGCATGACATGGTCAAAACTGCACGAAATTGTAGGTGTAGGATCATTATGGAACCCTCTGAATGCATGCCAAGTGTCATGGAATTCCATTCATGGGGGACCATGATGCCTTTTGCATTCAATTTACATGTGTGGATACCTGTGTTTGATCTGTATTGTTTTAGCTGGTCATGGCCAAAGATCCCCAACACCCGCTCATGCATAAAGTGACCATTTGCTCCTTGTTCTGGCCCCTTTACTGAGAGGTAACTCAGTCCTGGGCCTACTTGATGTCTTATGGTGAGATAGGCCAACCTCATTATCATACAGTATTGCTCTGTAAATATGTGTTGTGAATAATACATTCATGTTTGGTCTTGAATTAATACTTGTAATGTGGGCAACAGTCTGATCATGGTTTCGTTACAATTGAATGTATCTGTGCATAGTTGTAGACTAAGAATTACACTGTAGCATAAAGTTATGATATCCACCTGGGCCACACCCATCCACCTCAGACAACAAAGGCTCTGATGAGCGGGGGTGGCCCAAGTGAATGATATAAGTGGAGGCTCTTGTCCTCCTCGAGGCTTTCTTTTCCATCTTGGCTTCTTTTCCATCTTGGCTTCTTCTTTTCCATCTTGGACCTCTTCTCTGGGTCTCTCTCTTTCCCCCCTCTCTCTCCCTCTCTCTGTCTCTCTCTTTCTCTCTCCCCCTTTCCCTATCTCTGGGTTTGTATTGTTTTATCTTGTGTATCTGTTATCTCTAACTTGTCAAGTTTACCTCTGTGAATTGGTTAAGTTTTCTTTGTTACCATTTGCTACTTTGTTACAGTAGAACATATGACTGTACTTTTACCTTTAACTGAAGTGTTATTGGTTACATTTACCTTTGCTTAATGCCTAATAAATTGTTCATTTGCCTACCAATCTATATCTTCAATTCTCGTAGTGTGCCATGCCATTCTCCTCCATAGCTGATAAACTAGTTACTTGGTAATTGATTGGTGATACAAATTATTAATCAAATGGAGTCAGATTAACGAGTATGTAATAATATCATTCTCATTTCCCATTCACCCTATTTGTCCACACAAGCTCTTTCAAGCGAGGATAGCTTATAGCTCGACGTCTCTATGTTTCCGAGGCTATATAATTTCTCGCGTCTTAGATATGTGTACATTAAGTGACTGTACACTACGCATGCACACACACACACGCACTCATGAACACACGCACACACATGCAGGCACATACACACACACACAATGTAAAGTTGATTCTAGCCAGCATGGCCACCTTATACATTTAAATTTAAACCGTGAAAATAAATGTTTTTGATGTGAAAAAAATTATTTAAGTTATTTAAGAGAGTGTGTTTTCTCGTTGGGGACTGTACTTCTTTATGAAGCAAATCTTTCCTTTAAAAATTGTCTTTAGACAGGTCTTTAATGACAAGACAAAACAATAGACCGGGCACACTCTCAAACAGTGATGCTGGTCCTCAACATGTGTAGTGTAGTTTTAGCTGCTATGATTTTTTTCAGCCACTTGATGGCAATAGCACTACATATGTGTTTCAACACCTCTAGTTTAGGTCATATTCTCACAATTACTGACTTGTGTGCAGGCTCTTGTGGCGGTTTAGTCAGTTTTTTTCTTCCGGATTTTTTTTTTCTTCAGTGATTTTGTCAATGATTCCCGTACAATAAATGAATATATGTGTACATTTGTCAAACAAATATGTCTTATTTGAATACCATTGCCCCAGCAAAACTCTACGTGCTGGTCATCTACTGCCTACCGACTTTATGGACGAACTTAACACTGCTCAAATCCAAATCAAATGGCACAAATCCAAACTAACTGATGACCTCAAAAAACTACCAGACACTCCTAACCTCGTTCTCAGCCAGCATCACTGCTACTAAGACATTTCTACAATGACACATGTACACAAATTAACAACATGATTAACCTTGCAACCAGCATAGCAACTGTTTTGTTAGCATAACCCCCATTATATCTACCCTAGCAACACCATAACAAACTTCTCAGTTACCCTAGCAACAACCTAGCCACCACTACCATAGCAACCGCCATGTTTATCATAGCAACCACCATATCGACCCTAGTAACCATCTCAATTACCCTAGTAACAATCTAGCAACCACTTTGATATTGTCAACCAACATGACTACCCTAGCAACCATCTCAATTACCCTAGCAACCACTTTATTTACCATAGCAACCACTATATCTACCCTAGCAACCTTCTCAGTTACCCTATCAACAACCTAGCAACCACCACTACAATGCCAACCTAGCAACCACTTTGATATTGTCAACCAACATGACTACCCTAGCAATCATCTCAATTACCCTAGCAACCAGCATAACAACCACTTAATTTAGCATGCAACCACCATATCTACCCTAGCAATACCCTAGCAACCTTATCAGTTACCCTATTAACAACCTAGCAACCACCACTAAAATGCCAATCTAGCAACCACCATAGCAACCAACATAATTACCCTACAAACCTGCATAGCAACCACCATATATACCATAACAACACCATAGCAACCTTCTCAGTTACCCTAGCAATAACCTAACAACCGCTATGTTTAGCAAAATACCTGTAGAAAGCCTCATATGTCTACACTGGTGTAAAGGTCATTGATAATGAGTAGATTGCTGTCAATTGTCCTCTATACCGATTCTTTCACACAAACTCGCGTCACAGACCTACGTCACACACCACTTGGAGGTGCAAACAATCAGAGTTTTGGTTGATTTGACCATCAGTTAACTTCGAAACAGGTATTTTACTTTGGATAGACAATAGCAATACATCATAGGAGTGATTAACGTCAAAAAATCTAGACTGGAGAAACTCAACATTTGACACCTCTACCTGTTTAGTGTTCTAAAGACGTCAAATAGTCCGCTATAGTTACCAAATTCATAGCCAAAGAGCCAGAAGGAAAGACGCATGGATGGCTATAAAAGCTGTGCTTTCATTATACAACTAAACACGACAAATAACCCTTGAGCTAGCTCCTTACTATGTGATCTCAATGGCAATGCAGCGTTTGTTTGCACCTCCAAAAACATGGCGTATCTGGTTACCTTGCAAAAACGCCCACAAATACCCATATGTTTGTGTGAAAGATATAACCACCTGCTGCAGTAGACCATAGGATGAGAGAATGTGTTCCACAACACAGCTGTAAATGAGAGCAAGGACTGAGGTGTCAAGGCCAGCATGCTTCAGCCCCTTCAGGAAGTGGACAAACAAGTCCTTGTTTACATGCTGGCTGTCTTGTTGTTTGTAGCAGGACACCACTTTAACAGCTCCTTTGTGTAGGTGTTCTGTTGGAGTTATATAATGAAATGAAATGCAACCTCTACATCAGGATATCAGGAGCAAGGATCTGTGAAAACATAAGTAGATGGGAGAAATTTAAGATATGTTTAGAAAAGATTGCAGGACCATCCCTAAATAAAATATCAGAACACCTTTACAGATAATATACAGATAATGTATATTAGTGAGACAAGGGTAAAACTGTTGTGGGTAAATATTCAAATACTACAATAGGCCTACAATAAAATACAACTCTACAACTTCTCAACAATGTAGTTTTGGAGGAATATCTGTAGTTCATATTCAGGAAAACTGTATTTTGAACATTAAAAGCTGCATTGCACTACGTAGTACACTGCAGGAATGCAATATTTTGGATTGAATGCAATATTTTGGAATGAATGCAATAGGCTATGTTGTATTGCTATATATTTCAGAAAAACGGTAGTAGGCCTATAGGATATAACAGTTTGTCCCATGAATTACCCAGACTCAAAGAACAGCTGATAATGTGAGACTGACAAGACTAGACAATTTAATGTCAATCACCTAATATGTTTAGCAGGATTATAGCACAATCGCATTTCATTTCGATAATTTAACCATAACGTCAACAATGATTTATTTACCTAATCAATGATTTGTCCACGACTTTTACTTACAAGCCTTTGAATTGTACTGAGAAATTGCACTAAATTCAAGGCGATTCTAGGCTTTGTACACTATGAAGGAGTGTTGGTCAGATAAGTAGGCCTATATTTTGTTCGAAACAACAAAAAAAACACAATTATTAGGCTATTTAGAAAATTGACGTCGCTAACTTTCTCCATGGCTCGCTCTATGCAGCGTTTCCGCTTTCTTGTGATTGCGTGTGTCACGTGATAGTCTGGGATCCTAATGTGTTCGTATCGGAGTATCAACCATGCGAATAGATGATAACAGCCTTCTGAACCTGCTAGAAGGTGTAGATGGCCCCTTCTAACCCATAACTATGAGGCTGATTACGAGTGATAACGCCTATTCAATCGAGTGATAATGTTCGAAGCGGGTGAGACTAGAAGCTTATGTTTCAAAGATTTCAAAAGAGAAGACGCAGAAGTGGCGTCTCGTCTTCATTTTTTTATTCGCGTTTAGACGAGCATTCTTAGGGGGAAATCTTTGTTTATATGAAGACGCAAGAGTGTGTGATATTCGATTGGATATGCATTCCAGACCGCTGGGTGGTGGTGTGATAGAACCCCGCACGTCACGCCGCAGACATTCTAATTTGACAGTTTAGCCAGAGAGGTAAACAAGGATCTTTGATTTAGCCGCTTAGACGGAGACGCAACCCGGTCGCCTTCAAAACTCTACACTCTGGAAGGAGTCTTCAGATTTTTGCGTCTTCAAGCCCCGATGGCGGGGTCGCCGTGTAAACGAAAGGCACTTATGATAAAATATTTTGTCGTCTTCCTTCGCAATCGTCCTCGTATAAACGGCCCCTTAGAAGCTGGGCACGTAGAGCTCCAGAATAGCAACCCCGCCCCCTGGTAAAACAAACGTGTTTGTCAGAGAGAAAAAAAAATCTTATCATAAAATGTATCGTAAAAAGGAACGATAGAAATTTGTAGAAATGTAGAGGAGTAAAGGTACAGATAACTGCTGTAAAATGTAACAAAGTAAAAGTCAAAAGTATGCACCATAAATTCTACTTAAGTAAAGTACAAATACGTGGAAAATTTACTTAAGTACTAACGAAGTATTTGTACTTCGTTACATTCCACCACTGCCTGTATGACTGCACCGTGCGACTGACAGCCCTCCACAGAGGGTCTGCATGGAAGGTGTGTCTCTCTATTTTGCAGTCTGCAAAAATAAATACCGGTACTCGAGCTGCTCCTACATTTTCACCACAGATCACAAATGCATGCAGTATGGCCTTACATACCTGCCCATCTGGTAACGTCATACAATTTTTCAAATCTTTTATCAGATCAATTCTTGTCCAAAATATTTTAAATCCTGTTCTCTGCAAAGAAGAACTAGCTGCATTGGATCCATACTTGACCTGTTGTGTGGTAAAAGTCAGGTAGACAGCAGACACCTTTGTGCTTCTTTCCAGGCACGTGCAGAGAAGGGGGGCTACAGGGGCTCTAGCACCTGCCCTTTTGCCCCTTTGATGTCCAAGTGCCCTTTTGACAAGACCCGTTTTTTACTTTTTAAAATTTGTAATACTTCCGCTAGTTCCAACGTGAATATTCGCTAAAATGTCTCATTAATAGTTTGTGAAATTAGAAATTTACAAAAATAACAATTTTCTGTGTTAATTTAAATGCCTTGCGGCCACCAATCCGTGTCGTCATACATTCAGTGAACTTGTAAGCGGGTGTGTTGCGATAATTGTTGCTGTGGATGAGGGCGTGGTCCAGTCCCGTGATCTGGGGTGTTGGGGTGGATGCAGCAGCACACCTGTGCTGCATTTGTTAATGAGGGATGGGATAAATGGCTAAGGTCTTTGTTGAACAGGAGGAAGGGACAGCGTACTGCTGAGTTTAGAACCAACGGCTGCCGTGCTGGGACGTGGGCAATCCTTTTAGCGTCGGTGTGGTTGACGAATCATTCGGGGTAAGTACCATTAGGCCTAAATTAGAAAGTTTGTGCCCTGTTAGTGCGATCACTATTCTGTTTTATGTCCTTCGTTGAACCCCACGTCCGGCAGCAGTGGTGACGGAGTCAGCAGTCATTTGGTGATGTAATGTATTAATCCTGTGTTCTTTGTGTAGTTTTTCGGCAGGTATATGTGTGTGAGAGAGGGTGGAGAGAAAACAAACGCTCCTTCTGGTGCTGAATAATTTAATTTGAGCCTCGGCGGTGGCCGGGAATAAGGGGGTGATATACGTAGCCTAAGTATTTATTGTTGCAGTGTTTGCACAGTGGTTTCTGTACCTTCGTTTTTATGATTGAATTTGTGATGAACTGTGATATGAGATGAACTGGCATTTCCATTGAGCACGTGTGCACTTTCTCTGTGTAATTA
Source organism: Alosa alosa (assembly GCF_017589495.1). Lineage (NCBI taxonomy): Eukaryota > Metazoa > Chordata > Actinopteri > Clupeiformes > Clupeidae > Alosa > Alosa alosa. Next base: position 6,513,339 of record NC_063194.1, read on the forward strand.
TCTGCTAACTTATATAACCTGTTTTATTCCGGTGGTCCGGCATAGTTGTTACTTAAATTCATGTAGCCTAATTATTTATGACACATAGCACTTTACAACAGCCAGAGTTCTGGAGTTATTGCTCTCCCCCTAAATGTTTTAACTTTCTATGTGAAATTAATTGTGCAATAAACCTCTTTTCTATAGAGCTAGTAGACTGGTGTTTTCCTTTGCTCAGTGCCCGTGTTCAAATAAAGAAACCTGCAGGGGGCAGTATTCCGCTGTAGTCCCCTTTACAACTTGGCGTAGTCTTCGGCAGTTTGGACATTGGGCACTGATCAAAATAAAATGTCAAACCCAGAACAGGTCACTGAGCCACCCCCTGGCCCTGCAAGACAGGAACCAAGTACAGTCCTGAATGCAAATATGGTTATGTTTCCAGTCATGATGGGGACCCCATGGTGCCCAAAGTTTAAGGGAGAACAGGATACTGATCATACTTTTCAAGATTGGCTCACAGCACAGAAAACAATGTTTAACATGTATCCTCTTTCAGAAGCACAAAAGGTGTCTGCCTTGATAAGTAATTTAGAAGGGGAAGCCAGAAGAGGTCCTCGCCCTACCAGTATCTCAGCGAGCCACGGTACATCTTATTACATCCTTTTTAGAAGGTATCTATGGGGATACAACACCACTTGCTAGTCTCCGTTCAAAATTCTTTACTCGTAAGCAGAGAACAGATGAGAATGTTCGCCAGTTTGCTTTGGTACTGCGGGAAATGAGTAATCGTCTTACAGCTAGGGGGGATGGCACCACTGGGGGGCATATTTTACGGGATCAGTTTATTTCAGGTTTATTGGATGGGGGATTTCGTAGAGAGCTTTGGGGCATGGTGAGGGCATCAATTGATGTGCCTTTTGCTGACATTAAAAGAGAGGCCATACTACGCGCCGATGATTCTAGTAATACAACACAAGCAATGGCAGATTGATGTAGATTACCAGTGGATACAAAACAACTAGCTGAAGAGATTAAGGGAGAGGTGCTAATGAAATTAAAGGGGGAAATGAAGGAAATGATATCAGGCATGATGCCGGAAATACGAGAGCTCACAGACTTCATTACAAACTGATGTAAGACCAAAGTATGACTTTATTGGGGGAAGACGAAGTTCAGACCAGTTTGACCAACAAGGGAGACCCATTTGCCGCCGATGCAGAAAGGTTGGACATATTGAGAGACGCTGCAGAGTCCAGGAAAGGTCCCAGTATCATTTAAACTGATGGCACCCACTGTGCAGGCCTAAACAGTGGGTTCACTTTCTAGTGGCCAATTACAAAATAGAGAACATTTAATTGGAAAGTGCCCAGTTGTCGATGTGTTTATACAGGGCGTGAGGACTCCTTGCCTGATAGACACTGGATAACAGGTAACTACATTGACTGAAAGCTATTTTAGGAAACATTTTGACTCTGAGGGGACTGAAATATACCCACCAATTCAAAAATTTAATCTGGTAGCAGCAAATGGGTTGGAAATTCCATACATTGGGTACATAGAGGTAGATTTAAACATCTGTGACAAAGTAATACCTAAAATGGGGATACTTATCGTTAAAGATTCTAGTGTGTCCTCATACCCAGGATTAATTGGTATGAATGTCATTAAAGACTGTCGAGAATTTCTAATGACTCAATTTGAAAATAACACTGCAGACCTGGTTAGTGCTGCCGAGGCCAAGGTTTGCCGTCAGACATTCTCCATGGTTGACAGTATACTTAAGTTCACTGATGACTCCGGTCAGATGAGCACTGTTTACTGGCCCCAAGGTAAGCGTACGACAATCCCTGCTCAGTCAGAGGTAGTGTTAGAGGCCTGTGCACGCCCAGATGGTAAGGACTATGTTGGCCTTGTGGAACCCATTCAAGAAAACGGGCTGCCAGGGCAGCTACTTCTGGTGCACTCACTGAGTACAGTGGCCAATGGCAGGGTCATGGTCAGAGTTTTAAATTTAGCACCATTCCCAGTGACTCTTTTCCGACGTTGTCTGATGGGCAAAGTATTTCATGTTGACTTATGTCAACCTATTCTCCACAGCAAGGTAGAATTAAGGCCACTTGATGATGACACCTTGGAGGTAGGGGTTAGGCAAACTAGTGTCCAAGAAGAATCCGTAAGCACATCCCCATGGCCTGTAGAGGTGCCCTTGGATCTATCACAGTTTAGTTCTGAGCAAAAGCAAAAGATTATTCAGCTCCTTCATAAACATGAAAAGGTCTTTTCAAAACATGATGAGGATTATGGGTATACTGATAAGGTCTTGCATGTAACCCCAACAGGAGATTCAGCTCCAATCAGGGATCGTTATAGTCGAATTTCACCAAAACTTTATCAAGAAGTGAGGGGGCTTTTGAGTAACATGCTTGAGGGTGGAATCATTAGTGAGTTGCAGTCCATGGGCAGCTCCTGTAGTACTCGTAAGAAAGAAGGACGGCACCCTTCGTTTTTGCGTGGACTACAGGAAGCTTAATAGTGTCACTCATAAAGATGCCTACCCCCTTCCTAGAATTGAGGAATCATTAGCATCACTAAAGAAATCTCAAGTCTTCTCCACATTAGATTTGGCACACGGCTATTGGCAGGTGGGGGTGCACCCAGCTGATAAAGAAAAAACTGCTTTTGTGACCCCAATGGGCCTATATGAATTTAATCGGATGCCCATGGGTTTATGTAATGCACCTGGAACATTTCAGAGACTAGTTGAAAGTTGCCTACTGTAGGTGATCAGAACTTTGAGACTTTATTACTGTACTTGGATGACATAATTGTTTTTTCCCCTACATTTGAGGCCCACATTTCCCATCTGGACTTGGTTTTTAGTCGCCTTGGAACCTATGGATTAAAAGTAAAGCCTAATAAGTGTTGCCTTTTTCAGAGTCCACTACTTGGGGCATGTAAGTCCACTACTTGGGGCATGTAATTACAGAAGGGGGGTGTGTCACCAGACCCGGGAAAACTACAAGCAGTGGAGGCCTGGCCAGCTCCTAAGAATATTACCCAGCTCCGTGCATTTCTTGGCCTGGCTGGATATTACAGACGGTTCATAAAAGACTTCGCCAGCCTTGCAGCCCCATTGAATTCCTTGCTGTGGGGTACATCAAAGCGGCGCACCCAAGCTGGCTCAGGTAACAACTTGTGGGCATGGGGGGAGGCACAAGAGACTGCATTCCGGAAACTGAAAGACTCCCTAATGGAAGCACCGGTGTTGGCGTACATGCAGATTTTCAGCTGCCATTCCTTTTGTACACTGATGCGGTGTCCTACGGATTACACTGTAAATGGGGAAGAACAAGAGACGGCTGCTCCTGCAGATGGGCTGGTGAGTGTGAAACCTGAGGTGGTCCAGGCGTGTATGCATGCTTTTGTTCCAGAGAGAGGTGAGCTGAAGGAGGATTTAAGTGCGGGAACACCAGTGCAGATAGAGCGGGGCGACTGGCTTGGTCCTAGCCTGCTCTTAGACTGGAGGAGGGCCCAGCGTGCTGACCCGGACGTCTCCCGGCTATGGCTCTACCAGGACCGAGGAAAAGCACCCTCTCCAAAAGAGAGAGCAGCAGAAAGCCGGGGGACCCAAGCCCTGCTACAAGAATGGGATCGCCTCTGCCAGGAACGAGGACTGCTATGCAGAGGGATATGGGATGCTAAGACCTGAAAAAGTGAAGCAGGAGGTGGTACCTCAATGTCTGCAGAAGCAGGTCTTGGAGTGGCTGCATGACCAAGCAGGCCACTTGGGAGCAGAGAAGGTGCTGGGTGCTTTTTCTGGCGGGGTGTGGCCATGGACGTAAAGGAGTACTGCGCCAAATGCATGAGGTGTAATCTTCACAAGACTCCCAGCACCAAAGTAAGTGCCCCTCTTGTGTCCATACAAATTGTGTAAGTTGACTTTTTATACCTAGAGGCTGCCCGAAGTGGAATGAGCATTGTGCTGGTCATAGTTGACCACTTCACCCGGTACGCAGTTGCTGCACCCACAGTAGACCAGACTGCAGCGACAACTGCCGAGGTGCTTTGGAAGCACTTTATTCAGCCATATGGGGGCTTTGATCAGCTACATTCAGACCAGGGTCCCAATTTTGAATCTAGTGTCATCAAGGAATTATGCACATTGTATGGTATCAATAAGTCTCACACAACCCCTTACCATCCAGCTGGGAATGGCCAGTGTGAACGTTTTAACCGGACACTCTTGGGCATGTTGGGCACATTAAGCAATGTCCAGAAAGAAGATTGGGACAATCATGTGGCTGAATTAGTGCAGGCGTATAATAACACCCCCCACCCTTCTACGGGCTACAGCCCTTACTACTTGATTTTTGGTCGACATGCTAAACTGCCATTAGATGTAATGTTGGGCAATGGGGATGGGTTTGCAGGGACTACTGGCAGCTGGGTGCATCACCACTATAAGAGGTTGACTACTGCTTATAAGCATGCCCAAGAACAGATTACTAAAGCCCAGGCCTCTCAGAAGAGAGGTTTTAATCGTAGGGTTGGAGGGGAGCCCTTGTTGCCAGGTCAGAGGGTGATTGTGTTGAATAAGAGATCTAGAGCACAGAGGAAATTGGAGGATGAATGGGAGCATGTCACATATGTGGTTGTTTCACAGCCTAATGTTGATATACCTGTCTGTGGTCAAGTCAGAGCGGGCTAAAGGGGAGGAAAGAGTTTTACATCGTAACATGTTAATTCCCTGTAAATTTTATGTGTCCCCAAGCCAAGGGCTGGAGCATGTGGGGATGGCAGTTGCAAACCCTGATGTCAATAACTGGTGCATGTATCCGTTTGTCTGGGGTTGTCATTCAGGTCCAGTAGCTCCACCACAGGCAGAGGGAGAACTGTAGAACTGTTTTAGGTGCAATGTCAGTGTTGCCATAAACAGGCACAGGAGGTGTTTTTTTGTCAGCTGGGGCCTGTACTACGAAGGGAGCTTAACCTACCCAGATGTAACCCAGGGTTACTTTGTTAAACCAGGGTTGACAAAACCTGGTTATCTTAAGTGGTGTTAATCGGTACTACGACGCTGATTATGAAGTTGATTTGTTGAGCCGGGGTTGACCTGTGCGCATTCACATAAAAGGGGCGGGTTGCAGCGCAAGTCACCACTTTCAATGATGACGTGATCACCTTATTTTACGGATGAGGAATGCACAATTATTATGACAAGTTATGAGGAATTAAAACCCACTCTACGACAAAAATCAAATACGTCGGCAGTGAGCAAAGCAAGGCTGTTGGCAACGTATTACAGATCGGGTAGCCTAAATGCCTAAAAGTAAAGTTTTATTCCCACATGTTCTTCAAATATGTGTTACGGAGGATTAGTAGCTTGCGGAATGTTTGAAATGAGTTGAAATAATTAAATGGCTTAATTTGAGTTCATAGAAAGGCCTACAGATGCACACAATTCAGAAGTGGGCATATAGATTACAGTAATAAGGATAATTGAATGTTTAAGTAGCCCCCATTGACTGATTTAGTGTATGCCTAATCCTGTGAACATTTCAGATGCAACACCATTGCCAAACGCACATGGCAGCAGGTGAAAATGAAACGCAAAAACATTATTCAGAATAGTAGGTTTATATAGGCCTAGTTATAGCTAATTATGAAATCATGTAGGCCTAGCTTATAGCCTTCACTTGGCCTCTGTTTTACAGCTAACAAGAAACAGGTGTCTTCGAACACTACTGTAGGAGGAAAGGCACCAGAGTGTTTTACAGTAGCAGAGGAGTTGGCCATAGCAAATAATAGTGGAAGGCCGATTATGGAGGGGGTTGAGGGAGGCATTCGATCGGATTCTGGTGCTGTGGAAATGTGTAGCCTTTATGTGCAGGGTACAGTAATATGACATTCAATTCAACAAGTTTGTTAAAATGGTGATTTTTATTTATTAGGCCTACTGTAGGCTATGTCCGATTTATTTTAGGCTATTCTTGCTCAGATGTTCAGCATACTGTAGGCCTATGTCCGATTTATTTTCGGACATACAGTATTCTTGCATCACCGATTGAATACATGAATGTCCACGTACGGGCATTGCTATGAGACGTCTTCCTAGATCATCTGACAAAGATAACGAATTCCCTCGGCTGACAATCTATATCTTCATAGAGAATATCGTCCGGGTAGGCTATATATATTATCTGGCGGTCTCTAAAACCCCTCGCCCTGCGAAGAGAGTCCCTCACGATCGTATGGATCATCCAGGTACGCCGACATGTCTCGGGAGAAATTGTTAGTGGAGGGGTGGTATAAAGGGTGTGATTAACGGAAACCTCGGGTTAACCAAGAACATAACCTGGTCGGAGCAGGTTTGAGATGCAGCGTAAATTGCCATGGCAGCATACCTCGGTTAAAACCTATCCACCTTTCGTAGTACGGGTTAATCGGGAAGTTACGCCACACGTGATCAAGTTACTCTCGAAGTTACCCAGATAAGCCAGAAACCCCGCTTTGTAGTACAGGCCCCTGCTCTCCACAGAAAGACTTGCAGCCATGCATGCTTGATGTGTTCCGCTGCATATTCTCTTGTTGGAGGAAGACTCTTTTATTTTAAGGAGGGTCTCTTTTCTTGGTGAATAGCATGCATCTCAAGTTACTGAGGCTTTCAACAGTCTTTCCATAGTAGAGGCAAGAAAGGAAATCCATTCCTGCCTTCATGCTCATCAGCTTCTACAGTACATCTGTAAAATTCTTCAAATCAAGATTCCTCTTGCGCATCAAATTGATTGCTGAGGTTTTCCCTTTGCCATATGGATATGACAGTCACAACCAAACAATACTAGCCTGCGTGCCATTCCGAACTTAGTCCCGCCCACAACATTTGAGGTCGGGAAGTTCGGTCTGGCATTGCTTCATTGTGGTGGAAGTATGCTCGCCCTATATCGGGCGGACCGATCAAATCAGGCTTTACGATGATGGACAGGTGAGCAACAGCGCCTGGTCTATCACGTCATCTGAGCACGCTTAGATTAGGCTTATGTTTGAAACAAAAACGCTGTGGCTAGAAGGATACAGTGCTTTTAAGACCCCATATTGAAAATTCATATTATTTAATGAGATTGTATCACTGAAAATGATTATTTCTGAAAACTTTGGCCAAAAAACTTTCATCAAGGGAAAACAGCGCTGTTGCATTGCGACATGTTCCCTTGTTCATTTGAAATCTCTGATTGACCACCTGTTCGAGGGATTTGCGACATCCTTTCCCAGCTGTTTAACATGTTTGTAGCATATCACTGTTCAACAGAATTATTTTTAAAAACGGAGGGGATATAGGAGAAGGATGGTTCATGTGTTTTCTTCCTACACCTCACGGTAAGCTATTTTGTTGCTCTGATTGGTTAGGTCTATCCAATTGAGTGCAGAGGCATTCCCCCCCTGTATCGGTTGAAAAACGCCCCATAATTACGTCCCAATGGAGCAGTCTCAGACTCATATTCTGACTAGAATTGAGTATGACTACGTCAGGCTAAAACAATACATGAACAGCCAACAAATCATAACATTTGTGTCCTAATTTGTCAGCCATAGCATTAATGTCAATTACTCTGGGCATCCATGGCCTACTGGTTAGGGAATTGGACTTGTGACTGAAGGGTGGCCAGCGATCCCCGACTGGTAGGAAAAATAAAGGTGGGGGGAGTGACTTAACAGCGCTCTCCCACATCCATATCCATGGATGAGGTGCCCTTGAGCCCTGCTCCCTGTGTGCCGGATCAAGGGCTGCCCACTGCTCCGGGTGTGTATGTGTACTCCTAGTGTGCTCACTGCTCTAGGGTGTGAATGTGTACTTCTAGTGTGCTCACTGCTCTAGGGTGTGAATGTGTACTCCTAGTGTGCTCACTGCTCTAGGGTGTGTGTTTGAATGGGTGTACACTGTTTGTGTGGGTGTGTTGTACACTACCCCTGAATGGGTAAAATGCAGATCACAAAATCCAAATTTCTAGGATTAGGGTTAGGGTTAGGCCTGAGGTGTGGGTTAGGGGAAATAGGGCTGTGGGAACATAGGCATGCTCCCGTACTGGTATATGTAAGTATACTTGGGCAGCCGTGGCCTACTGGTTAGGGCTTTGGGCCTGAAACCAAAGGGTTGCCAGTTCTATCCCTGACCAGTAGGAGAAATGTTGGGGGTGGTTGAAGAGCACTGCTCTCCCATGCCCACAACCACAGTTGAAGTGCCCTTGAGCAAGGCACCTTTACTCTTATAAACAAGGGTACACTTTGAAATGGGTCTTACATTTTCCTTTTTTGGGGGTGACTCTGCACTGACTCTGCCGTGATGCACTGAACTGATTTAGTTTGGGAGAAAAGAGATTAAAAGCCCGCCTACACTGAAAACTGATTGGTTGATTTAGCGAAACAGGCCAATCAGGATGCTCTATGTCTTGGATGCGCTCAGACACACACGCGCCACCCCTCTCTCTCTCCCCTGTCGTGTGTGCGCTACACTCAGATGCACACGCGATTTTAGGTCTCCCTCTCGCGTGCGCACTCTTGATCGCTCGCTCTAGATTCCGGGAGATTTTATCTAATTTGCGGGCGTCAGGGAGCCGCTATCGATATGCGGGAGACTCCCGGAACTTCCGGGAGACTTGGAATGTCTGTATGCACTATATGTGTACATTTAGTGACTGTACTGTAGACTATGAATGCACACACACACACAATCATGAACAGACACAAACACACACATAAAGATACATGTACATGCAGGCACACACACACACAAATAAATGCAGAGATCTGCGGACCGCCGTGAAGAACAGGCTCTTCAGATACTACAAACACATACAAGAGACTGAAGGTGGGTCAGCATCGTCTCCGCTAAATCTCACATCATTGAAGAAGGAAGTGGCATCCACGCTCTCCATAGTGGACACGCTTGGAGGTGACACCGATGCATGTATGTACAGTGGGCATCGCTTTCAAATGGCCACTTCAGTCGCGCATTACGAGGCGTGAAGCTGCGTGAAGCTTTAGTACCACTTTCAGCCACTGTGCGTCGCTCTGCCACTGTACATCGCTCTGCCTGCCGCCCCTTCTGAAAAAGCTTGATTTACCTCGATTTAGGCTAATTGGGTATGGCATAAGGCTTGACTACACGGTGGTAACGAAAATCGAAATCTAAATTTGCTGTCTACATTATTGTCAGTGTTGGGGTAACGCAATTACGCAAATCAAAACAGTGGTGTGATAATTGAGCCAGTAGAGAAATAACTGTTCAGAATTAATCTGTAGCCTTGGGTAGGCTTCTGCGACGTTTTTAACAGGCTACTCTATAGAGGCTTAGACAACTACAGTATTACCCACGTTTTGGTTTCGTAAATTAATTTGCCCTACTTCTTGACTGCAATGTAGTCAATTGACTGACATGTCATTTTTATTTTTCTGTACAATAAACAAATACATCTGCTTTATGCCGCAGAATTACATTCATATTTGGAACTTACATAGTCCAATGCATCGTTACACTACGTTAGTGTTTCACAAAACCATAGTAGGAACGAACGTTTGCAACCACTATCGTAAAGTTGTGTAGTTACAACTACACCTCTCGACCTGTGGTAGAATGCTAGTAGTAGCATAGTTCCAGGGATCTTCATGTCAAAAACGTCACTGACGCCAGTTATTTGTTTGCAAATTAATAATTATAAATATATTTAGGTTTCTAATTGATATTTACACTTCTAACTACCATACATCCATATTTTAAAATGCCCAAGGCAGAAAATATATCAATTAAAAGTAAATTTGCAGCCATGTGCACGTAAGTAAAAGTCACACACCTGCAGATAATAATAAGGTGGTGCGCACTTTTTGACGAGTCAGCTGAGAATATGTAGCCTTTGATTTTCATGGAGAGGGGGGGGTCCTTGTTAGTTTACGCAAACCAAGGCTGATTCTGGTTTTGATAAAATGATCTGCACAAAAGATAAACTTAGGTAAACAACGATGTCTTGGACAGGGGACTGGTAACTGCTGTGCAACGGCGGCTGTCATCTGCCGGCCTCAACGCAATGCGCCACAGAAGTGCCCATTTACGTGCTACTAAACGTCATTAACTACCTTAGTCCAGACTACTGAAGTTTGGAAACTATCATGGTCCAAACTTACAGTACTATGTAAGTACGACAGTTTTGGGAAACAGTCGTAACTTACATGTTGGTTAGTTGAACGATGCATCCTGTTAGTAAAAAGCTAACCTCCGTAGTACGGGAAACGCACCCCAGATCAGCTTGTAGGCCATTAGCAATCTGTTTATTTTATTTTATGAAGCCTACACAGTAGATCACATGCCACATTTTCACTTTCAATGGACAGATGCAATAGCCATTGGTCAAGTATTGAGTATAAAGCAATTAAGATAGTATGAAGTACTTTTTGTATAGAGTACTATCATAAAAATTCGTTAAAACGAATAGCATTTTGCAACTTGACAAAACACTGGATTAAATATCGTAGGCACAGAAGAAAACTTGTACATCCATTGGCCCGTGGGGAGATCACATGCCAGTTGCCTCTCCCATCAGTGCTATGACTCGTTCGGCTGTGAGCTTGTTTCGCCAAAAACAACTCTATTGCAGATATCAATGCATCTTTGTTCATGGGTTTGGCCTCACAGCAGAGGCTTAGACAACTATGACACACGTTTTGGTTTCGTAATTTGCCCTACTTATTGACTGCAATGTAGTCAATTGACTGCTTGACAGGTTATTTTTATTTTTCTGTACAATAAACAAATACATCTGCTTTATGCCGCAGAATTACGCACTTGGCCAGTCTATAGAACGGGCACATTTTTGAGAGAATAGAGAATGTACGCACGCAAGAATCTGTAGGCTAGTTGTGGCTGGTTACCAGCAAACAATGTTTAATGCATTAACTCAAGACGTCAAACATTTTCTAAACAATACAAACAGAAAGGATGCAGCAGGCAGCAAATGTAGAAGAGTAATTTCCAGTGGAAGAACAAAATGCTGAATGAAGCCCAAAGATATGAAGGCATATCTGGCAAGTTGTTATTTTTTGGAGACGTAAATGGTTGGGCTATAGGCCTAGTTTGCAAGGAGACATAAAGCGTGAACATGCCACACTATCCACAGCTGTGGTAGCGGGGGTATGAGGATTACTGTTAGCGCAGGATTTATATAAAATTCTTCAACAGCCTGCCTCGAACGCAGGCTTGCCCAAAAAGGCCTGTGGTTTGCGCAGCCTAGGTCTTAGTGAGTTAGGAGTCCTCTAGACTTCTTTTAAGCTGTCTCAGAGGTGGAAAGTTGCGTTTGTTGGGGGCAGGGCCGGATTAACAATTCATAGACCCTTGGGAACAAATGTCTGATGGCCCCCCCTGCCCCCCAGCCAACGTGAATCGGGCGGTCAGTTAATAGGCCCATTTAAGGCACGAGCGCATCTGTGAGGCCAAGCCTCACCAAGTAGCCCGTTTGTTTACAACTAACATTACATTTAATTAGGGTGACCAGACGTCCTCTTTTGCCCGGACATGTCCACATCAGTCCCCATCAACAAAACTGTTTTCATAGGTCAGGACTATTAAGCTCTAAAACAGATTGTTCAAAATTATAGAGCTACTGTAAAAGATTCATGTATTTTCAGAAACACCTTGGATCAAATTTAGAGATAGGCTTATCCAAATGTATCTTGCGAGTAGAGCTCAACAGCCCCCCTGGTAGTCGCTCAGACAAGGAGTTATAAGATAAAGGCAATACCATTTGTGTCACCTAATGCAGTTCAGTGAATTAGCAAGATACCATCAGAAGCCAACAATCATAAAGCACCTGTGCACGCGCCCGCTCTCTCCCCTGCGTGTTGTAGGCTAGATTTGCGTGAGTTCTTTCTATCTGCTTTACTTTTGTGAGTTGCGACCACCTAGGCTATGTTATAGACGTTCTATGAGGTACCAGTGTTTAGCTGTGTCACAAAACGATAAGCTTTGTCCGACTACTTTTAAAATGATATTCATACATTTTAAACATTGTAGCTGATGGGACTGTAAGCTGGCACATGTGTGTGCTCGATGTTTTCAGTGGGTGCCCGAGAGACGGAGCACCCACAGTATCGGCGCCTATGACAAGCGTATCTCGCGGTTGCATCCATTACAAACAAACATGCAATGTGAACGTCTGGGATTGGGGAGAGCACTAAATGCTCTTCTGAATAAGCACGAAGTCAAGCCTTTAAATGAAAAACACTCTTTAATAATCAAAAAAATAAACGCTAATGAAGTAAACTTGTGACCATCAAAAATCGTTTATCGCCTGTAACTCCGTGATAACAGGACGTAACAGGAAGGCATTTGGCTGAGCAACGGAGGTTACACCCACAGTTAATGCAGGGAGGAAGTGAAACCCAGAACAGGCAGTTAAGCAAGCTCAATCAGCATTGAGGCATAGGGATATCATGGGCCATGTGCAGCATGGGTGGGGGGGTCTAGGGGTGGGCGTAAGTAAACCCTTGTGGAGCAAGGCTTCTGCAGGAGAAAAGAGGATAATGGTAGTGGAGGAAATGCATAGACATGAGGAGACTGTAAGATGTACTAAGGCAGTGTCGCAGGCAAAACAAGGGCAGTGGGTGAACTGGGAAGGGGTGGAAAAAAGACTGATTAGATGGAAAAAGATCTATGGTACATGAAAGCTGGTAGGATCAAATTTATGTTAGGTTAGGTGTTCGATGCTAGGTGCAGTCTCACCCAGGGGCGGTATACGTGGCGTCACAACCAGGTATTGAAATGTTTGGCAGCGGCAATTGAGGATAAAAAGAGAGAAGTCAATTCATTAGCAGCTAGTAAAGGGGTTAGGCAAATTAACTTTGTACGTCAGGGGGATAAACCTCGTTCCGCGAAGGCCAGGTGTAAAACTGGCCAGCTGGAAAATGGAGTGGGCTGGGAAATGAAGGTTGATCTTGGCCAGCAGATGGCTGTACCTCCACATATTGTGAGTACTAGATTAAGACCCGATTTACTTCTGTGGTCGGATTCAGAGTAGATCGTTTATTTCATTGAACTTACTGTTCCTTGGGAAGACAGAGTGGAAGAGGCCAAGAGTACACTGAAATAGCAGAGGAGGCAGCCCAGCAAGGTTGGAGTGTGCGATTAAGGCCTATTGAAATCATGGAGAAACATGGGGCGTAAGCTAAGGTAAGCTAACTGGCTCATTTGTTTTGTGTTTGTGACGGACTGTGCCTAGGTTGATAGTGGTTGGTTAGGGTTTTTAGGGTTATGGTTCAGTCCACATCAACGGGACGGACCAACCTAGACCATGCCTAGGCTAATTAGGAGTATCTTGCAATCTATCAGTATCTATCAATGTGGTAATATGGTGGCAGCATGGAGGGGAGTGTCTCCAGGACGCTGGTTTCACTGTTAAGCCTTCATGAGGTGTCGTGGGCCTAACTTAACGAAACATCGGTGAATGAGGGTGCCCACTTGATAAACCCAATGACTTGCTGCACTCTGTAGTTAGATGGGCCATTTGTCTTGTGTTTGTGACCATTGGTTGGCAGATTGGTGGTTAGCCTGCTTTTTTAAGTTAATTTGGGTAGGGGCTTCTGAATGTGTTTTCACCTTGGACTTTGGCACAAGGGATTATAACATCTAATCCTGTGTATTAATGTAATAATTGAAACCAGAATCGTTTAGGAAATATTTATTGTATTTTTTTGTTTTAAACAGTGCCAGGACCAAGCCATGCGATGCCAGGCCGTGTGGTGTCCTCTCCACAGTTCACCAGAGGTGACCATACGATGTTGATTGCAGTGCTCCGTCTGTGGAGAACAAAATGCAGATAACCCTTATTATTTCATTGTATTACAGAGCTACACTCTGTAGATTTGTCTCGGGGGACTGGGATGACGCAGGAGGGGAGCACAACTGCTGAGGAATCTGTTGCAGCACACGATGGTGACCCGGCAGACCTTTTCTAGCCTTAAAAGCATGCAGCCATTAGATTCATCCAGACATCTGAACCGACTCTTTAGAAGGCCAAACGTGCGCTCGATGACACTTCTGGTGACTGCGTGCGCATGATTACCATCCCTGGCTAACGGTGTTTGGGTTGTGTACAGGGTCATCAGCCAGGGTAGGAGAGGGTATCCCCAGTCTCCTGTGTAGAGGTAATATTGGGGTTAGTATGTTGCACAGGGAAATACATGAACATAAATCGTTGTTGCCTGTACTTACCAACCAGCCAGGTATGTTCATCAGCCAACTGGGTCATTTTCTGCCACAGAGAAGAATTTCGCAATATAAATGCATCATGGGCTAAACCAGGTCACACAAGACTTTAATATTCATACTGTGATGCTGTCTTCTGTCTCTGTACACGTTCTCGTTGATGGATGGAGTGTGTTTTGCGACGTGAACTTTGAAATTAATTCATTGCCTCTGAAGCCCACTCATGCAACTGATGATTTATTATTCACTCTAGTATGGTAAGAAATAATCAATAGTTTGTCCCCAGTTTGATTTTAAACTTCTACTGACTGTCTACAAATCCCTCCATGGTTTGGCCCCCACGTACCTATCTGATCTTCTCCACCACCACATCCCCTCCAGACCACTACGGTCAGCTGACCAATTGCTGTTGGAAGTGCCCAGGTCAAAGATGGTTGATTACGAAGATACTTCCTGAGAGGCCATTTCCTGTCCCTGGAAATGTATGCAAATAGGGTAGCAGTAGTACACGCCCCGCACGAGGGGGGGGCCACTATCCCCCATTTATGCAGTGATCGGGCTCCCTTTTTAACATTGAGGTCTATGGCAGAATCCAAGAATTTCCCAGAATTTGTCAAAGCCTTATTTTTTCTAAGCAATGGATGCACATTTTGGACACGTTATCATGATCTCCAAACCCTCCTCCCCATTTCAGGAGACTGTTGTGACAGTATGACCCTCCAGTCGGGAGAAAATCAACATTAATGAAGGTGTACACCAAGTTTGTTTTATACTCCGGCTTTTGTCTGGCGTGGAACCGAGGCGTTCAAACGTCAGCCATACGTCAGTGACACGCCCCTGTGCAGGCGGGGACTGAACCAGAGCCCGTCTGACTGAACTCCTTTGCCCTCATAGACATGAACTAGGATGACCCATCTTGATACGCATTAATTATCTTTTCCCAGGTCCAGGGACAGAGCCTTTGCAGTAGCAGCCCCCAGACTCTGGAACTAGAAAGTATATTATTTTTCTTGTTTGTTAAGCAATTCTATTTATGTTTACATTCTTGTCTTTTCATAGTCATACTGTAGTTAATATTTAATAACAAGCAAAGTTATTACACTGTCATTCCCTGCACTGTTCACTTTTGCACTACCACCATTGCACAAACTCTATAGCACCTCATCATGGTCAATGCATGCATCAGTTCATACCAGACCTGAGTTATTTTTATGTATGTGCGATATGTGTGTTTGTTGTGTTATGGTTGTATTAGCTTTACTGGATACCTAAAATTTCCTTCAGGATGAATAAAGTATCTATCTATATATCTATTAGAGTATTCAACCTCTACAGCACTAAAACTGTGGCAATCAAGGGTCAATTGTATTATCTACCTGAAGCTGGAAGAGGTAGACAATTAAGCGATTAATGTTGAAACAGCTGTTGCCCTGGTTTGTTTTTCATTTGATGTGTACGTGCCCATATTAGCCACGTCATCTTTTTCATTATACCTTCAAAGGGTTGTCAGAGCTGTGACGTCTATGGAACCAGATGTGTGCTTAATCGCTATTCTTTGGACTGCTCCACGACTGTAGGCTTTTTGATAAGAACAAGTCAGGTAACCAAAGGTGCGTCACTCAGAAACTCCTGCAACAGGTGGTGATTATCCTTGTCAGACGGTTTCTCAATCAGCCTGATGTGAAGCCTAAGTATTGATCCCCCCCCTGCCCCCTGCGAAATCATACTTATAGGCTACACATCAGGCTGACAAGGATAATCACCACCTGTTGCATTAGTAGTACAATACCAATGCATGCAGCACAGATAGAATCCATTGTAATTATGAAGCTCCTCAATTTGTTAAATTAGGTGTGCTCTGTCAATCGTGTGAAGCGAGGCTGTGTGAGAGAGAGAGAGTGAGTGTGTGTGTGTGTGTATTCCCTAGAGTAGGTTCAACCTTTGTGCCTCACAAGCCTTGAATATTAATTGAAGCTTGTGCACGCATCACCTTTT
Organism: Alosa alosa; assembly: GCF_017589495.1. NCBI lineage: Eukaryota > Metazoa > Chordata > Actinopteri > Clupeiformes > Clupeidae > Alosa > Alosa alosa. The sequence goes on from NC_063194.1 coordinate 6,529,558, forward strand.
TCAAGTCGATTATTTTTTTTCTTAGAGCTCACAAAATGTAACTGGATTCATTATTTGAATCCTGGTGTGTTTCCTATGAGAGGTGGAACTGAAATGTGTTAAATATTTAAAAATGACCAACAGGAACTTCCGGAAAGAAACCTCCCTGGAGGCAATCTCTGCAGCCAAAGGGATCGCAGACAAAGCAATCACTTGTAGTCACATTAAGGCTTTCTTATCTCAAAGAAAATATTTGTTTCTTCTACCGTCTCTACCACATGTAACGGTTGATCCTTGGAGACACTGGGGCCTGAATTTATTCTATGGTGATATGATGGGCTGCTCTGAGGTGTCTGATTTAATGTTGATGTCTTGGTCCTAAAAGACTGCCAGAAAGCATATATTATTATGCTGAGGCTATGCAAAGGGCATAGACACACGTCAAAAAGAAACTCTGTTTTACACCACTGACAATGTTTAAAATAGAATGACACATCTGAGGTAGTGTGGTGAGGTTCTGTACAGAAAAATCAAAGTATTGTAAACTTTGTAAGGGTTTCGAAAGGTTATAAAAATTTTATTTTCGGAGGGGTGTGTTTTTTAGCCTACTTTAGCTGTCTTCCTGTTGCTGCCATCTTGAAGGAAAGGCCTAACAAGTCGATTAACGAATGCAGTGCAAACCACAGTCGATGAATGCTATAGAGAAGAGTAGCCATCTGCGTTCAAACAAATGCATGCGTTCGTTCAAACAAACTAATCTGTGACATAGGCTAGTATCAATATTAACATTGATAAGGAGACCCAAACACCTTTATAACCTTTCAAAACACTTTCAGTGTTTACAATACTTCGATTTGTCTGTAGACATAGTTTGTTTTTGAAGTGTCTATGCCCTTTGTACTTGCATTGTAAGACAATTTAGTGTTAATGCAAACGACAGCCTTGCTCAAAACTGCACCAATTAACGTAATTATGTTCTCAAACAACTGTTTGAACCTTTTAGCTTCTGGAAATAGACCCTAGGTTGTCGAAATACTAGACTCTAATGAAGACGTGGCAGAACGTCAAAATGTTAGTCCCTTATGTTGGCACTTTAAAATAAAATCTGAAGTTTATACATCTGTGTTGCTCTGGTAAGTCCTCTCTCAGACCCTAGGTTGTTTTTGCTCCGGAACATTCCTTTAAGGGTTATAATGTTAAGGGTTGTTTTAAGGACATGTTTGTGCATGCCTGTAGCCAACCACTCTGAAGCAGTCAAAGGCGATTCTAAACGAGTCAAAAAGTCAAGGTTACAAGTCCGAAGCGCTAACCAGTAGGCCACGGCTGCCCAATGATTATTTTGACTTCAAGAAGAAATGGGAATACATTTCACATGAAAATCATCCTACCATGAATACACAAGCCACAAAGCTATAAAACCATAAGCTATACTGGAAAGGCAGCCTAAATGAAGGATCAATATGCAGGGTTTCCTTTACTGAATTTAAAATTATTCATCGGCCATTATATTTGGGGACCAAACTAAATTTTACCGTAAAAGTCTAGTGGGGCTACATGCCCACCAAGTTTCATGTGCCCCGGTGTTTCGGTGTCCTGGGAATCGTTGACCAAAAATTCAGGGATTCAGCCCATTCCAAACTCCTGATCCATTTGGTAGACCTCTCTAATTCAAGAGGCACTCATCTTATTAAACTTTAATTAACATTCCAGAAATATCATAATCTGTTGTTTTTGTATTACACTAATGTGACATGAACATCAAGTACATCCTGATCCATTTGGTAGACCTCTCTAATTCAAGAGGCACTCATCTTATTAACTCATTGAGTGCCAAAAACGTAATATTACGTTTTTAGCTTTTTTTTAAAAAAAAATTACGAAACTAGACACTCTAACACACCTTATATGTGATTTTGGGAACTCTGTGATGAATGGAAATTAAATATATGACGATCAAAAACTCATGAAAACGCACAATCTGGACATTTTATCTGGACATTTTATCATAACTCGGTTGCCGCTTTGGGTCGAATCAGTGACGCTTGCACGTCAGCTTAAAACCAGGCCATTTTCGTGGGTCTATCACTAGGTGGCAGTCTCACCAGGTCTCGCTGATCACTTCCCGGAAAGTTTACAGGCAACACTTCATATTTCATGAAAGACGTTTTATCTCCATTTCTAGAAAAAAAACAGCGATTTTGATGAAAACTAGCAACTGTTTAGCTTGGGATTTCTCAGGGGGCGTGTAGAAATACACAGTTTGCACCCACTGAGAGCTTAAAGTCTCACCTTTTAAACAAGCCATTGTGTGTGTTCATAGCTATAACACAGAATATGCTGTGGCTGTCCAAAGATCCTCAACAATGGTCTAGATTGCTGGTACTCTAGGACAAAGCTTCCGAAAACAGCTTGGCATTCAATGAGTTAAACTGTAATTAACATTCCAGAAATATCACAATCTGTTGTCTTTGTATTACACTAATGTGACATGAACATCAAGTACATTTTAGGGTACCGGTGACATGTCATGAATATTACATATTTGAAAGTCGTGAATGTATTGTCATAAAAAGGAATACATATGTATGTACATATGGGTGCATGTGTGAATATATGAGTATGCGTGTGATGTGTCTATGTGTAAGTGTGTGTGTGTGTGCCTGTGTCTGTTTAAGCGTGTGTGTCTGTGTTTGTGTGTGTGTTTGTATTCATGTGTCTATGTAACACCATGTGACTGCATGTGCATGCACTGACAGAATGTGTGTTTGTGTTTGAGTGATTACACCTCTCCCAACACCCATATAATTAATCTCTGTAGCCTCCTTGGAGCTGCGCTAACAGATACATGAAATGCCCAAGAGCTATGATGCCGGAGTTGCTATATCCAGAAAAAGTTCAGAATCTATTTACAGTATGTGACCCAGGGCTTCATTTGTGTACCTTGCTGAAATCCCACATAATGGAGTTTCTTCTTTGCTGTCCTTGGGGTTGCCTTTAGGGCTGAGGTCCGTATCTGGCATTGCCAGACAGTCAGGAGCCATTTGGTCTAATCGAATGTTCAGATGATGGCGTGTCATCTTTGATTTGATTGGTGGTTATTTGATTTCGATGCCCTGGTCCTCTCCCGTCCTCTGGTGGCTCAGCATCCAGGCAGTGGCCAGGAAGGCGACACCGGTGAGGGCTTCACCCACCAGAGACACGCAGGCCAGGGCCAGAGACCAGCCGAAGCGGATGTCAATGCCATCCTCGAGGGACTTGGAGCCGTCGGCGCCGGTGGACAGGAGGAGCCTAATCGCCTCCCTGTAGGCCGCGGCGCAGTAGGCCACATAGACGCACACGCCGCACATGGTCACCAGGGCTACAACACAAACATGGACGCAGGTAAAGAAAGAGTAATGTAACCATTACACCATTACAGTCCCTTTGAGATCAAGCCATTAATGCTTTCATTAGCAGTGGCCAGGTCAGAAGTCACCTATGGCTTTTAAGGCTTAATGCTTCTTAATGGACCAATAGCTTCCTCCACTAGGAACCGTGCTTGGCATTTCCAACTCACTGCAGCAGAAGAGGGCTTTTTTTTTTACTTTTTTTTTATTGGTAACAACAAATACATACATAGAGAAAGAACAAAAAGCAAATAAACAGACTATAAAAAATATAAATATAAGGGGGCCTATAACAAGAGGGTACATTCATACTCTACATTTTTGTTTTAACTTATGTCTACCTTCAATTCATTTTGTAACCACTTTCCCCAGTTCTTTTCATATGATTCTTCTTTCATTTTTAATTTTTATGTTAACATTTCCATCCCTTGGATTTCCTCAATGATAGTACACCACTGTTTACGATTTGGTATGTTTGCTTTCAGCCAGTTCTTAGTGATAGCCTTCTTACTCGCTGTAAGCAAAATCTTTACTAGATATTGGTCATCTTTGGATACATATTCTTCCAAATCATGTATAGGACCTTACATGTAAATGGAATTGCATAACCCAAGATCTCACTTAAAGCGACGTGTACCTCTCTCCAAAAAGGCTCTATATTCTTACAGCTCCAAAAAATGTGTGTATGGTTTGGTGCCATATCGCCACATTGTCTCCAGCATGTTTGTTGCGTTGATAGTTGTTTACTTTTAATTAAAGGGGTGATAAAGTAGCGGATCTGGTTCTTCCAAGCAAACTCTCTCCACCTTTGGGATTGTGTGGTGGTCTGCTGACATCTCCACATGTCATACCAGGTCTCGACTTGGATTTCCTCACCTAGCTCTTTCTCCCATTTGGTCTTTATATATAGTGTTGAATATTGTTTGGATTCCATTAAACAAGAATAAAGAATTGAAATTGCTCTAGGGATTTCTCTATAGTAAGACATCGCAAATACTTTGATGAGGGGATGCACCTCTCCCCCCTTCTTTTTAACTTTTTTTTCATAGTAGTCCCTCATCTGTAAATATCTGAATAAATCTGTGTTTCTTAAACTAAAAGTATCTTTTATTTCTTGGAAACTCCTAATTTCTCCTTCCTTGATAATTGTACATATAGCAGTTATGCCTGCAGCTACCCAATTTCTGTATGTAGTGTCGATTTTCCCTGGTTTGAATTCTCCGTCAAATGCAATCCATCTCAGAAGACTGAGCTCCCTCCCTATCCTCAGCTGTTTAACTACAGACTGCCATGTGTCTAGCGTAAAAGATGTTACTGGGTCAACCTGATCCTTGATCTTTAAAGGAGTTTCCCTTTCGCCAATGTATGTTTGGATCGGGTAGGAACAGGTATTCATTTCTATATCTTTCCAGCGGGTTACAGCGTCATTACTACACCAACACAGAAGCGGACGAATTTGTGCTGCATAGAAGTATTCCCTCAAACTTGGGAGTGCCTTTATCTTTAGGTAGTTGGAGAGTAGTAAATCGCACTCTAGGTCTTTTACCCTCCAATATAAATCTTGATATTAATTTGTCCCATTTTGTGAACTGTGCTGAAGGCACCTCTACTGGGAGCGACTGGAATAATTACAAGAGCCTAGGTTGTATATTCATCTTAACTGCATTTATCCTGTCTGTAAAATCGATGGAATAGGTAGACCATCTTTCAATATCTGCTCTTATCATATTATCCACTTCTTCATAATTACTGCTATATAGTTCAGAAAGATTTTTGGTTATGTTTAATCCCAAATATTTAAGAGATTTTGCTTCCCATTTTAGTTTGTACTCAACCCCTGCGTCGGTACCGCATGGAACATGATTGTCTGAGTCTTTGATATGTTTAGTTTATATCCAGAGTATTGACTGTATTTTGCCAGGGTCTGCGTTAATCTATCAAAAGATTTCATTGGATCATTTAAGTAGATCATCACGTCATCTGCAAAAAGGCTTATTATATGTTTTTTGTTGTTCATGTGTACTCCATTTAAAAGAGAATCTTGTCTGATCATTTGGGCCAAAGGTTCAATATATATGGCAAATAAGATGGGACTTAAGCAGCATCCTTGTCTAGTTCCTCTCTCTAATATGAATTTGTCAGATAGAGAACCATTTACGTTTACTCTTGCTGTAGGTTCATTGTAAATAGATTTAATACACTGTATAGTTTTCTTTTTAAAACCAAATTTCTCCAATGTCATACATAAATACTCCCAATTAACCATGTCAAATGCTTTTTCGGCGTCAAGACTAATCAATGCTGTTGGTGACTTGCTTTTTTGAATTCTATTTATAATAAGCAGCGTTCTTCTAATATTATCTTGGGTTTGACGTCCTCTAACAAAACCTGTTTGGTCCTCATCTATAATATCCGGTATAATCGTCTGTAATCTACTAGCTATAATTGAAGTATAAATCTTATAGTCAACATTTAAAATTGATATAGGCCTATAATTGTGACATAATTCCTTATTTTTTTGTGGTTTGGGGAGCCCTGTGATGATCGCTTCCTTCTATGATGGGGGTATACAGTTTTTTTCCAAAATCCAGTTGAAGGTAGTGAGAAGAAGTGGAGTCAACTCTTGGTTGAGTTTTTTATACCACTCAGGTGGAAATCCATCACTACCTGGTGCCTTAGATGTTTTTAATTTCCCTAATTTCCCTATAGCTGTGTATATATATGTTTTTTTTTTTTTTTTTTTTTATTTAAACGGCGACGAAATTGTGAATTTCCAGAGCACACTTTGCAATCGACTCCTACGGACTTTCCCCTAAAGATGGCAGCAAAGATGGCAACATTTCCGGAAAGGTACTGGCTTGATGACATTCATTTTGGACTCTCTATCCGACCACATAAAGACCTCGGGATACTTCGGTTTGGCTTTAGGGACCCTCTACTCACTACCACGTAAGTGCAATGTTATTTGGAACTGTAGAAGAGATATAAAAATAGCGTTTTGTAGCGGCGAAATAATATGCCCTTCTCACTTCCACGCTAATGAGCTTTGACTACTTGACCACTAGATGGCGCATCGTTGCAGTGAGACGTAATTTTGTTGGAAGTTAAAAGTGGGTTGGAAAAACAATGGACGCTTCCTACAAGGACTGTAGTTTACCGGATGATGGTCACATGAAATGTAATTAGAGGGCATGAAAATGCACTCTACTGTTATCCGATTTCTTCTTATTATTTTTCTTCTATATATTTGTGCGTTTAATTCAGCTTCAACCGTTTGAGGTAGAAACTTTCAGCTATGTATTTTTCAATTTTGTAACATTTATACTTTTTGAACTATTAATTAAAAACTACTAAAAATGTCCCCATAGACTTAACATTGGCGATTATGACATCACAGTAGGGCACTTAGAATCCTATGCCAAGTGTTCCGGCCACCTCCAGCAACTGTCTGTCTCAGGCTTTAAGCATACAATCTGGCTCTATTAAGACTACAGATCCTGTTTAACTGCTTCCTCTGCCCACAACTGTTTTAAAATAAAAGTCTCCACTACAATAATTCCCTATTAAATAATTTGACCATTTAAACTATCCAACTATTTAACTTTTCAACTATTCCAACTGTCATTTATCATCAACTATGCCTCTAGCCCATAGACTGTTCTATATATACAGTCTATGGTGTGTAGCATATATTTCCACTCACATACCCAACAACTGCTGAACAACGCCGACACAGTTTCTTATCCACCACTCTCTCGCCTGTACTACTGTAACTGAAGTTCTCAAACTTGCGAAGAGACCAGCGGATCCTCTAATGTGTGTCGCCACCTTAGTGCTACTATCTCTGACTGACTGACTCGACCAACGACCTGACAAAAAAAACATAGGCGCCAATCAGAGCTAATGCGAGGCTACAGATTAGCGTTAGGTGTCGCTAAAGAACTCCCGTAACTCTCGCTACTTAACAGTAATTGCGCATGACATTAATTAATACGCACACAAGTTTTATGTTTTTTTTATACCGTGTATTCTCCGTGTAAATTCATGCACCGAACCGTGACCCCCGTACCGTTTCAGTTCAATACGAATACATGAACCGTTACACCCCTAGTAGGCCTAGTATTGAACTACAAGCATAGCTGGTCCCTGCTATTGACAAATAAGTGTGCGCTTGACATACCAGATTGATTGAAAGCTCAAAATAATACCGACCTTCAGAGTGTGGCAGTCCTTCCTGCAGAACAAAAATATAGGGAAGATATTGATTGCCGCACTGGGTACCAGTCACTGACCCCTCTCTAATGTGAACACTAGCTCAGTAAGATTTGTGGAGCCATTAGATCTGTGGATGGGGAGGAGGAGGGGTAGTGTCAGAGGTGAGGAAAGCTTACCACCAAACATTAGCAAGATCCCGGTCACCACCAGGAGCCATTGTGCCCGTGCCAACAGGTTGACGATCCCCAGCACGGCGCTCACCATCATGATGATAACACTCAGAGGCAGCAGCACCAGGAACGTGACGTGCAGGTCTGAAGGAAGAGAGAGAGAGAGAGACGATCATGGCCACGTTTTCGATTCCCCTCGTTAGCACCGCTGCTTTCTTCATGCCTTCTACAACACTAGAGTTTTAGCTTGTCTGCACTCAAACTATTGTTATTTTTCTATCAATCTTATTAAATAATACAGCTTAGATGACATACCCATATAATAGTGAAGTTCAGTTAAAAGAGGTATTTTAAAATCACCATTTGGTTATTTATCACAATGATAAATGGCCAAATTACAAATATTTAGCAATAGAATATAATATAATATACTTTATTATTATCATGCCTGCGTGAAAATTATCTTTGGTTTCAGGTATTATCTTTGGTCACTGGTAAGAGTAGTATAAAACACATAGGAAACATAGAGTAGACACATTAATTCCATTACACATAGACATATATCCACAGGATTGACACAGCACATCACATGTACCTCCTCTCTCTAGACCACACACACATGCATACACATCAGAAACAAGGCAGAAAGCACCAGTTTCAGCCTATTTAGTGCTCTTGGCTACTTCTGTCTAGCTTTTCCATTGTTTGTTGACCATGGTAATTGCATTTGGAATAAAATAGTTTTTGTATATATTTTTTAGAGTGGAGGGGGTGGGTATCATCATTTAGTATGTTCATGGTTTTTCTGTGTACTGCAGTGCTGTGTAGATTATCTGGTGTTTTGAGGTCGCCCTATGATTTTCCCTGCCATTTTAACAATTCTGGACAGCTTGTTCTTATTGTGTAAAGCCAAGTGACCATACCAGACAGAAATGTTATAGGTAAGGGCGCTCTCTATTAAACTGACATATGTCCTCTCAAGAATATTACAGCTGACTCCAAATCCCTTTAATTTCCTAATTAAAAGTCTTTGGCTGGTCTTTTTGCATATAGCATCAGCATTTTCAGTGAAGTTCAGCTTATCATCAATGTATGTTCTCAAATACTTAAAACAGTTAACAATTTCAACAGTTTGATTGGTTAATATCAGTGGTGTTGGAGCACCTGTTTGATTAAGAATTAGTTCCTTTGTTTTACCTGCATTGAGTAAAAGTGAGCTGGTCTTACACCACTGTTCTAGCTTAAAAACATGTTTAACATAGTCAGATACTGTCATCCTTGTGAAACAGTCCCGCTAGTGCCATATCATCTGCATAATTTGAATCATTTTAAAGTACTATGATGACCTTTGCTGCACATCTGAAAGTATTTGGTAAGAGTTTAATTTCACTGCTAGTAACGCCCATGCTGGAAGTTGTATTTTTCCAGACCCACTCTCAATCTCAATTGGTGTCACCGAGGCTATAACGTGCGATGAAATGTGATGGCTTTATTGTCTGTTCAGAGAGGTAGGTCACTTTAAAGTGAATATTTTAAAAATGATCACCAATGCCCAAACTCCTCATTCATGTTAATTGCCTGGACATGTGTAGGTGGATTGTACTTGACTTGACTTTCTCTCTCTCAAATTCAAATTCAAAAAGAGCTTTATTGGCATGACCATGTGGTATAGTGTTGCCAAAGCAGACACACAAACAAAAACAACACCATCTAAGAAAAGTTATGACTGCTAAACTTCAACAATAAGACTTTTTGTCCTTTTTTTCTTTTTTTCACAGAGGAAGGAAATATATCTATAAACATATTCATCTATGTATCTATAAGCATATTTCATATCATATTTCATTTCATTTTCATTTTAATTAATAAATAAATTGTTAACACTTTACTTGACGGGTGATTCATAACACATTCATAGCAGCTGTCATAAACTGCACATAAAGCATTCATGACTGTTTCATGAGACATTCATACCAAACCTTTCATGAGTGTGGAAGACAGAATGACGACAACTTGTCAAAATAAAAGTCCAACAATCGCAAAGGTAAACTTGCCATTCAGCTGACCCGTATTAGTGTAACCTAGATACCATTCATTTAATCTCTCCAGCCTTTGTAAATATTTCATGAATATCTTGTGAAGTCTACATCGAATGTCACTTTACTATACAAGTTGTGAAGTATTCGTAATCACTGAGTTTAACGCTGGGAGGTAAACTACTGTAGCCTACATTAAGCTGACCCGTATTTGTGTATCCTGGAACGGTTAGACATTCCCAGTAGCAAAAGATGAGAAATCATCTGCAAAGGTTACATCATAAAACAAATACATTTTTATGAAATAAAAATTATTTGCTTGACCATGTTCTGTCTTTTTGGCACTGGAGTGGAGTTTGGCACTCCCTGCTCTACAAGATATCTATTCCAGAAGAGTACTCCTAAGAGCCCAAAAGATTCTGAAGGACTCCTCTCATCCTAACAATGGATTATTCCTACCGCTGAAATCAATGACGCCTATGTAGTCACAAAGCCAGAACTGAGAGACTCAGGAGAAGTTTTTATCCCCAGGCCATCCGAACTCTGAACTCACACTATACTGACTTTGCACTCATTCACTCCTCAGCACCCATGACCCCCCTCCCACACACACACCTACATGACTTTTAGCACTTTTACATCCCTCTCCCTATGCTACAGACCTTTTATTTATTTTCTTATTTCATCACACGTCAAAACACACACACACACACACACACACATATCTGACTTTCTCCAACTTTTGCACATCTCCATAGAACTTTTTTTCTATCCTCCATCTATCTACCCATGTCCTTGATTGCCTAGCCTTTCTGAACAAAATCTCTTTCCACTTCAGGAAATTACACAAACTCAGCCAGCTGCTAGCTAGCTAGCCAGCTAACTAAACTGTTTAAATTATTAAAATTTCCCTCGGGATGACTAAAGTATCTATCTATATATCCATCTATCTATCTACCTGTGCGCACACCTTGGAAACTAGATGATAATGATGGTGGTAGTTACAACCAAACAGTATAGAAGAATAGTACCAACCAAAGTCTGGAGTACCATCACAGAGGCTAGCTAATAGCAGAGCCCGTTTACATTCTCTGCTACTAGTGTTTCAGTAGTGTGAAACTATCGACAGTAAAGAAAATTCCAATATGGCCGCCATTCGCGAATCATTCAAAATAAAAGTAAGAACATAGTCATTACTTTTTCAATGAAAAAGTAATGAATATGTTTAAAAATTATTAATTTAAAACTGTATTGTGTTACCAAAGGGAAAGTAAATTTAGAAAATAATTAAATAAGACATTTAAATCGAAAATACACATTAGAATGCTATATTTTTTCAACGTCAATATAATTAAACTGTGTGGATGTGAAAACAATAAGTTAGCGATATGTAAAAGGGGGGAAATGGAATCCTTATAACATGTACTTTCAGAATATATATAGATATTTATACCAAGTTCGCCTTTGTAGGTACCAGGCCATACTAAGTGTGTACCGAGTCATATACTATGTCTACCATTGACATACACTGTTGAACTTCAAATTGTGTGGCTGTGAAAACAATAAGTTGTGCATATGTAAAAGTGGGGTGAAATGGAATCCTTATAACATGTACTTTCAGAATATTTATAGATATGTATACCAAGTTCGCCTTTGTAGGTACCAGGCCATACTAAGTGTGTACCGAGTCATATACTATGTCTACCATTGACATACACTGTTGATCTTCAAATTGTGTGGCTGTGAAAACAATAAGTTGTGCATATGTAAAAGTGGGGTCAAATGAAATCATTATAACATGTACTTTCAGAATATATATAGATATTTATACCAAGTTCGCCTTTGTGAGTGCCAGCCCATACTAAGTGTGTACCGAGTCAAATACTATGTCTGCCATTGACATACACTGTTGAACTTCAAATTGTGTGGCTGTGAAAACAATAAGTTGTGCATATGTAAAAGCGGGGTGAAATGAAATCCTTATAACATGTACTTTCAGAATATATATAGATATTTATACCAAGTTCGCCTTTGTAGGTACCAGGCCATACTAAGTGTGTACCGAGTCATATACTTTAGGCCTGTCATTGGCACACTGTTGAACTTCAAATTGTGTGGCTGTGAAAACAATAAGTTGTGCATATGTAAAAGTGGGGTGAAATGAAATCATTATAACATGTACTTTCAGAATATATATAGATATTTATACCAAATTCGCCTTTGTAGGTACCAGGCCATACTAAGTGTGTACCGAGTCATATACTATGTCTGCCATTGACATACACTGTTGAACTTCAAATTGTGTGGCTGTGAAAACAATAAGTTGTGCATATGTAAAAGGGGGGTGAAATGAAATCATTATAACATTTACTTTCAGAATATATATAGATGTTTATACCAAATTCGCCTTTGTAGGTACCAGGCCATACTAACTCTGTACCGAGTCATATACTATAGGCCTGTCATCGGCACACTGTTGAACTTCAAATTGTGTGGCTGTGAAAACAATAAGTTGTGCATATCTATAAGTGGGGTGAAATGGAATCCTTATAACATGTACTTTCAGAATATATATAGATATGTATACCAAGTTCGCCTTTGTAGGTACCAGGCCATACAAACTCTGTACCGAGTCATATACTATGTCTACCATTGACATTCACTGTTGAACTTCAAATTGTGTGGCTGTGAAAACAATAAGTTGTGCATATGTAAAAGGGGAGTGAAATGGAATCCTTATAACATGTACTTTCAGAATATATATAGATATTTATACCAAGTTCGCCTTTGTGAGTGCCAGGCCATACTAAGTGTGTACCGAGTCATATACTATAGGCCTGTCATTGGCCCACTGTTGAACTTCAAATTGTGTGGCTGTGAAAACAATAAGTTGTGCATATGTAAAAGTGGGGTGAAATGGAATCCTTATAACATGTACTTTCAGAATATTTATAGATATGTATACCAAGTTCGCCTTTGTAGGTACCAGGCCATACTAAGTGTGTACCGAGTCATATACTATGTCTACCATTGACATACACTGTTGAACTTCAAATTGTGTGGCTGTGAAAACAATAAGTTGTGCATATGTAAAAGTGGGGTGAAATGAAATCATTATAACATGTACTTTCAGAATATATATAGATATTTATACCAAGTTCGCCTTTGTGAGTGCCAGCCCATACTAATTGTGTACCGAGTCAAATACTATGTCTGCCATTGACATACACTGTTGAACTTCAAATTGTGTGGCTGTGAAAACAATAAGTTGTGCATACGTAAAAGGGGGGTGAAATGAAATCATTATAACATTTACTTTCAGAATATATATAGATGTTTATACCAAATTCGCCTTTGTAGGTACCAGGCCATACTAAGTGTGTACCGAGTCATATACTATAGGCCTGTCATCGGCACACTGTTGAACTTCAAATTGTGTGGCTGTGAAAACAATAAGTTGTGCAAGTGGGGTGAAATGAAATCATTATAACATGTACTTTCAGAATATATATAGATATTTATACCAAATTCGCCTTTGTAGGTACCAGGCCATACTAAGTGTGTACCGAGTCATATACTTTAGGCCTGTCATTGGCACACTGTTGAACTTCAAATTGTGTGGCTGTGAAAACAATAAGTTGTGCATATCTATAAGTGGGGTGAAATGGAATCCTTATAACATGTACTTTCAGAATATATATAGATATGTATACCAAGTTCGCCTTTTAGGTACCAGGCCATACAAACTCTGTACCGAGTCATATACTATGTCTACCATTGACATACACTGTTGAACTTCAAATTGTGTGGCTGTGAAAACAATAAGTTGTGCATATGTAAAAGGGGGGTGAAATGAAATCATTATAACATTTACTTTCAGAATATATATAGATGTTTATACCAAATTCGCCTTTGTAGGTACCAGGCCATACTAAGTGTGTACCGAGTCATATACTATAGGCCTGTCATTGGCACACTGTTGAACTTCAAATTGTGTGGCTGTGAAAACAATAAGTTGTGCATATCTATAAGTGGGGTGAAATGGAATCCTTATAATATGTACTTTCAGAATATATATAGATATTTATACCAAATTCGCCTTTGTAGGTACCAGGCCATACTAAGTGTGTACCGAGTCATATACTTTAGGCCTGTCATTGGCACACTGTTGAACTTCAAATTGTGTGGCTGTGAAAACAATAAGTTGTGCATATGTAAAAGTGGGGCGAAATGAAATCATTATAACATGTACTTTCAGAATATATATAGATATTTATACCAAATTAAGCCTTTGTAGGTACCAGGCCATACTAAGTGTGTACCGAAGTCATATACTATGTCTGCCATTGACATACACTGTTGAACTTCAAATTGTGTGGCTGTGAAAACAATAAGTTGTGCATATGTAAAAGGGGGGTGAAATGGAATCCTTATAACATGTACTTTCAGAATATATATAGATATTTATACCAAGTTCGCCTTTGTAGGTACCAGGCCATACTAAGTGTGTACCGAGTCATATACTATGTCTGCCATTGACATACACTGTTGAACTTCAAATTGTGTGGCTGTGAAAACAATAAGTTGTGCATATGTAAAAGTGGGGTGAAATGAAATCATTATAACATGTACTTTCAGAATATATATAGATATTTATACCAAGTTGGCCTACTATGGAACATGTGCTTTCAGAATATATATAGATATTTATATTGTATATGGCCTGTGAGTACCAGGCCATACTCCTTGTACAGAGTCACAGGCTACAGGCTTGCCATTGACACACTGTTGAACTTCAAATTGCTGTGCATGCATCTGTGAGTGTGTCCATCCACTGTAAGCGAGCCGTTGAAAGCCGTCCGCAGACGTCCTACGTCATGTGGGAAAGCTTCACTCAACTGGCCAATGAAATGCGTGCGTTTCCCTAGCTGCCGGTTACTTAATTCCAGACTTCGTGAGAAATTAGCGTTACTTCACACACCTTTGGTTTGTGACTGCAACTGTTCTTACAATCGTCGTTTACTTCTTCCATTAAAAATGAATGTGATTACTGCAGGGACAGGCTATCGCCATCGGGTGAATCAATGGCCAAGGTCACCTGTGACAGGGTACTGTCACAAAACAGTATTCCCGGATTTTGTGCCGGACACTAATAAGGTAGGCTAAGCAAATATTGAAAAGTTGCATCTATTCTTGTGCCATGACTCGGATTTTGATGCAGATCAATTAAATATGGTAGCTACCACTAATATGTAGCCTATTTCATTAACCTTCACACTGAAGAACTTGGCCTAACTCATGGCAATGTGTTAACCTATTGCAATTGAAACATGCACAAAATGTATATGAAGTGCAGACTACAATGTGCGTTGTCAATTGCAAATACCATGTAGCCTACCTATTATTAGCATTATCATTATCTTTTGTCTAGTTTGTCATGGTGTTTGGTGCCTCTCATCTGCGGAGCGTGGTGGATGGTTTTGTCGACATGCCAAAGGGCTGCTTGTCCTTTGGTTTCAGTAGCACTCCGGGGGCGAGTGCTACCGTTATCAGGCAAGAGATGCAGGTGGTTCAGTTGCCCCGGACACCTGATCTCGTTTGCTTGATCGCTCCTGGGAACAACCTGACTGGGAAAGTGATTGTGCGTGCGGAATAGAAAAATATTGTTTGAGGGGAGGCTCTAGAGCTCATGTTAAATCCAAAAAACATAACAAAATCAATTATAAACAAATAGCAAAAACTATTGTTGATGCAGGCCAACACATGGACATGAGTAATAACAACTTCTGGACCTCTGTTGCCCATAAACTTAGATGGCCTCATTATAGACCAAAAGACTTACGCCGCAGCTATGTTTTACTACAAAGAATATGGTCTGAAAATAGAGGAAATGTTCGCGATTTAGTAGAGTCGATAAAATGCATACCGAGAAAGACAATGAAAAACAACATCAAACAAAAACAAAACAGACTTTTATGTTTTTGTCAAATGCCAAATGACCAAACAAAACCTATGATAGCGTGCGATATCTGTGATCAATGGTTTCATTTTGACTGCGTCGGAATCGATACCGACACAAAAGTCAACACCGATTCTGTAGGGTATATTTGTTCTTCTAATTCGTGCAAAATACAGATAAATCCAATGAAGAAAGGATATACAATAATAAAATGTCCCAACACTGTTAACTTTAAAGACACACTGGATCAAATAACTAATGTAAGGATGACTTCAGACAAATATGACTTTGGACAGACTAGTATCAAAACAAACATTAATAGTAATAGTGCTGATCACATAGGCCAAAACATACACCTCACAAATACACCAGCATGTACACCACCATCTACACCTGTATGCACATCTAAAACCAGACACATACAGACAGACACACCGTCAGACACATTTGCAGACACTTTTGCAGACACATTAGGCAGACACACTAGCAGAGAACAGGGAAGAGGACAGAGGACATGCGGCTTTAGAGAAAACTGAAATTAGTGAAGAAACGGTAAAATGCATTTTATCCAATGAAGCTAGTCTTAGGCCATTTACAAAACCTTTTCCAGAAAACAGTATATTTACACTTCCTCTTGACAAATGGGAGCAATGTCATACATTTAAAAAGGGTAGATATTTTCAAAAACATTTCTGGCAAGAACTATTTACTTCAGAGATTTCTGAATTTAATCCATACTGCCCAATAGTATTTAAAAGTCATAGGTTTAGCATAGCAGAAAAAAGACAAAGAAAAACACCATACCTAATAATTGAAGGCTACTGCTCGCATAAAGAATGTGCTATGACATTTAGTGTAATAATGAGAGAAAAAATAGAGCCAAAATTTGAAATTTACTTTGAGGGTCACATATTTCATTCTGGAGAAAAACTTAAAGCTCGTCCGTTTAGGGAGCCAGAAAGAAAAAAGCTTGCTGCTGCAATGCAAAACATTCCAGCTTATAAATTATATAATAACCTTTTGGCAGAGGCAAATATGAAATCACTGGCAGCACAAAATAGGAGTGGAATAGGAACAGACTCTTCAATTTTAAGGAAAATTAAATCAGAACAACATTTACAAAGTTACATGGATATAGATGAAATTAAATCCCTGCAGCTTCTAAAAGATCAAATGGAGGTAGATGACATGTCCAATGAAAAGATTAAAGGGTTCATTCAAAGCATTCAACTTTATCCATTTAGGGTCATCTGTTTTACTGAAGGTGGCATAAGACTCTGGCACGAGATAACAGAGTCGTCCCCAGCATTCTGGGATGCCACAGGGAGCATGATTAACTCAGAAATAAATAAAAAGCGCATTTTATATTACGAAATAACCATTAGTTCGTCATCAACTCCTCATGCGTCTGCTCCAATTGCCTTTATGATAACAGATGACCATACACAGAGTTCAGCAGAACAACTTTTAAACACAGTTAGACATTTTGAGATGAAGTTGTTTGGTTGTAATAATACACCGATTCAAATCAATATCGACAGGTCACTGGTACTTTTGCAAGCTGCTATGAATGTATTTAATAAGGACACAATGTCAACATATTTAAATCGCTGCTGGCACATTCTTAACGGAACCCAAAAGGAAATTGATTTAGATTTTTGCGTCATACGGTCTTGTAAAAGTCATTTAATGCGTCAAGCCAGTGAGATCTGCAAAAAGCAATATAATGGGAAAGACAAAAGATATAGGATTGGTATGTATATGTTTAGTCTTTTAATAAATGCTAAATCGCTTGCTGAAGCAAAAAACTTGCTTGATATCTGTATGGTCTTGGAGAGCAGAGTGTACTCAGACGTGGTAGAGAAAAGTACAGCCAATTTAGAGGATAAAGTTAAGAGCTTAGGGTCTGAAGATTTTGAGGGAAAAGATGACAGCCTATCAGGGGACATTTTTGAGATAGTCACACATCAATCCCCATTTCTTCGTTATTTTAATCAAATACGCAACGAAGCGCGGAAACAGCCGACCTCTATAAAAAGCACAGAAAAAAACCCTTACTTTGGCCCTATGTTACTCGAGAAATTATTTAATAATTTTCTACCGGTAATTCCAATTTGGTCAGATATGGTTCAGGTTAATTTATCAAAGATGGAAAGGTTCCACAATAAAAATCTAGATAAAACCACTTCGATTTCAGAAGTCACATTTAAAAATACTAAAACATTGTTTTTGAATAACAAAAAACTTAGAACTGATGAATGCATCCAGGAACTATATAAATTATATAAAGCACGTGAGAGAGACTTCTGCGAGAAAATTAAACTGAAAAGGATGAAAAGATTAAGAGACATACAGGAACCCGAGGAATCATGGAACAAGAAAAAAAGCGTACCCAAGCACCTTCAGAATACATTTCAAAAACCCCCAAAAGAGAGCACAAAGTTATTCAGCATTAATAAAAATAGTAGGCAACCGGGGGGTATGCCAGAAATAGCTAAAGGTAGTGGGAGCACACCAATACTGCAATTCTTTAAACAAACAAGAGCCGTGAAGCAGTGTCAAAAAAGACTTTCCTCCGCCTATAAAAAGAAACGTAGCCCTGACTTTCAAGTTTCACAGAAAGCAATTGAAGACATCTCTTTATGTGAACATTATGAACTTGAAAGCCAATTTACTAAAAATTAAGCTGTAGTGTTAATTAAAACATTTGTAGATAAATACCTGCAGGCAAACTTTTTAGCCAATGATTTGCTGTATGCTCACTGCTTGTCATTATTTAATTGTATCAGGTGTGCAGAAAATGAGAGAAGAAACCGCACAAACAAAATTCTAATCTCATTACCTTTAGATATTTCAGAAGAGGCAATAAAAACACTTTTTTAACTAATCAAGCTTTAAATAAAAAAAATAGAAATGAAACAGACAATTGCAAATCATGTGGAGAGAATACTGTGTCAGAAACTTTGCTGATTCATTTGCCACAGTCACTTCTCATATTAGCAGATAACCCCAAAAGCCTCCCATTACATCTTACACTCGACACAGTTTTTGGCATTTACAAGTATTCACTGGCATCCCTTTTGGTATCTCTCTCAGAAAAACCTTTTATACAGTTGTTAAGTTTTGATTGTGTTTCAGACAAACAAACAGAAATTGCCAACTTAATACAACTCAATCCCATATTCTTTTTAGTTGAATACTGTGTGGAGACCACTGAACAGATTAATATATGCCGTTTATATGAGGAACAACACAAATGTAATAAACAGTGTGGTAATCATGAACCATTTGAAATTCAAGAATGGATTCCTCAAGGAGATGTCAACTTGCCTCCAAATATGACAGAGAAGGATATGAACGTGATTAGAAGTAGTGAATGGCTAGATGATAAAATAATAGACATTTATATGAAAATGCTCCAAGCAAAACTGACAACAAATGACATTGTAATGGTCCCATCAACATTTATAAGTCAGTGTTTAAAAAGTGTATTTTGCCCTGACATCAATGTATTACCAAAAATATATAAGCCTGAAAATAATTGGTGGCGCTACCACACAGTAGTTATTCCAGTAAATTTTAACAACATGCATTGGGCTGTTATGATTTTGGAGCTGATGGAACAACACCCCCAAAATAATGAAATAACTGTAACAGCAAAAGTCTTTGACTCAATCAAAACATTTGATTATGAAATGATAAAAATAATACCAACATTGCAGAGATATCTATTGTTACAGTATCTAGCGATCCATGGGAAGCTGGTGAATCTTGTATTTAGATATGAATTTTATCATAAATGCCCAACATTTATAAAACAGTCTGATAGCATAAACTGTGGAGTGTATGTTTGTTTTTTTGTAAAATCTTTCCTTTTTCAAACAAATTTAAAAAAAATTTGCAGTAGCAATATGCGGAGGATTTTAGAGTATGAATTAAGTCACCAGGTGATACTGTAATATTTTTCCTGGATATATTGGGGTTTGTATTTATTTATTTATGTATTTATTTATTGATGAATATGTATTATTGTAATTATAATATATAACTTATACTTATTCATAATATTTATTGGAGAAGTGTGCAATATTTGATGTCGGACAATGTGCAATATCCAAACTGTGGCAATTTGCAATATGTATGTGTGTGTGTGATAATTGTGTGTGTTGTGTTTAATTGTGACATTGTGTGAATATTGCAGTGTTTTGCTCTGGCTCCTGCTGAGGTCCTTGTGAAATGACACCCCTGCTGTCACTAAGGTAATGTATGTGCATGTGTATGTATGTGTATTTATTTATTTATTATTGTCCTTATTTATGTTATGTCCTTGTGAAGTTTGTCTGTCATTGTTTATCATTGTTTATTTGTCCAAGAAAAAGTTTGCATCCCCTTACTTTGAACAGTAGTAGAGGAGGTTATAAAGGGATACATTATAGAACATTTCATGAAGGGGCATGGAAACTTTAGCATGTATAATTGTCATTTATGTACTTTTTTACTGTCTTTTATTACTTTCTATTTATATATGTGTTTTACTAACCTTGTCCTCTGTCTTGTCCTGTCATACTAACATCCCACTTGTGGCCTGTACCTTGACGTCGTGAGTGGGCTTTCAACTAAACAGGCCTGTCTTCCTGAACACTCATCTGTTTTTCTCTTTTAATCTTTCAGTCCTATACAGTGCAACCAGAACGTTTTCAGACCCTTTCAAGTTTTACACATTTTCTTATGCTTCAGACTCATCTTCAATTTTTTTTCTCATAAATCTACACACAATAAAAAATCAGGTCTTTTAAGTGATGTGTATAAAATGTATAATAAATAAAAGACTGAAATATATAATTTACATAAGTATTCAGACCCTTTGTTATGACGCTTGCAATTGAGCTCTGGTGCATCCTCATCTATCAATGGTCCTTGAGATGCTTCTACAACTTGTATGTCAAAGTGAAAACCAAGCCACAAGGTCAAGACAATTATTTGCATATGCAGGCCATTTATTTTTTATTCTATATTTGTACATATTTCTTTTTGTAAATATTTGAACATTACACATGTATTTCTGTATCTGTTTTAGTGCCTTCAATTTGGTTTTACATACACATCTATATGTATCTTATATTTGGTTTTACAAACATATCGTATTTCCTGAAAGTACATGTTATAAGGATTCCATTTTACCCCCCTTTTAAATATTCACAAGTGATTATTTTCACAGCCACACAATTTCAAGTTCAACAGTAGCCTATGTGGCAATGATAGGCCTAGTATGTGACTTGGTACAGACTTAGCATGGCCTGGTACCTACAAAGGTGAACTTGGTATAAATATCTATATACTGTATATATATTCTGAAAGTACATGTTATAAGGATTTCATTTCACCCCCCTTTCAAATATGCAGAACTTGTTTTCACTCAATTTGAACAGTAGGCCTATGTGTCATAGGCTTATAGTATTTCAGTTGGTACAGAGTTACCATAGCCTGGTACTTACAAAGGTGAATTTGATATATGTATTTCCTTAAAGGGTGTTTCCTGACAGGCCTAGTATGTGATTCGGTACAGACATAACATGAGCTTGTACCTGGGGTGAGGTGGGATGAGGTGGGGGATGATTATAACATAGCCTACTTTCAAACATTTACAGTATGTCATATTTATGCCTGTAAAAACTATATACATTCTGAAAGTACATGTTATAAGGATTTCATTTCACCCCCCTTTTACGTATGCACAACTTATTGTTTTCACAGCCACACAATTTGAAGTTCAGCAGTGTACCAATGACAGGCCTATAGTATATGACTCGGTACACACTTGGTATGGCCTGGTACTCACAAAGGCGAATTTGGTATAAACATCTATATATATTCTGAAAGTACATGTTATAAGGATTCCATTTCACCCCCCTTTTACATATGCACAACTTATTGTTTTCACAGCCACACAATTTGAAGTTCAACAGTGTGCCAATGACAGGCCTAAAGTATATGACTCGGTACAGAGTTAGTATGGTCTGGTACCTACAAAGGCTTAACTTGGTATAAATATCTATATGTATTCTGAAAGTACATGTTATAATGATTTCATTTGACCCCACTTTTACATATGCACAACTTATTGTTTTCACAGCCACACAATTTGAAGTTCAACAGTGTATGTCAATGACAGGCCTAAAGTATATGACTCGGTACAGAGTTAGTATGGCCTGGTACCTACAAAGGCGAACTTGGTATAAATATCTATATATATTCTGAAAGTACATGTTATAAGGATTCCATTTCACCCCCCCTTTTACATATGCACAACTTATTGTTTTCACAGCCACACAATTTGAATTCAACAGTGTATGTCAATGGTAGACATAGTATATGACTTGGTACAGAGGTAGTATGGTCTGGTACTCACAAAGGCGAATTTGGTATAAACATCTATATGTATTCTGAAAGTACATGTTATAATGATTTCATTTCACCCAACTTTTACATATGCACAACTTATTGTTTTCACAGCCACACAATTTGAAGTTCAACAGTGTATGTCAATGACAGGCCTAAAGTATATGACTCGGTACAGAGTTAGTATGGTCTGGTACCTACAAAGGCGAACTTGGTATAAATATCTATATGTATTCTGAAAGTACATGTTATAATGATTTCATTTCACCCCACTTTTACATATGCACAACTTATTGTTTTCACAGCCACACAATTTGAAGTTCAACAGTGTATGTCAATGGCAGACATAGTATATGACTTGATACAGAGTTAGTATGGCCTTGTACCTACAAAAGGCTAATTTGGTATAGATATCTTTATATATTCTGAAAGTACATGTTATAAGGATTTCATTTCACTCCCTTTTTACATATGCACAACTTATTGTTTTCACAGCCACACAATTTGAAGTTCAACAGTGTGTGTCAATAGAAGGCCTAGTGACTTGGTATTGCCTGGTACTACAAAGGCGAACTTGGTATAAATATCTATGTGTATTCTGAAAGTATATGTTATAAGGAGTCCATTTTACCCCCTTTTAAATATGCACAACTTATTGTTTCCATAGCCACACAATTTAAAGTTCAATAGTATTGTGTATAGTATGACAGGCCTAGGGTAGGCTATATGAGTCCGTATAGAGTTAGTATGGCATATACCTATAAAGACGAATTTGGCATAAATATCTATTCTGAAAGTACAAGGAGTCCATTTTAGCCTACCACCCTAAGTTTGAACTAAGTGTTATTTGATAATAGTGTTATTTTAGGTCTTGTTAATGAAAAAGGTAATCCTTCCACAATTATATTAATGCAAAGTATAATTGTATAAAAACATTAACTTTAAATCGATGTATAGTACATTATTATCCCCTTTTTCTATGTTTGTTTTTGTTCCCCTCTCTTTTAATAGTAGCCTACATCAGGAGATGGAGACGTTTGTCCAGAGAATGTCCTTAGACGGGCTCTGGTTTGTCTTGCCTTGCATTGAGAAAGGTGTTGCGTGAGATCACTTCCGTTCAATTTCAAGGATGTTAGCAAGACAATTCTGCTACAATTATTTGCACATGCATTTACATAGGCTAAGTTTCAGCAACATGTTTACATTTAGGTGTAAACCTTTGAAAAATACTCTGAAAACCTACTTTAACCTACTTTATCTGATCGTTCGTCTGTACCTTTATTTTGGCGCTTTTTTTCACGCCATATTGCCCGCTATTGTCGCGTACTGTCGCTTACTGTCGCTAGCTCCACGGAACTTAGTGTTTCTTAATGCAGCTTCTTCTGCTGTGTAACGTAGTTAGCGTTCATCTTTTCACAACAGCGACACCTCTGTTCAGGAGAATATTGCAACTAGTGTCGTGACCACGACGCGCGAGTATAAATGGTTACGGCTACCTACGCTACCGGTTGGGTGCGTCGAGTATGTGGAACGTTTAAGCCTCCTCTACATACTTTCTGCACACTGCCCCCTCCCTACATACACAGCACATTGTCTTCAGGATCTTCTCCAACACACATCCTCTACATTCTTAAAGCACACTGCCCCCACCTACCCACACACACACTACACACACACAGTCACTGCTCCACTCCCCTCCCGCCCACACACACATCCCCCCCCAATACACAGCACAGTGTCTCATGAGGAAGCTTCTCCAACACACATATTGCACACTGCCCTCTCCCCACATACACAGCACACTATCCCATCTCCCCTGTCATCCCCCCAACACACACACCAAGACCCCTGGCAGTTGGGTTAGCCCCTTGAGCCGTGGATCTGCCCAAGGTTTCTTCCTTGGTAAGAGGGTTTTAGCCTAGAAATCTAGACGCACCCTAGCGGCGGCAAATTAATTTGCTCAGCCTGTACATCTAGTATCAAACCATAGGGATTTCTATTGGCTGACGCCGTGGACCTCATCCAATCACAGCGCTCTATTTTGTTAGAGAGTCTTAAGGCGGGCTTAACAGGATAACGACAGTCCTGCGACAGTGAACAACAAGGAAGGTGGCTATGGCGAACGAAGAGCGGTTGTTTGAATCGGCGTTAGCGTCAACTTTGGAGAAGTTGGACTTGTGCTTTTCTTTGAAAGTTGAGCAACACAATGCACTTAAGTCATTCCTTTCGAAGAAGGATGTATTTGCCGTTTTGCCGACCGGATACGGATATGGTCGTAGCGCTGGCCTATTGCATGCCTAGGCAGTTTGAAAGACAATTCTCTGCCCGCCCCTTGGATTAAGCGAGGTGAATGGTTCGATGCCAGACTATACATTTCAATGATATAGGATGGCCCGCCAGGCTAGGAGTTTTTCCTTGCGCCTGTTGCTCTTGGGTGCTCCTTGTTGGTGCCCCCCCCTTCTTATGTAGCCCTTGCCACTTAATCTACTAAACCCGTCTTCTACTGCACTTTTTACCCCACCCCATAAATCGCCAAATAGGCTGACACCAGACATAATTTCACTGCATTTTTTACTTCCAGTAATTATATGCATGTGACAATAAGCTTCCTTGTATCCTTGAGTAGCCCATTGACTCAGATGTGACGTGATCAAGTAAGAGGTTTGGAACAAAAACGGCAATGCTGCTTTGCAATTGTTGGACTTTTATTTTGACAAATTGTCGTCGTTCTGTCTTCCACATTCATGAAAGGTTTGGTATGAATGTTGAGACATGTCTCATGAAACAGTCATGAATGCTTTATGTGCAGTTTATGACAGCTGCTATGAATGTGTTATGAACTCACCCGTCAAGTAAAGTGTTACCAATAAATTCATACATAAAATGAAACTAGTAACTAAGATTCACCATGTTTTTGTTAATATCAAAATGAAAAGGAAACATACATTTGTATGTCAAAATTGAGCTATGATAAAAAAAAAAAGTAAACTTATTAATGCACCTAAATAAAACAGAAAACTATAATTAAATTAACCTACATTATCTCTCTCTCTGTGTTTCCTTTAATTTAGCTACTGACAATGGATTGCTTCTGAAACAACAGGCTTGGCTCTATCAAGCTAAGCTGCACAAAATCCACCTGAGGCTCTGCTTTACAAATGTTACAATTAGAACTGGGAGGCCATGGGCTGAAAGTCCAATTTTGTGCCTCAGGAATAGCATATTTTTAACTAGAAATGCAATTCCAAGGAATTACCAGTGCATGAAAATGCAAAAGTTGTGATGTAAAATATCATGGATAGTTAAAATAGATAATACAGAGATGGTTACTATGGTGATGCTAGGATAGACATGATGGTTGCATAGCTTAATAAAAGTTGATAGTTTAAGTTGAAGTCTAACTATGCTAACCATGTTACTTAGCTATCTTAGCTAATCATTTTTAGCAGTTTTGCTAAAAATGCTAACTAGCATGCTAACTATGTTACTTAGCTAATAATTTTTAACAGTTTTGCTAAAAATGCTAACAATGCTAGCAATGTTAACTATGCTAACCATGCTAACTAGCTACAGTGGGTAGGAGTCATAGTTGATGACAAGTAACAGTTACAATGGCTGAACAGTTAAAAAGTTCAGTAGTTTAAAGGGTTACATTGTTTAACAGTGAAACATTGTAGTGAGGACTTTTATTTTGAAACAGTTTTTGGCAGAGGAAACAGTTGAACAGGATGTGTAGTCTTAATAGGGCCAGTTTGTATGCTTAAAGCCTGAGACTGGCAGTTGATCCAGGTGGCCTGAACCATAGACATAATATACATAGACGCCGCATCGACCGCTACTCTTTACTAGCGCTGATGAGATTTGGAGCCGCCATCTTGGACCGGTCATCCACTCCACTCAGTGTAATCTGTTTGGCCGGTGAGATGAGCTGTCAGCACACTTAATTAATCATATCTCACTGAATACCGAACAGATTCTCACGCGTTTTTTTTTTTTGCAAAGGTCATACATGTAGCTATGATATAGGACACATGATTTAGCGTATTTTAATATTCATAGTGGGTTTAACAGTAATAGAATATTCTGATATATGATATAAAGTGACCTGACGTCCGATATCAAAACTGGGAACATAATCCATGTTTGACAGCATAGACAAAACTAGTTTGATACAAGTTTAATGAGTTAAATATAGTTCACAGTTGACAGAAAAGTTCCATCAACAGCATTATTCACAGTCCACAGAAAGGTTCCATAAACATTTAAGTGAGATCAGTGCCATTCAGACATCTGAGGGGTATTCCAAGTAGGCCTATGTGGTTTAGTGACAAACTTGGGTAAATTGACTCAGAATAAGTTGTAAACCTCCCAGTAGAAAAGCTGTATGATACAGGAAACATGGTTGTGTGTATTTTAATATTCATAGTGGGCTTAACAGTAATAGAATATTCTGATATATGATATATTGTAAAGTGATGACATCCAATATAAAAACTGGGAACATAACTAATCCACGTTTGACAGCATAGACAAAAACTGGTTTGATACAAGTTTTAATGAGTTAAATTTACAGAAAAAAAATCATTAACATTTTCAGTTCAGTGCCATCAAAAATAAAGTGATGAACAGACATTGGTGTGGCATAAAGGAAATGGAGTAACTGGGTTCAATATCAACAGCATTTGTTAGACAAGTTCCATAAATATTGTAAAGTGCAAGTTTGTAGGTTTGTTTCTGATCCTTAAAAAATAGACATTGGTTTGGCATAGTAAGTGTAACAGTTCATCAATTCAAGACAAAAAGGTGACTTGTCACTTGTACAGTGTCAATGGGTTCATCAACAGCATCTGTTATTTACAGTTCACAGAAAGGTTCCAGCCCCAATGAAGAGATTAAATAAAAAGGAATTAAGAAACATTTTAGAAACTGCTAAGATCAACCCGTTCATTGCAATCAGTAAAGAATCAGGGGAGTGTCTTCACAGGCTCAG
This sequence comes from Alosa alosa, assembly GCF_017589495.1. Lineage (NCBI taxonomy): Eukaryota > Metazoa > Chordata > Actinopteri > Clupeiformes > Clupeidae > Alosa > Alosa alosa. Next base: position 6,556,692 of record NC_063194.1, read on the forward strand.
TAAGACAGAGTTACCGTCATGCAGTTGGTTCTATGATTTCGACAACTGGTGCATGTCATTTTGTATGTTCCCACCTTGCTAAAATTGCTTGGGTACACTTTGGCTGAGAACAAAAGTGCTTCAGACAGCAGGTGGGCAAATAAGATGGCATAGTAAACTGGGTAAACTTCATAAAAGAGGACTGAGTCAACCAGACGATGGGAAAATGGGACACAGAGTGGCGAATGCAGGTGATGAGGGTGGAGCTCATAAATCAAACATTCAGTCACAGTGTAGCAGATGCCCTGCAGTACTGCAATGAAGAGCTGCACCTTCCTCAGTTCCAGGGGTGTGAGGAGACCATTCAGTTCATTCACAGTCTTCTTGAACAAGGCAGTTGTTCTGGAGAGATACAAAATAATAAATAAATGAATGAAAAGGAATTTGAGAGGCATCTTATTCTTGTTAGGGTAAATGACATGTGAATAATACAGTGTTGGGCAAGCTACTTCGACATTTTAGTGAGCTAAACTATCAGTTACTCTGCCATGAATAAAACACTACACAAAACTACCACCCAGTCAAATGTATTAGTAGCCTAACACAAACACAGCAGTAGGCTAGTTCACTACATAGGAAGCTACTTTAAATTGTGCTAATTTCACATGACAAGAAAAGTGTAGCTTGTCTGGCTAAGCTACTTGATAAATAAAGAAGTTGAGCTATTGAAAAGTTACTTTATTCAGGAAATAGTGAGGCTACCACCAACACACTTAGGCTACAAGTAGCAGCTAGCGATTGCCCAATAGGCTAGTCTGTGCCACTTGTGTAAAATTCAGCCGACCAAATCTAGTATGATTTATTTCTACAATAGCCTTCTAGTGTCAGTTGTAATCTAAGTCAGTGTTATGGAATATGACTTATCAAGTCTCAGTTCATAGCCGGGTGAACACCGAGTAAACGTAGCCTAGCTAGATGGCTATGATTTTCATACAGTAATATCACAGATTGCTCCTTCTCAGCTCTCTGGTAATATTCTATTCACAAAATACAACCAATAGTACGGTTATGTTAAATCTTACTTGTGAAAAGTAAATCCCCCCGAATATGGTCCGCCGATTTGAGAAGGAACATGCTGCACAGTGCTGTCATCTTGTGTCTTCTGCTGCAACGCAATGAGGAGTATGACCGGTCCAAGATGGCGGCCGCATTTCTTGTTTCCAGCAGCCAATGCGGCGTCTATGTATATTATGTCTATGGCCTGAACACCTGCCATAGGATTCTAATTGCTTAACGGCTGTATTATGATGTCACAATCGGCAATGTTAAGTCTATGGGGATTTTTTTCTTTAACCCTTAAAGGAGTACCAAATGTTGAGAAATGAACGTTCTAAAGAATATCTGGGTTCATTGAATTCAACATAGAATTTTAGAACCTTCAATTGTTGCGGAACTTAGAACGTTCAAAAACCTACACCTTTAAGGGTTAATAGTTTAAAAAGTATAAAAGTTTCAAAGTTGAAAAGACATAGCAGCTTGGTCCGTTTGAATACCTACGTTACAAAGTTTGAATAAAGTTTCTAAATTAAACTGTTCAAGAGAAATTGCGTACGGAAAAAGTGGTAAGCGGAATAATAAGAAGAAGTTGCCTAGGAAGAACAGTACAGTGCATTTTCATGCACTGTAACTAGAAAACGCAATTCCAGGGAATTACCAGTGCATGAAAATGCAAAACATATGGTGTGAAATATATTGCTAAAACAGATGATGTGCTAATTGGCAACCAACATGATGAGGTTTAATATAGTTGGAATGACTGAACTAGGTAGATGAGGTTTAATATAGTTGGAATGACTGAACAGTTAAATAGGTGGATAGTTTAAAAGGTTTAATTATTTGCTAGGTAGATGAGGTTTAATGTAGTTGGATTGACTGAACTAGGTAGATGAGATTTAATATAGTTGGAATGACTGAACAGTAAGTGGATAGTTTAAAAGGTTAAATTATTTGCTAGGTAGATGATGTTTAATATAGTTGGAATGACTGAACTAGGTAGATGAGGTTTAATATAGTTGGAATGACTGAAAAGTTAAATAGATGGATGGTTTAAAAGGTTAAATTATTTGCTAGGTAGATGAGGTTTAATATAGTTGGAATGACTGAACTAGGTAGATGAGGTTTAATATAGTTGGAATGACTGAAAAGTTAAATAGATGGATGGTTTAAAAGGTTAAATTATTTGCTAGGTAGATGAGGTTTAATATAGTTGGAATGACTGAACTAGGTAGATGAGGTTTAATATAGTTGGAATGACTGAACAGTTAAATAGGTGGATGGTTTAAATGATTAAATGATTTGCTAGGTAAATGAGGTTTAATATAGTTGGAATGACTGAACAGTTAAATAGGTGGATAGTTTAAATGGTTAAATTATGTTGTGGACAGAGGAAACAGTTGAACAAGATGTGTAGTCTTATTAAGAGAATGAGACTGTATGCTTAAAGCCTGAGAAACTGACAGTTGATGCAGGTGGCCGGAACACCTGGCCTAGGATTCTAATTGCTTAAGTGCTCTATTATCATCAGCTCTTCGTATTATCATCAAGTCTATGGGGAAATTTTGAATAGTTTTTAATTAATAGTTTAAAAAGTATAAAAGTTACAAAGATGAAAAATACAAAGCCCCCATGTCCTAAGTAAGACCTACGTAACATAGTTTAAATGAACGGTTGAAGCTGCATTAAATGCGTTAGCGGAAGAATAAGAATAAAATGCCTAGGAAGAACAGTACAGTGCATTTTCATGCACTGTAATAAGCTCCTATTTGTTGGAGATGGCTGCCTTACCCCATTCTTCAAAAATGTTATGGAAGCAGGGTGTACTTTTCCTTAACAATGGAAGGGAACACTTTGATGGCAATTAGAGGTGACCTGAGTTCAGCAAAAAGCACTCTCCTCACTCTCACTCTCGGACTCCACTACTTTCACGATGTAACAGCAGTCCTCAAAAGATCTGCCGAATTAAAAGACCTCTCCTACGACGGGCAGAAAATTCGCATTTTCCCGGATTTTACTCCTGAAGTGGCAAAGCGTAGAGCTGCATTTAATAAAACCAGGGAGATGCTTCGAGATCAACAAGGAGTCCGATACGGAATGCTGTACCCAGCGAAGTTGAGAGTGACATTTAAAGATGAACTGAACTTAAATAATCAACATTGATAATGTGTTGATTATGACAATTAAAAATAAATGACGCTAAAAAATGTAATTAAAAAAATCAATACGTAGCCTTTTTTAAGCAACACCAAAATTGCGTTTGTTAGTATTAGAACGCTGCCCGTTTCAATGACGTCACTGGCATGGTAGGACCTGAGAAGTTCTATAGGCAACAGCTGAACAATGGAAAGACTCCAGGTCCTGACGGATATCCCTGTGAGTTCTACAAAGAATTCAGTGACCTTCTCTCACCGTATCTACTAAAAATGTATGTACAAGCAAGCAAGGATGGCAGCCTACCCCCCTCTTTAAATGAAGCTATTATAACTGTACTACCCAAAAAAGGAAAGAATCCAATAGAAGTGAGTAGTTATAGACCAATCTCATTATTGACATCTGATCAAAAAATACTTGCCAAAACACTGTCTCTCGGACTTAACTCTTTAGTTAGTAAACTCATTCATCCTGACCAGACAGGTTTTATACCAAACAGACACTCCTTTTTTAATATTAGACGTCTCTTCAATATAACCTTTTCCCAGAGCAAGAACTCAGATGACCTAGCTATCCTCTCCTTAGATGCTGAGAAAGCCTTTGATCAATTGGAATGGCCTTATTTATTTTCAACTTTGAAGAGATACAATGTTGGTGACCGTTTTGAAAACTGGTTGAAGGTTCTTTATAACAAATCCTGTGCCAGAATCTTAACCAATAGGATGCTCTCTCCACCTTTCATATTACACAGAGGCACTAGACAGGGTTTGTCCCTTGTCCCCGCTACTTTTTGCCTTAGCCCTTGAACCGCTGGCACAGACCATTCACTCTGATGAGCGCATACATGGATGCGGTTTAAATGATACCTTAAGTAAGATTTCTCTGTATGCGGACAACATTTTGCTGTATGTTACCAAACCTTTGTCTACAATTCCAGCCGTACTGGACATAATTTCTAAATTTGGAACTTTTTCAGGTTAGAGGATCAACTGGCCAAAAAGCGAACTTCTGCCTGTAAAGATCCAAAACATCTCAGCTTTGCAGAGATTTCCCTTCAAAATAGTATTACAGGAATTTACATATTTAGGCATTAATATCCCTAAAGACTTTCAGTCGTTGTATTAAGCTAACTTCCCCCCTTTGGTATCTAAATTACAGAAGAGTTAATGCAATAAAAATGGTTTTCCTACCTGTATCTTTTTCAGAACATTCCCATATTCCTTTTCATTTTCATCTCCTTAGACTTTTTTTAAACAATTGGATTCAATTATAGTTCCTTTATTGTGGGATTATAAGACCCCTAGAATCAGGAAAGCCCATCTTTGCAAACCTAAGTCAGATGGTGGACTGGCCCTCCCAGATTTTTTTCTTTATTACCAGGCTTGTGCTCTTCGCACAGTGATAATGTGGCTAGATCATACTTTTACTGATCCAGTTTGGATCAAAATGGAGAGAGAGGAGTGTGTTCCACATGACATTGGCGCTTTGGTGCTTGCACCGACACGAGTTGATAAGTCATGCTACAATCATAACTGTATAATTCATAGCATAATCCGCACCTGGAAACAGATTAAAGCTAAATTCAATCTGAAGTCCTTATCCTTTGCCCTACCGGTCGCAGGAAATCCATCCTTTGTCCCATCATAATTTTTTCAGATACCTACAGATCAGAGACTTTGTGAGAAAACACACGCACAAACTTGATAATGTGGAACCTGCCACATTTGATTTTACCACACAAGGTATTAAAACACTCTGGGAACAGGAATTGGGGGTGGAGATTAGAGCCGACCTCTGGGATGATGATTGTTCAGTTTAAGGTGATCCATAGACTGCACCTTGAAAACGAAACTACACAGAATTTTCCCAGACATCTCCCCCATGTGTGATAAATGTAGGATTGAAGAGGCCTCTCTTATTCATAGCTATGTTTTATGCCCTTAATTGATTTTGTTTTGGTCTGGGATATTCAGAACCATATCAGATATGCTGGAGACAATACTGGATCCAGACCCACTCCTGGTGGTGCTTGGAGTCTCTGATAAAGTGTATATGCTATCACTTTGTCAACAGAAACTGTTGACATATGCTTTGGTTGTGGCAAAGAAACTTATTTTGCAGTTTTGGAAAAAAACTGAGATCCCATCAGAAATGGTTCAACTCTTACACTTGGAAAGGATACGGTTTGTCCTGTCAGACAGATTGGAATACTTTAATAAGATCTGGTCTCCCCTTCTTCAATATCTTGACCGAGTAGGCTAAGTTTTATTATGATACTAATTGTATGCCTCAGTGCCATTACATATCGGGAAGTCCCAGGAGGGGTGGGTTGGGGTGGGATGTGATATTTGTGTTGTTGTTTATTTTTGTGTATTTTGTTTGTCTTTCTCTGTATTCAAACTTGAGAATGTTTTGAAAAATGTATGAATACGGATGATTCCTCAATAAAAAAAGATTTGAAATATTAACATAATGTGAAAAAACACTCCCATGCTTATAATTTCTTTATTGAAATGGTGACACCTGTTAAACTCCTAAGCATGACACGTGTGTGTGTGTGTGTGTGTGTGTGAAATAGACTGCATAGCTTTCGCAAAAGAGACTACAGCTACATGACTACATGCAGATACTATATATTCCCATTAGCATATTAGCTGGTTTGATGCTTATTGAGCTCAATGCAAATCAAACCAGGCTAACTGAAATAAAACCATGCCAATCTCTAGGTATGGTGAAGGGTATGTGATGATGTGGGGCTATTTTAATTCCAAAGGCCAAGGGAACTTTATCAGGATGCATAGTATCCTGGATCCATGAAATAACTGGGAAAGAAGAGTAGTTGTCCGCACACTGCAATCTCCCAGAAGAACTAAATTTACATAATGTTTTTAACGTTTTGACCTACCAAGGTCTTCATCAGGCATCAAGGCCTCAGTGAGGTGGGACGTGCATACAACCACTTTGAAGAAAACTCCATGAAATAACTGGCCTTTAAAAATAAAAATCTGCCTGCCTCTATTGGAATTTAACATAGGGGTGCCAATCCTTATGACCCCTGTATTTTAAGGAAGAACATTTATTTATTATGACCGCCGCGCAGCGAAGCGGCGGTCATATAGGTTTAGTCAGATTTTTTCCTTTTTTTTTTTCTCTTTTTCGCATGTCCAAATTTCCGTCAAGGATTCCCGGGACACTGAAAGACCGGGGTAGACGAAACTTGGTGGGCATGTAACCCCACATGGATAGCATGGAACCATCGTTTTTCGTTTTGATCTGTAGCCCCCGCTGGACTGCACCCCCCGAAAGGAGGGTAGGGCAGACACAGTTTTCTGTGAATATCTCGAGAACCGTAAGGTTTTTTTTTTCCTCAAGGGGCCATGTCAACCCATTCCATAACCACTCATTTCATGTATAGCGCCACCTAGTTAAACACAAAAAAGTAAAAATGAGGTGTTGTAATCGCAGGTATCTGTGACCTAACATAGTCAAAACTGCACGAAATTGGAAGTGTAGGATCATTATGACACCCTCTGAATGCACGTCAATTTTCGTGGAATTCCGTTCATGGGGGGCAACACAATAAATTAATTTATGTTACTATACACCAACTGGCCTGTAGGTGGCCGGAGACAGTTTTCTGTGAATATCACGAGAACCGTAGGGCCTAGGAGGTCCACCTTTTTTTTGTATGTTGGTCTTAAGGGGGCATGTCAACCCATCCCATTACCACTTATTTCATCTATAGCGCCACCTAGTTAAAAATTGAAAAGCAAAAAATTAGGTGTTTTCATTACAATATCTCTGGCTGACATGGTCAAAACTGCACGAAATTGAAAGTGTAGGATCATTATGACACCCTCCGAATGCATGCCAAGTTTTGTGAACTTTTGTTCATGGGGGGCCTTACAATAAAATAATGTATGTGTACATTTAGCGACCGTACACCAACAAGAATTCGCGGGACACTGAAAGACCGGGATACACGAAACTTGGTGGGCATGTAACCCCACATGGATAGCATGGAACCATCGTTTTTCGTTTTGATCTGTAGCCCCCCCCGCTGTACTGGACCCCCCCGAAAGGAGGGTAGGGCAGATACAGTTTTCTGTGAATATCTTGAGAACCGTAGGGCCTAGGATGACCAATTTTTTCCATATGTTTGCCTCCAGGGGTCATGTTAACCCATTCCATGTGCACACATGTGCATAAACAGATACACACGCACACACATACATTCACAGTAATCATACGTATGACACATACTCACACAGTAGACATATGTACGCATGCATGCACATGTTCAAACACACATACGTAGGCAAACACACAAGCACGCACACACACACACCCACACACATAAACATAAACATGTACACGCACACATGCACACAATTCAAGAATTTCTCAGAATTATGAACAGGCAAGATGGGGGTGGGGTTGTATAAAATCAATTTTACATGTGAAATCTATGAACTAATCATGTTTTGGTACTTGTTGTCTAGCAGATACCAGTGAGAATTGAGTGTGAATAATGCAATTTAGTGAGACAGTTAGAATCATATAGGCCTTTCAGCGTGATTTATTTTTGTGGAAAAAATGTGCTGGACTGGGCGGCGGTCATATTTTGTACCGCTCTGCGGTACACCTAGTTTATTATACATTATTCATTCACAAAGAAAATTGGTGTTCTTAAAGGTTGGATATTTTCCTCTTTTTTACTTTAGGCATTAAGATCAATTTCCAAAAGACGATTTTATATTCCTCTTTTGAGTCAACTTTAGCAGAGGTGCCAATAATTCTGGAGAGTATATAATCCTCGCCACATTTACACTTGCAAATAGACAAAATACAAGCAATTTAAAAAAACATCTTCATCAATTTGACAACAATAAAAAGTGAATAGCCTACCTATCATCCTGCAGGCGGAATAAACCATTTTGCGCTTTAGCAAGGGGTGAGTGTGACCTTTACAAAATTCAGTCAGTCAATCAATCAACCAAGTTATTCAGCAAATACACTCTTAAATTCAAAATGGCATTTAATTTTGAAATGAAAATATTCAGGAAAAATAAAATATATTTTTGAGACTTTTCAAGGGCAATGCCCCTGCACACACATGCGTGCGCACGCACACACACATACAAAAACACACTCAGAGGCATGCACACACACAAGCACGCATATGAACACCCACACACACACACACACACACCCCATTATCCCCCCACACACTCACAAGTGAACACACACACTATGCGGTAGCACTAGTTTTTTAATGGACAACTTCAAAACCCACCGCTTCTGTAACAACAGGCTTGGCTCTATCAAGCAACCAAGCTGCACATACAATAATCCACCTGAGGCTCTGCTTCTGCACATTACTCATCTCATCGATCGAGCACATGTTACAATTAGGACTGGGAGGCAATGGACTGAAAGCTCCTATTTTGTGCTTCAGGAATAGCATACATTTCTAATAAGCTTCTATTTGTTAAAGCCATCAGGTAGGAAAAAAGAGCAAAGGAGAGGAGAAACGAGCAAAAGATGCATCTATTGCATCTGTTTATGAGTAGGCCTAATATATTAGTCTATATACAGTAGGCCTACATGTAATGAAATAGGCTAACATTAATTATATGGTTGTTAGCCTCTCGCTATGTCACTAGCAGTGCTATTATAGAACAGTAGTTTTATGTCGACCATAATTTGCGGTGTACATTGCAACCGGAACGTTTTCAGACCCTTTCAAGTTTTCCACATTTTGTTTTGTTTCAGACTCATCTTAAAATAGATTCAATTCATTTTTTTCCTCATCAGTCTACACACAATACCCCAACACTCCACAAAAAGCAGGTGTTTGGAGTGTTTTGTAACACTGGACATTGAAGAGAGTTGCTTAATCACTCTCAAGTCCACTACCATCTCCTTACTCCTTAGTCTTAGTCACATTTAAGGTGGTTAGTTATTTCCACACCTCACCACAAAGCTGTCCACCAGTTTAACATCCCACAACTGCAGTCACCTGAAAAATTCTGGCAGATGACAGGTCTGCATAGTGTAAAGAGAAGAGGTCAGTGCTCCTGACGACCCCCCTCAGCATGGACAGAGGTGGGCAATGCTTTGTAGAATCGACCACATCACTTTTATTCTGCCTTTTGAAACTGCCACATCAATTGTGAATTCCGGTTCGAACCCCGACCAGTAGGCACGGCTGAAGTGCCCTTGAGCAAGGCACCTAACCCCACACTGCTCCCCGAGCGCCGCTGTTGATGCAGGCAGCTCACTGCACCGGGATTAGTGTGTGCTTCACCTCACTGTGTGTACACTGTGTGCTGTGTGTGTTTCACTAATTCATGGATTGGGATAAATGCAGAGACCAAATTTCCCTCACGGGATCAAAATAGTATATATACTTATGCTGTTCTTTCTTTCTTGTGCTCACTCAAAATACCGACATGCCAAGTAGTGTTTGGTCATAATCACCCAAAGCGTGCTTGGAGAAAAAAGGAGAAGTATTTGAGGAAAACAATCCATTGACAGTGCAGCTGTTTGTGTATGTGAAGCAGCCTATGTGATTGAGTGCACATTAAAACCCACTTTAGACTACAGTACAATCCACTGGTTGAAAAGATGACCACACTCTTAAAATGAATGTGTTGAAAATAACACAACTTGTGTTGTTTTTTTTAACACATCTCTATGTCCAGATAGGGACAACACAGTTTGCGTTGTTTGCAACACATTGCTTTTGTTATACTGTTGTACACTCTTAAAACGAATGTGTTGAAAATAACACAACCTGTGTTGTTTTTAACACATCTCTATGTCCAGATAGGGACAACAGTTTGTGTTGTTTCTAACACATTCGTTTTAAGAGTGCACCACACATTTCTAATTGTTCCCCGTCATACAAACTGTGGTAAAAGCACTCTAAAAGCAGGAGTTTCAAGAGATTTCGGATTTCTAACCTAAAACATATATTAGATTTATCAGCGAGGAAGCAGACTATTTCCATAAATAATTTGCAACAACAGGCTTGGCTCTATCAAGCAACCAAGCTGCACATACAGTAATCCACCTGAGGCTCTGCTTCTGCACATTACTCATCTCATCGATCGAGCACATGTTACAATTAGGACTGGGAGGTAATGGACTGAAAGCTCCTATTTTGTGCTTCAGGAATAGCATACATTTCTAATAAACTCCTATTTGTTAAAGCCATCAGGTAGGAAAAAAGAGCAATGCCCCTGCACACACATGCGTGCGCACGCACACACACAAAAACACACTCAGAGGCATGCACACACACAAGCACGCACATGAACACATGAACACACACACACACACACACACCCCATTATCCCCCCACACACTCACAAGTGAACACACACACTATGCGGTAGCACTAGTTTTTTAATGGACAACTTCAAAACCCACCGCTTCTGTAACAACAGGCTTGGCTCTATCAAGCAACCAAGCTGCACATACAGTAATCCACCTGAGGCTCTGCTTCTGCACATTACTCATCTCATCGATCGAGCACATGTTACAATTAGGACTGGGAGGCAATGGACTGAAAGCTCCTATTTTGTGCTTCAGGAATAGCATACATTTCTAATAAGCTCCTATTTGTTAAAGCCATCAGGTAGGAAAAAAGAGCAAAGGAGAGGAGAAACGAGCAAAAGATGCATCTATTGCATCTGTTTATGAGTAGGCCTAATATATTAGTCTATATACAGTAGACCTACATGTAATGAAATAGGCTAACATTAATTATATGGTTGTTAGCCTCTAACAATTTCGAGCAAAAACTCAAAATAGGGGGGTAAGTGTAAAGATTAAAATTGAGCATAACATCCTCTTTTTCGGATTCCATCGGCCAACTCTGACTGGCTTTCATACGGATTATCTGAGTGAGAATCCATGTGTGCAACTCTATTTAGTTACTGAATAAAGATATTGTGCTCATAACAACCACTGCCACTTTGGTGACACACACACACACACACACACACACATACACACACACACACTTGAATGCCTCTGAAAATATTCCCACCAAGCCCAGTCACATTCAGATAACATCTGTGAGAACCTTAAATGACGGAGTACACATGAATGCACAGGAAGAGGCAGTGGCATATGAGCCAACTGCCTATGACTGAACGCAAACATTAGCTTTTGAACTGCACTGATGTAACTATTCTGACAGACCTGCATTTAAACTGACATTCAATAGGAAAGAGTCAGTGATACCAGCTGACAAAAGCTGCTGGGCAGATTGGCCTACACACTTCTGCCATCTAGTTTCCACTGGATTTTTTGATTGTCGGTGCCGTTTAAGTATAGACTATACTACTTAAACGGCACCGAAAATAAAAAAATCCAGTGGAAACTAGATGGCAGAAGTGTGTAGGCCAATCTGCCCAGCAGCTTTTTCTACTTTGTCACCTATACAGAGTTTGACAGGTACGATCTTTCAAAACGCCATGTTATTTCCCATAGACATTTGACGACCGAAGGTTGGATGGATACAGAAGTTAGAGGCGGGACTTATTCTGGAGAGGTCTATGGAGAGCAGGGCTCCGAACCGGTTCAAGGAACGAAAACCGAAAACTAACGGAATTTTACGAGGAGCGGAAACGGAAACGAAAACAAAATGGTCTTCAACTGTTCCGGAACAGAAACGTTATTCTGAAATCCACAAAACCGGTTAATAACGTTTTTTTTCTCGTTCTCTATATATTTTATAAAAATTTCACAAAAAAGCATATCCTAAGTGTTCTACTGTTTGATTGTAGGCTTAACAGCCTAATAATTAGATTTCTGCAGTTTGAAAAAAAAAAAAAAAAAAAAAAATAATAAATGGACCTTTGGTCCAAATTATATTTTGTCTTGCTGTTGTAATGTAACCTATCCGTCTGCCACTTCGGATCTTAGGCCAGCTCGTAGCGTAGGCTACTGATACTGATTTGGAAATTGTTTGTAGCCTATTCGTACTAGCCTATTTTGCCTGTCCACGCCTTGTCGTTTTAAAGTCGGGATTTGAAATGTTGTATAATTGAAATGTTGAAATGTTGTATAATTGCGCAATTATAGCCTATTCTATGTAGAAGAGTTAAACGGGAAATTTGAGATAGGCCTTGTCAGCAACAGACAAGTTCGTTTATGAACAGGGTTGGAATTATAGCGCAAGCCTTTGAAGATCTCCATATGGATAAAACTTAGGCTACAACCAGGTAAGGAGTGTAGCACGTATCCAGAAATATTTTTAATAAGAAATTATTTATAGGCATAGGTTAGGCCTACAGTAAGTCTGTAGGCTATGGGATGGATAGCCCATCTTAATGTTTTTGGATGCCGCCTGTGATTTATTATTTTTGGGCATAGCTACGGTATAGGCTAAATCAAGGGGAAATAATGAGTAGCCTACGTCTATTCTAAGGTAAAGTCCACAAAAATAGACTTGATAGGCCCGTCAAACACTGCCGGAACTTTAAGAACGAACAATATTTTGCGTTCCGAACCGGTTCAGGACCGATATGTTGGTGGCGGAACGCATGCAAGAACGAAAACGTTAAACATAGGCCTACCTGAACCGTTCGGAACGGAACGTTTGAAAAATAATTTCGTTTTCAAGCCCTGATGGAGAGGTAACAATTATTTTTGGTCCAGTTTGAATTGTGCCACGAATTTCACATATGATGTGTCTGAATTTAAAAGATAATTTTTCACGCCAAGAAAGTACTGTTGTTCGATAGACTTAAAAAGTTATGTTGAAAATAACAACTTTTAGAATTGATAAGAGACTGTTCATGCGGTACCTCTTATACATTACATCCACAAACTTATAATTAAAAAAGGAGTTGTAATTTATCATTTTGACAGCAAATGACAAGTAACATGGTCAACAATGTTATTTGCAATATATTTATTTACAGAAATTAACAAATTATGGTATTTACACATGAACCCTTCCTTTTTGTATGGTGCCTTTGAAGCAACATGGGCCATCATTCTAAATTTGCAGTCTCCTGGAAAGCTGATCCTTTGCCTAGACTGAGTTACAGGCAAGGTTAAAATGAAGGCATGCACGCGTATCACATAACAAGACCATTGAATTTCGTCCCCATCCTCCTCCACGATGCTCATGTCATGTAGGCTTTGTAAAAAATATATATAAATGCTTATATCATGAAAATATACAATAGAGAATGTCATGTAGGGTTAGGGTATAGACATTATGAGCATTGATGGGTTACCTCTGTTCAAGGTTCTCAATTTCAGGGGCTTCTGCAATTGCGCCAAGATGCTCATCCGAAATGAATAAGCAGGGCGTTTCACAACATATAACAGTACATAAAATGGTAAACACCAAGAAATTAAAAATATACTTTCAGTTATTATCAAACAACAATCACATAGAATCAACAATTGTTTTCATGCAGTGACTGACCTGTCTGTCCCACTAGAAATGCTGGACACTTCTGGAGTAGTTAAAAGTAGGGCTTTCCCTTCATTGGTGTTGATGTGACTGCTCTCAGTTCTCTCTCATAGCTGGACAAAAAAGAGCAGTACATGTTAGAATGTCTCACTTTAACCACAAACAAAGTACATTCGTTTTATGACCGTGAGTAAAGATTTTGGTAGATGCATTGACTAAAGTTCAATCAAAGCAGTTCTGTCCGTATTTTATTGTTCTGCATGATAATGACCCTCAATAAACAGTCTCAATGGGCTGGCTGGTCTAACTTGCTCCATTCACAAGTGTAATGGACTAGGCTAGTCTACCCTTCCCCCATTCTGAGGTGTAGGCTACACTCATATGGTGAAAAACTTTCAGACAATTTAGTGATTTAGGCTACAAAGCAAAAGCAATGAAAAATAACTACAATTTACAGTGCTCTTTGCCTGTGATCCGTCATAGCAGATTTATGTTACAACATAGGACAGACAATCCTTTTTCATCGACGCGAGGAAAAGTATCCCAGACGTCATTCTAGCGTTATGGACAACCATGCTATAGTAAGCCAAGCATCTACAACGAATTTACACCATAGACTGTATATGTTTACACGAATAGGCCGAATTACCTGTCGAGGAGAAAGCAGGCAACTTCGGCGTCCCTTTTTAAATCCTTGCTCCTCACGAGCTCTTTCCATCTTAGAAAAGCCACTCCAATATTGACTTTGGTCTGTTGTTTTTCCGGTCGCGTTGGCGTTTTAATGATCTTTTTCGCTTCCTTGGCGACTCCTTTTCATGTCCTCGAGAATAGGTGTAATCCTCCATCTTCAACAGACTTTCAAATCTGCCGGTGTTGTGCCCCTTCTGGTTTTTCCACCTACTGGTTTCCGAGCCTGTCCAGATGTCATGTATACCTGAAGAGTTCAGATGCAAAACCCCCTAACTCCACTTGACCACTTTTTGAGAAAAAGGACATTTTTTTATCAGGCCTTTGTATTTAAGTAGAGAAACCTAGATTTATTTGAAATCACAAGGATATTAGTTAGGGAAAACACTGTGTAAATTTCACAAATGTTACTTCAGCCAAATTACTGTTTTTAACAAATATTTTCTTTCTTTGGCATCAAAACCAGCTAAATCCATTAATGCTTTGTGTGCAAAACCCTCTAAATCAATTTTTTTCCATACAGACATGGGTAAGTGTTACAAAACCACCAAAGATACAACTGGAAACATTGAAAATTATTATGCCACACATTTGGGGTGGTTATGATAGTGCTGGTGTTGTGGTTGGCACATTCATATCTAATTTAATGGACCCATGATCAGATAATCGCGCCATATTGTAGCCAATACCCAAAGAAATACTAACACTCATCTTCATAAATGAAGGCAGAAGCCGGTCATGTCAACATTTAAGAAATAGAAATCCACACTGTTTAAACAACGCCAATAGGTTTATTTTCTTCACATCTGCAGACTTCATGCTTTCCAAGCAAATGATACAAAGTACTAAATCAAATAAGATTCATGTTGTTTACATCAAGTTTTTTTAATTGCACTTCAGTATTATTTCAATGAATTTTAACACAAATACATGCAACAAGCAATGTTCTGCCAAGAAGTATAAGTAAATAAATATATAAATAAATTAATTTAATTTACATTATGAACAAAAGATTGTTTGAGACGACAAACCTGTTTTAGGTGTGTGTGTGTGTGTGCCATTATGAGTTTGTGCCTGCACTTGTGTGTCTGTGTGTAAACAGACATGCATACATTTTTGTCATTATCGTGACTTATGTGTGCATGTGTGTATGAGTTTGTGTCTGCCTAAGAGTGCATTGACTTAATGGTAGGTGTGTGTGTGTGTATGTGTGCGTGTGCGTGCGTGTGTGTGCATGTATGTGAGTGAGAGAGAGCAAGAGAGCATGCATGTATTTGTGTGTGTGTGTGTGTGTGTGTGTGTGTGTGTGAGTGAGAGAGAGCAAGAGAGCATGCATGTATTTGTGTGTGTGTGTGTGTGAGAGAGAGAGAAACCATTTACTCATCCTCCAGATCTTGTTCAATGTCCCTGTCACCTGCACTTGACAACACCTCTTCATAAAATGCCTGCACAGCAATGGCAGGCATTTTGGCAATGCCCTGGACTCTGTCTTTCTTGACACCTATAATGACAATAAATGGGAGAGAGAGTTGAGAATTAAAAAAAGAAGCTGACTGGCTGTTCATTCTTACTGTGAAAAATCAGGAGGAATTGGAAGAAAATTTTTCCTTCATTCATGCAAATGATGTCAAAATATTTGAAATCACATGCTTTGTCTTTTTTTCCCATTTTTATAAGTATACAATGAATGCACAAGATAAATAACATGCCTTGATTATTGACAGTTTTAAATTTACTGTTTTGTCTTTTATTTCATAATGGTGATGTGTATGCAAGGTTATGGTGGGATGGGTGAGTGTTAGTCACTGAATAATGATACTGTCTCCCATCTTATTATTACCCTACTCTTTTGCTAAGGTGTGCTTATCTGTCATCAAAAACAACTGAGTTAAACTCATATCATTACTGTAGGCTGTAGCCTAAATACAGGCCAATAGCCATAGGGAATAGCAGAATAGCAAAGCCTTGACTCACATCAGAAAGATACATCAGTTTGAGTTGGACTAACAACATGATCAGGGCTCTCTCTCTCTCTCTCTCTCTGTGTGTGTGTGTGTGTGTGCACAACAGACAGCACAAACTCGTGAAGGAAGACACTGTGTTGACTTACAGAAAATGCTGAGGAAAGACGCCTGGCAGACAGGAACCCTTGTTTTGTCCTCCTTTAAAACGGAGTATTTGATGGTCACGTCCCTCTGTCGTTGTCTCGTCCCCTCGTTAACCTCCCTCCTCCGTTTAACAGGCATGATGTCCATGTGGGACAGAAGTATGGCATCCTGTGCCACCTTGTCTTTGGCTGTGTACAGCTGTTTTTTTGAAGTAAGCAAGGTCGATCGCTGTTAAGTTTTCCGCGGTGCACATCAGTCGGTTATGGTTGCAGGCTATTGCATTTTCGCCACTATATCGCTGTATTTTCGCTTAATACCGACCATTATTTTCTACAACACGGCGTTTCCTCCGCCCATTCACTGTCTGGAGGAGTTTTTTCTTTATTATCTTTTGTAGTACATCACCAGTGACTTCATATGGCGATGCAAAATACATTGTTTTTGAGCAATGCCTCTTCAGCCTGTTCGAGATCTGCCCTGTGTGCACAAGAACCTGTACATTCCTGCCACGCAGAAGAGGGTCCTTCCTAGCGATCGACCAACTATGCCCTCACTGCAAGTTCTTCCGACAGTGGAAGAGTCAGCCAGTTATTGGGAGCACCCTGTGGGCAACCTTCAGCTGTCTGCTGCCATTTACTTTGTGGAGCTTCATTTTCAAAGATGAAAAAGGTATCATTGTGCTCATTGTCCCCTGCAGGAAGTGTTTGTCTTTCACTGATGACTTCACAACTGATCTACTTTTAATTATTTTATAGATATTTGATGCAATGCAGCTGAGAACACACACGTATGATGCCTTCAGAAGACATTGTGTACAGAAATGGGTTTTGTTTAGTGAAAGTGTGAGATCAGGCCTAATTGCCAGCCATCAAAATGCAATTCATTACAGTTTTAGGCTGCTCTAACTGAAAGGCACTTGTAACAACACCGGTTAGAGTACAGCTTTGGCACAGCCTACAGGTTTAGCCAATGCTTTTGCTGTGAGTTAATAGTAGTATTTTGGTTGGTGTGTGCTTACAAAAGTGACAAGTGACAATTGTTACAACATTTCTGCTGTTTCATTTAGGTTGTACCTTGCAGCTATGCATTTCAATGAGAATGCTCAGCGCCCACAACGGAAGACAGCCAAGGGGAAACTAATGTACAGGCTTGTGTTTCCAAAGGCCAAAAGGGAGGTTACACGGTCAAAAAGTGAAGACAGAGCCAACGATTTGTAAGTTTAAAATGTATATATTTTTTTATACAAACGATTGTGCAACAAATGTGCAACGGTATAGACACTAACAATAACTTATTAATTCACACACAACAGGCTATGTCTTTAACCTGATAAGACTGGTGTTCGAAGAGATCGTCCATGACTCCCTTCGTTATGTGGATGCCGTCCAGCAGATTCCTGTGCTCCAAGACTTGTGTGCTCAGCTTCCCAGACCTTCCAGGGAGGATGCTGTCGCTGAGCATGTGTCACGGTTCAGTCGAGGGGGGGTCTGAACCCGACATACTGCCCTGATGTTTCCGGAAACTCCCTCCGTTATCGCCTTTCCACACAAGAGGGGATCACAACACGGACACTTAAGCCCAAGGAAACCCCAGCACCAGCTCACGAAAGATCTGTAGGCCAAGTGTCTGCATTGCCTTCAGAGAAATCAGAGTGGAAAGGCACACTTTTTTACTATTTAGTTTTTGAATATTTTATATTTTTGAGTATAGCACTGTATGATTGTGTTGAAACAAAATAAAGTTTGTCATTTTACTGTTTGCATCAAACTGTGTTTTTAAGTGACCTGCTGAACTAATAATGAATGCATATTGGCTAAAAACATTTGATTTATATTATATAGCTGGTAACACTTGTATTAGATTGTCCTCACCTTTCCATCCCTCTTATTCTCAACTGCTCATGGTCAGCTCTGTAGATGTTCATTGCATTTTGTAAAGAATATATGTTGAGGCACACCGGTTCAAGGCCAGGATGGTCAATCATACAGGTTATCTCCTCCGGAACCTGGGTCATTCTTCTCATGACCTGTAAAAACAAATATAAAGACCATGCTGTTATTTTGTCATTTTGAATGAGCAGAAAGCACAAATTAGCTTGAGTAAATATCTCCAGTTTTAGTTACCTGGGGTACTTCCCGGCAACATATATTTTCTCTCTCCTGGGGCATGCGGTCATAGTTTCCACACGTACACCTGGCAAGGGGAGATGGATGTAATTGTAAGTTCACATATCACTACATGGAACGAGGGTAATAATCTTATAATCAGATGATATAATCAGCAGGATAGAAGTTAGCCTACTGCTGATTAGGTCATCTGGTTATGAATTATTATCTTCGTTACATGTAATAATATATACAACAGGGCGATGTCCAGTTAGTTAGGCAAGAGCCTACTATTTCTGTAGTGGCAGTTAAGTAGGTTATGGTGTTTGTGAAATGAGTAGCCTACTGCTGCGTCAACAAAAATATTACCTCTCGTGACATGACGGTGGTAATATTTTTTGTTGAAGCGAAGTGAGCAGTAGGCTACTCATTTCATTACGCCATAACATACTGAACTGGTACTACTGAAATAGTCTCTTGCCCAGCTAACTGGGCGTCCTGTTGTAAGATCACATATTACTACTAACGTTAAGTGGCAAATAATGTAGGTAACTCTAATCAGATAACCCATTCAGCAGGAGAGAACGGTAACAATATACTGACTAAAAACGAGTATAGGCTATTTTCCTTGCGAGCAGCACTCATTTCATTATAGTTATCTGCACGCTACATATTGGCTATCTGGACTTTCTGTGGGCGTCTTGACAGAAAATGCACGAGGGTAACGCGTTACATGTTGTAAAACATTTGTTTGTGTGCAAATTAATAACTGTTATGCTGCTTACAAAGTTAACATAAGACTAATACAACGTTATGCTTAGGCTAGGACACTGAAGTGTGAGTAGGCTATTACATTAGTATTACAGCTAACGTGTAGTGCTACGTGTAAATGCTAAATGAAAAAACTTACCATTCTGAAGTAGTCATTTGTAATCTATGGGCGACTGGTTGCTCCTCTACATCAGATTCTTCCTCTGATTCTGGCTCATACATATATGGTTCAACCCCTAATGTGTCCATATCAACAATTTCGATGTTTCAGTGAGTGAGTGCTTGTGGCCATGGCGGCGTTTGCTCCATAGCTTAACTCGTTGTAAACCAACCAATCAGCGCACAGCTCATCTAAATATTCATGAGCATACCATAAAGGGAGAAAACCTCTCGTTTCATTCTAGGGCTTTTAACCAGGCTTGCATTAGAGGCATATAGAACAGCACATATGCCATTTTCAGCCCAACCAATGTTACACACCCTATTCAGAGACCTTAAGGACCAGCACCAAATACCCTATATAATCATTCTATCACCCCTTTAAAGGTGTAGGTTTTTGAACGTTCTAAGTTCCGCAACAATTGAAGGTTCTAAACTTCTATGTTGAATTCAATGAACCCAGATATTCTTTAGAACGTTCATTTCTCAACATTCCCGTCGTACTCCTTTAAGGGTTAGATATTTTACAGACAGATTCGCTACATATTCATAAACATTTTACTGGCCTTTGCATGTCGCACCTCAATAAAAACTGCACTGAACTGAACTGAATACCTGAGCACTACATTACTATAACATTTTCCAGTGGGAAAATGTTTTTTTGTTTTTTTTAAAGTAACCTAATTTCGATTCTCTGTGTCGCGCTGGATTCGAACCCTCATCAGCAAACGTTTACGGAGAGCCTCACCAGAGCCCGTTTACGGAGAGCCGGATCACTCCCTATCAACTCCATTATACCTGCAATCTGCTGCAGTGCCGATAGGGGCGATCACGAATAAGTGCAAAAACAATGGGGGACTATGGAGCTAGACGGCTAAATGTGTCTCTTTAACCTGGTTGTCCTTGAAAAATCGAAGATTGGATTGTGGTTTTTGCAAGATCAATATGGATTATAGGTCAAAAGTTGAATGAACGAGTACTTACGTCCTTTCGATTTCTTACAGGTTAGGTCGTTGTTGCCCACAACTCACTAGCTTTCTGCTAATGAATGACATCATTGACACATTTGAAAGGCTTTTTAAAACAAATAAGTGACTCAAAAAATATAATACTCAGCGGTGTGTATTTTCTCTGCCCTCTCTTTCGCATGCAACATTCAAATTTCTGGCCAAAAAATTATATCCAGAGAAAAGTGGATTTGAGGGGTACAGCTCCATAGCCCTCCATTCATTCAGCACTTATTCGTGAGTGCCCTCAAGTGGAACCAGAATTGGAACTGCAACCAGTTCAGAAACCGGAAGCTTCCCGAGAGTGGCGGTTCTCCCCTTATAGAGTGGCGAAGTCCCGCCCCTTCTACTTCCGGTCCATGGGACCTATCTTTCAAAAAATTATGAACGGGAGTTAATGGAGAGATAACAATTATTTTTTGGTCCAGTTTGAATTGTGCCACAAATTTCCCATATGATGTGTGTGAATTTAAAAGATACATTTTCACGTCAAGAAAGTACTGTTGTTCGATAGACTTCAAAAGTTATGTTGGTTTTGTGCGAATCCACTCAGTGGACTACATCTCTCGTCTCGAACGATGTACGTCACCAACGTAATGAAACGATAAGAGCTGTTATGCTAGTTAACGGTTGCATCTTGCTGCCTGCTATGTCACTTAACAGTATGTAATGTACAGTCTATGGACGAATACAACTTACCTGATGTGTTTAATCCTCTGACTCATGGTATTTTCTTCGGCAAGGAAAGCCCAATTACGACCTGTTGCTGGTATGCTTGTACAATCTAGTGTGGCTGTGAATGAGCTAACGTCACTAGCGCGACTGATGGGTTTGTAGTCGTTGGAATTCACGATCTTTCACAATGTTGTAATTCAATAGTTCTGAAACAAACTGCAAATGTCTTTACATGAAAAATTGTCTTTAAAATTGACAAACATCATATGGGTAATTCAAGGCACAAGTCAACCGGGACCAGAAAATAATTTATTTTTCGCCATAGACTGCCGTTCAAATTTTTTTGAAAGATAGGTCCCATGGAGGCAAACGGAAGGGGCAGGACTTCACCAGTCTATTAGACATTCTCTGGTAACACCATGCGAGACCGCCTCGCTCTCCACTAAACTATCAACATCTACATAACTTCCAGAACATAACGCTGTCTTCACTCAGTAGGCCACGATTCACCGTTTATCTGAATATTTTGAAACAACTGGTTACCTTGATTTAGGCTTTAAAAACATAACTGTATCATGCACTCTACCTTCTGTTACACCTCTGCGCTATCCATGTGCAAGGATTTGTCATAAATTCTACCAGGCAACGCATGGATTATGAAACAATGGGTCTAAAACAACTGGTTACCCTGGACTGAAAACGCATGATCTCACTCTCAAACAGCTAGGCTGCAATAGCCTACGTTCCTTGGATGCATAGGCCTACACATTTTACTAGCCTTTGCGTGTCGCACCTTAATATAATCTGTACTAAACTGAACAGCTGAGCACTATAACATTCTCCAGCGAGAAAATTATTTTTTTAGAAGTCGCCTAATGACCATGACCATGACCCGTGTCGCACTAGATTCGAACTCTCTTCAGGAAAACAAATTACATGCGTGACCACACCGCTCCCCACTACACTATCAACACTGTGTCAATGGTCGTTTAACTATTTTCTATCAGGTCATACATCACTGTTTGTCTGAATATTCCGAAACAACTGGTTACCTTAATTTAGGCTTAAAACATGCACTCTGCTACACCGCTGCGCCATCTGTGTGCAATGATTTGTCAAAAATTCTACCAGGCAGCATATGGATTCTGAAACAATGGGTCTGAAACAACTGGTTACCCTGGCCTGGAAACGCATGAATTCGAGACTGTGAAAAACAGCTACAATAGCCAGTTCCTTTGGTTTAGGACAAGCAGATTTCTATGGCCATGGCGTCTCGTTTCCAAAGTTATAGCCTATGCTATCCTACAACGTTATGTTTACGACGGAAGATAAGTATTTGCAACCCCTACAATGCTTTTCATTTCAGGTTTTTAATTTTAAAAGGTTAACCTCATATCCCTGTTATCACATGCAGCTTGTTCTAAATTGGGATGAAACTGGTTACCTTGCCTCAATTAGGCTACAGATGATCCCCACAAGCTGCTTGCGTATATACCAACATTATGTGCTAGTTAATTTGCACCAAAAGCTCTCCAGCTCCAGCTGTTGAGTGTTTGACAGCGAGATCATGCGTTTTCAGTCCAGGGTAACCAGTTGTTTTAGGCCCATTGTTTCATGATCCGTGCGCTGCCTGGCAGAATGTATGACAAATCCTTGCACATGAATAGCGCAGAGGTGTAACAGAAGGTATAGAGTGCATGATACAGTTATGTTTTTAAAGCCTAAATCAAGGTAACCAGTTGTTTCAAAATATTCAGATGAACGGTAAATCATGGCCTACTGAGTGAAAACAACGTCATGTCCTGAAAGTTTTGTAGTTGTTGGTAGTGTAGTGGAGAGCGAGACGATCTCGCATGGTGTTACTTTTGCTGAGGAGGGTTCGAATCTAGCGCGACAGATCATCGAAATTAGGTTACTTTAAAAAAAAAAAAGCATTTTTCCCGCTGGAGAATATGTTATAGTGATGTAGCGCTCAGATGTTCAGTTCAGTACAGTTTATATTGAGGTGCGACACGGGCCCGTGAACTGTGTATGAATCCAAGGAACGTTATGCAACCTAGCTGTTTGAGAGCGAGATCATGCGTTTCCAGGGCAGGGTAACCAGTTGTTTTACACCAATTGTTTCATGATCCGTGCGTTGCCTGGTAGAATTTATGACAAATCCTTGCACATGGACAGCGCAGAGGCAGTGGCGGAACAAGTCAGAGCCGGGCCGGGGGCGGGGCACATGACCGGGCCCTTTATTAAACTCATCATAACATAATTTTACAACATAGGCTACACATGCCCGCACGGGTCTTACAAGCGTCAGCGCCACGGAGAGCAATTATGTAATTTTGAAGTCCATCGAACTTACATGAAGTGTAACCAAGAGAACAACAACAAAAACATTAGGCTACATGACCCCTAATAATAAAACAACAATAATACGCAGCACTATTTGAAGGGCATACGACGAGCCTTGCGCTCCGCGAACTCGTCCACGATGCTCTGTGTATGTCCATTTGCTTTGCTCTCTCATTCTCTATGGTGGTTTTTAATGATCTTTAACTTGGAGAATGAGCGCTCAGAGGTTGCAACGGTGACGGGAAGAGTCAAAAATAAAATTAGGGCGGTGCAAATCACTGAATGCAGAAGTTACTGCTGGGTGGTTGCATCCCCTTGGTTTCTCTGTAAATGTTACAAAATGTAGCCTACTATTACTGAGCAAATATCCCTTACTTTCAAAGCCCAATATTGACAGATAATCTGATTTCCCACACGATGAGTTTAGGCAATGCCAGATCCGAGATGCGGTTTACGTCATAAACCTGGCAGGAAAGTTCAGAGCGGCGCAGTCAGTTTAAACAGCAAGCCGGTAAGAAAAACTATTGTCAAGACATTATGCAATTAGGCTACTGTACCCCGGAATACAAAAATAAACTTCAGAAAGACAGAAAGTTTGTTGTACTGTATTCTGTAGTCTGTATTCTGTAGTCTCAATGACCGAATCAGTAGATATCTGTTGTCAGTTGAGTTCGTTCAATTTATTGTAGGCTAGTAGCCTAGGCAAATATGAAACGGAGATGTAACGTGGCTACCAGCGGGATTTTGAACTTGCATGTTTCATGCATTTTAGGGCAAAAAATACCATGGGATTGATGTGTTCTCCATTTGAGCAACGTAATCAATTGCGGACGTGCACAGACAGCTCTGACACAGAGCGCATATAGGCCTAGGTTAGGCTACTTTCACTTTCTAGAGCGCATTCATTAGGCTACGTAAAAGATGCTTCATACCAAAACAACGATCAAACATTATCAAATGTATCATGATGATGTGTTGTCACAAAGACTTACTCCAATTAGAAAATCGAAACCAAAATCATGTAGGCCTAAGTGTAAGTGTTCTCTCATTGACGCCTGTAGGAGACAATATCGTTGATCCAATTTTGTAAATTTGCACGTCGTAAAAAAAAACGTCGAGTTAAAATAAAGCCAGTCATACAGCAGAACATTTTATTCAATATTTTACACCTACTAAATCATCAAAGTAAATATCAAAACTTTTCAGCAACCGTAGTCATAACTCATCCTGACTGGGGCAACCTATAAGCCTAATACGTCCCACTCTGATGAAAATGATTGAAAAGAAACCGTTTGCATGATCTTAGCTCCTCCGGCCTTGTGCCGTGGGAGAGGCCCGTCCCACCTTACCCGGAGGTGGGGGAGGGGCGCCCTCGCACCCCCTCAAGCTCCGCCCCTGGGCAGAGGTGTAACAGAAGGTAGTCGTGCATGATCCAGTTATGTTTTTGAAGCCTAAATCAAGGGGCTAGTTTGTCACGCCAATATGGCCGTTGTCTACACATATCCCACCCCTTCCTCGGCAAAACGTCGACATGTGAATACATTGAGCCAATCATGTGGTGTGATGTGAATACATTGAGCCAATCATATGGTGTGTTGTGAAGACATCGTGCCAATCATGTGTTGTGATCTCGCCGCTGGAGCAAGATTGGTGTCGTGAAGCCTTGCGCACGCACAGTTCGACCCAAAGACTGTGCCCGATGAGTGCCCATAAAACGTTGGTATATGGCCGCCGAGTGGAGGGACTTGCCTAAAAGGACTTTGGTTCAGTTCAGTGCAGTTTTTATTGAGGTGCGACATGCAAAGGCCAGTAAAATGTTTATTAATATGTAGCGAATCTGTTGACGTGGGTAGCCGTCAGCTGCTGTTGATAGGTATACATGACATCGGACAGGCTCGGGAACAGCTCGGAAACCAGTAGGTGGAAAAACCAGAAGGGGCACAACACCGGCAGTCGCGAGTAGACTAATCATGCAATGAGTGTTGCCTACAAGTGCGAAAGGCGGAGCTGAATTTCCAGGAATGTCCCTTGTTGGCGAATGTATTTCAAAGATGGAGGCGCAACATGGATTCAGCCCAAGGGGGCAGGCGAATTCCCGGAAGTAGAAGAATCGACGTAGGCTGGAGGGACCACCTCTCTGCTAACTCCCATAGAAGCCCATTCATTCTAGGATTTTTTTGAAATACCATAACTTCATATAACATATATCCTGTGCTGATATTGTAGCTTCTGTGTAATCCACATAAACACTACAAAGGCAAAACAGACTCTACTACCTCGTCCGTAACGTTGGTTACCCGTAAGAAGAATGGTTAGCTTGTTCGGTTGGAGGGAAGCTAGCTTTGGCGTAATCTCTCTTTTCGCGCCCGTAGGGAGATAACCGTATTGTTTGGATAAGAAGCTCAGTCCACCTTACTGTCTATGACGGTAACTCATAAGCAAAACCTAGCATACACGACCGTATGTTAAGGTAAAGCATTACACAGAGGCAACCTACTAATAATAAAAAAGTAAACCTAATTTTAAAAAAAAACGGCAGTAATCATTTCAGAGGTTTTCGATGGATTGACCGTAGGTCGGAAAAGTGGAAAGAAGATTAGCTTCAAGGCTATAACTTTGTTTTGTTTTAGCATTACTGTTTTTGAAGATGATGTATGGTAGCTTCAACATTAACACGACCTTGGTGAGGATGATATTAATAATAATACATAAATAAATGTTTAACTTTGATGACTTTGAAGGCGAAGGAAGTGTGAGAAGAATTTCTGTGTATCGATCATATGAGTTACAAAATTCAGTTCTATGGCTAACGTCACGAAGTTAAGTGTGAGTCTGCGCAGTACTGGTAATATTTCGTAATATTTGACTCAGTGCCCTCCCATTGAAAACGACGGAGTCTGTTCGTCCATTTCTTTTACTGTCTATGATTCAGCCAGAGCAGAGAATGTCTAATAAGGGGAGAACTGCTGTCATTCCCCGATGTGAGTCGCTACCGGATGTGAATCGCGCATGCGTCACTTTGCTACTTTGTGACTACCTGTGCTGTTAGCCACAGAATAATGACATTAGCCTACACAGCAGTAATGTATTATTTAGCGTAAGGCATCACATTTTCACGGCATGATCTGTAATGTCAGTTCTAGATTAGAGGCTGAAGTAGCCTGCTAGCGAGAGACTTCTGTAATATCAATAAAAAATGACCTACATAACGAAGTTTGTTCACTGCTGGCAAGTAAGTAAGCAATCAAGCACAACAACGGCTGTCACTTGAATGGTGTTTGCTAACGTTAGCAATCAAACAATCTTAGATAGCTAAAACGTTTTTGAAACAGAAAAGTGAATTATTTTATGGATTTCAGTCAGATCCCTTGACGTTATGCCGTAAAACCTAAATCTGAGCATGCGTGACTCACATCAGGTAGCGACTCACATCGGGGAGTGACACTTGCCACTCTCGGAAAACTTCCGGTTTCTGAACTGGTTGCAGTTCCTTCTGTGGTTCCACATGAGGGCGCTCGTCCACGAGTGCAGAATGCATGGAGGTCTATGGAGCTGTACCCCTCAAAATCCACTTTTCTCGGGATATAATTTTTTTCAAGTCATTTGAATATTGTGTTTGAAAGAGGAGGCAAAGAAAATACACTTGGTTGAGTATTATATTTTTTAAAGTCACTTAATTGTTCTAAAAAGCCTTTCAAACGTGTCGATGACGTCATTCATTAGCACAATGCTAGCGTGTTATGGGCAACAACGACCCAACCTGTAAGAAATCAAAGTACTTGTTCATTCAACTTTTGACCTATAACCCATGTTGAAGTTATACAAACTACAATCAAATCTGAGATTTATCAACGACAATCAGGTGAAAGAGACAAATTTAGCCGTCTAGCTCCATTGACTCCCATTCATTTTGCACTCATGGCGATCGCCCCCAGTGGAAGTCTGGTGGAACTGCAACCAAAATTCGGTACAATGGGACTTAATACGGAGTGGCCAGGTTCTCCGTAGACGGGCTCTGGTGAAACTCAGTAAAGGGCAAACTCCAAAATGACATCTAAAATGTCAGGAAATCGTACACGTCGTATTTTTCATCAGAAATAATTTCTATATTCAAAGAACGACATGAACCGACACAAAATTTTTCCAGTTGTAGAATTATACCCATGAAGTACGAAGAACATCATCATTCTGCTCACAGGCATAGGTCAAGGCGAACTGGATGACCAAACTGTGTAAGATGCTGAATTATTTGTGTGCAAGGTATATCGCGCACCCAATGTAACCAGCGTGAACAAGGCAAGGGAACTCCTGTTTGTACAGTCCCAAGCTTCAGAAAGTCTACCGCCAACCAGTGATGCACTGTCATTTCAAATCCATCGAACACATTACCAAACTGCTTTGTGGCTCAAAGCAAACAAGTGGTATCCTGTCCTTCCTCCGCCAGAGACAATGTGGAGACTGGAAGATTCTATGCTGCTGCCCATGTTGATGTCACTTCCTCCAGTCCCAGACTACTGTTTGGAATTGATCAGCTGCAGCTGTGCCTCAAGATGTATGAGTGCACGATGTAAATGTAAAAAGTCTCGTCTGTGCTGCTTTTCTGCATGCAAGTGCAAGACAAGTGATGCAGAATGTAGCAATTGCTAAACTGTACAAGAACATTGCTCTGTATTGTTATGATCATATTGGAGAATCTTGTCGTACCATTATTTAAATAACATTCACTTTTATATGCCATGCAGTTAATGTTTAAGTTATTATTCAGCTATAATGTTATGTCCAACTTCATAAGGTAATTTAAGGCCAGGTTTACTGTGTTTATTTCTTTTATCTGTTCAAAGCTAATAATGTAAGTGGTGTGACACATTACCGTGATAAGTGCTGCGCCGGGATTAGTGTGTGCTTCACCTCACTGTGTGTTCACTGTGTGCTGAGTGTGTTTCACTAATTCACGGATTGGGATAAATGCAGAGACCAAATTTCACGGGATCAAAAGAGTATACTTATACTTATTTACAACCAAAGATTGGTGAAATCTCAGTCCTTAAACTCGTTTACATGGACATGTAAATGTTGAAATTTGAAAAGTAATAAATACTCTTAACATAATGTAATACTGTAGGATGATGGTTTAAGATATAGGCCTTTTGCCAGCAGCATGATGTTGATGTTCTTACATGGACATACTCAAATACACAAAATAACAGGTCAGTGTTTACCAGAAATATTGTAAGACAGAATGACTAACTTGACCTGACTATTTAGTTTGTTTCCTTTACTCAATAAATACTCAATGAATAAATTTGCTCATTTTGGTGTATGAGGTGGTCATCTTGGATTTTACACTCTACTAAGTTTCACGTAAGAGATACAGCTTGACAAACAGCAAAAATGGATTCAGCATAAAAAAATACCCCTAGAATAGTCTAGTTTAGCCTAGAAATCTAGATGCACCCTAGCTTCAGCAAATTTTTAATTTAATTTGCTGCCTGGGCTAAGTCTCTTCTATTATCTAATCTATTTTGCATAGTGTCTTCTGGGTAAAACATTAAGTACAAAGCAAATAAATTGATTGAAGTCAACCTCATGTACAGTAACTCAATTATAGTTTATAATTACCTTTCGGTATGTCATTAACCTTTGTCTTCAAATTTTTGTTTTACCATAAAAAGTGCAAAGTTCTCCTATCTGAAGTCTCAGGAGTAATAGGTTTAAAGTGTTGCGGTGAACTTCCAATCAAGATTACAATCATGTGACATGACCTTTATCAAAACATAATAACAGTAGAGATTTTATATTTTGATTAACCACTACTTTTGTTTTTTTGGTTTACTGTGAACCTTGACATTAAATCAATTGATTGCATACCCTCAGCAACGCACAGTGTTTCCTCCATGTCCATAAGTTAATAATTAATATTAATGGCTCATTCATTTTTTTTTTAATTATCCTCACTTCTAAGTCTAAATTATTTTTGCCCTTGGTCTGTCATGATGAACTATAACCATGTTTATTCATTGTTTCTTTATTTTCTAATTCACTAAACCTTATCGCAAACATGCAAGTAAAATAACTCTAGCTGTCATTTGAGTTTGTGATTGCATTCATTATTAAGTACTGCCATTTCTGAACCCATACCCTAAGTCATTGAGCCATACTCTGAAATATTAATTGCTAATAAAAATGAATTTTCAACACCCATGTGCAATCAGCCCCTGATGTTTAAGACTCAGTTGCTGTCAGGGCTCCGAACTGGTTCAAGGAACGAAAACCGAAAACGAACAGAATTTTACGAGGAGCGGAAACGAAAACAAAATGGTCTTCAACTGTTCCGGAACAGAAACGTTATTCTGAAATCCACAAAACCGGTTAATAACGTTTTTTTTTCGTTCTCTATATATTTTATAAAATTTCACAAAAGCATATCCTAAGTGTTCTACTCGTTTGATTGTAAGCGAACAGCCTAATAATTTGATTTCTGCAGTTTGAAAAAAAAAACGAATAAATGGACCTTTGGTCCAAATGTGTATATTTTGTCGTAATGTAACCTATCCGTCTGCCACTTCGGATCTTAGGCCAGCTCGTAGCGTAGGCTACTGAAACTGATTTGGAAATTGTTTGTAGCCTATGCGTAATAGGCTATTTTGCCTGTCCACGCCTTTGTCGTTTTTCAAGTCGGGATTTGAAATGTTTAGCGCAATTATAGCCTATTCTATGTAGAAGAGTTAAGCGGAAATTTGAGATAGGCCTTGTCAGCAACAGACAGGTTCGTTTATAAACAGGGTTGGAATTATAGCGCAAGCCTTTGAAGATCTCCATATGGATAAAACTTCCAGGTAAGGAGTTTAGCACGTATCCAGAAATATTTTTGATAAGAAATTATTTATTAGCATAGGTTAGGCCTACAGTAAGTCTGTAGGCTATGGGATGGATAGCCCATCTGAATGTTTTGGATGCATACTGTGATTTATTATTTTTTGGGCATAGCTACGGTATAGGCTAAATCAAGGGGAAATAATGAGTACGTCTATTCTAAGGTAAAGTCCACAAAAATAGACTTGATAGGCCCGCCAAACACTGCCGGAACCTTAAGAACGAACGATATTTTGCGTTCCGAACCGGTTCAGGACCGATATGTTGGTGGCGGAACGCATGCAAGAACGAAAACGTTAAACATAGGCCTACCTGAACCGTTCGGAACGGAACGTTTGAAAAATAATTTAGTTTTCAAGCCCTGGTTACTGTATCAGTGTGATGATGATGCTGGTGCTCCAGGACAATGGACCGTGCACGGTTCCTCCGCATTGCAAACACACCCGGTGACGAGAGACTTTTCCGACAGGCTAATATTGTTACAGCTGCATCTGGGCTTCATTAGCTATAAATGATCAGCTGCGTGTGGGCAGGTCTCTCTGCTGAGCTCTGCTAGAGGGGTCTCAAGACACAGAGGTAGAGGAGGCAGAGCGCAGGGAGGGTTTAGACACACTTCATCTCATGGCTCAGTAAGTAACTGTCTGGCCCCCCATGTCATTTACCCACATATTCTCATTTTGCCATTATGTTGAATTTTATTTTCAGACATCATTATGAGGAGACAGCTCAGATTCATGTGTCTTATTTGGCAATGGCAATTGTCAGCAATTTGTATGAAATATTTCATCTCATTTCCTCCTCCCAGGATGTATTAAGGTTGTGCTGTCTACAGTATGTGCTATCAACAATCTTAGAATAACTTTACTGCATTAGTGGGATCTTCTCTATCTAATGCACGCACTGTGCCAAGGTTTGACCAGACATAATTTGACATACATATCCTCATCTTTAAAGAAAAGCTTTACTTTGAAATTACAGTCACATTGTTACAACATACATAACTGATACTAATATCTGAAAATAGATTTATGGGATTTTATATGGATTCTTCCCTCTACCTCTATTCCATAGTATTGTTCCAGCTCACTGTTCTGAGTAAGGTATTATGATAAACTGAGTGTGATCATGTGTTTGAAAAAGTGGACTGAGGAATGCTATTTCTGACTGAGAGTAAAAGAAGACTTGTACCAGTAATCACAAGAGTGCTATGTCGTTTGAGTGCTTAATTATATTCAGTATAGCTAGTCCTCATAATGTTCTGAACAAAATAATTACACTTTCAAGGCACCACTATTTTCACTATTTAACAACATTTCATAGGCATTTGAATATTTTTACAATGGCATTTTTGTGCTTCCAGTTATTATAAAGAACATAACTACAATGTAATCCACATAGCAGTTCTATAGCCATATTCATTTTAACATTATTTTACATTGATAACAGAAAAAAGGGTAATACTTACTTAATATCTCTCTCTCTGAATATGTGAAGTTTCCAGTATTTTTAAAGGGATTGACCAATGATGAACATTGGCTTTGAACTGCAAAAAAATGAAGAATTCCCTGAATTCAACTTTGTACTGAACAGAAAAAACACAGTTTTGAATGAGAAAGAGATAGAATGTGAACTTACAGTTACAAGTCCTCCACAGTCCAGTGTGAGAGCTTAGAGACACAGAGGAGTTGTGCCTCTGTTCGGAGACATGGATTATATACCAAAAATTTGTTCCAATGGCCACCAGAAGACATACAAAGCTCAGGAGTCCGACACTTCCTACAAATCTGATGAGAGATCTCAGGGACAGCCTCATTGCTCTGTGTTTTCTGCACTGGCGTGCAGGAGATGGAGGTGACAGTGAGGATCTGAAGGAGCACTTGCTGTACATCTCTGCATTTACTCTGGTCTCAGCCTATCTGGTAGTCCCTCCCTGGATGAGCGGCGACAATATCTAGGAACGCTCGCAGTCACCAATCAAAACCAGGAGATGGCAATGTGATCCACTCATCTCTCTCTCTCTCGCTTCCTCTCTCACTCTGCCTCTTGCACACACACACACACTAGGCTACTCACAATTGATTGAATGTTCATTGCGTACATCACCTTATTTCAACTGAATTTCACTGTTAGTGAATATGATTCTGTGCGTGTCCAATAATTAGTGGCATATCCAGGATTTTATACAGGGTGTCAAAAGGGTATAGAGCACAAGACCATAATAAATGCTGCCATAATTATAACCG
Source organism: Alosa alosa (assembly GCF_017589495.1). Taxonomy (NCBI): domain Eukaryota; kingdom Metazoa; phylum Chordata; class Actinopteri; order Clupeiformes; family Clupeidae; genus Alosa; species Alosa alosa. The sequence goes on from NC_063194.1 coordinate 6,589,296, forward strand.
CCGCGCAGTGAAGCTGACTGCCATAATTATGACCGCCGCGTTTTGATCCGTCACTCCCCTGCTGGACTGGACCCCCGAATAGGGGGTAGGCGGACACAGTTTTCTGTGAATTGTAGGGCCTAGGAGGACCACCTTTTTTTGTATGTTGGTCTTAAGGGGCCATGTCAACCCATCTCATAACCAATCATTTCATGTATAGTGCCACCTAGTTAAAAATGAAAAAGCAAAAATGAGATGTTGTAACCGCAGGTATCTCTGACCTGACATGGTCAAAACTGCACGCAATTGGAAGTGTAGGATCATTATGACAACCTCTGAATGCACGCCAAGTTTCGTGGACTTTTGTTCATGGGGGGCCATATAATAAATTCATTTATGTGTACATTTAATGACTGTACACCAACAGAGTTTTCTGTGAATATCTTGAGGAACTGTAGGGCCTAGGATGACCAATTTCATATGTTTGCCTCCAGGGGTCATGTTAACCCATTCCATATGCACACATGTGCATAAACAGATACACACGCACACACATACATTCACAGTAATCATACGTATGACATTTACATACACAGTACAGTGCACCCAGAAAGTATTCAGACCCTTTCAAGTTTTCCACATTTTGTTATGTTTCAGGCTCATCTTAAAATGGATTCAGTTCATTTTTTCTCTCATCAATCTACACACAATACTCCAACACTCAAAAAATCAGGTCTTTAGAGTTTTTTTTTTCCATTTATAAAAAATAAAAGTCTGGACTCTAATCAAGTTGTAGAAGCATCTCAAGGACCATTGATAAAAGTAGGATGCACCAGAGCTCAATTGCAGTGTGAATTATGTAAATAGAATATTTCAGACTTTTATTTTTTATAAATGTACAAAACACTCCGAAAACACCTGATTTTTTGTTGAGTGTTGGAGTATTGTGTGTAGATTGATGAGAAAAAAACCCGAATTAAATCCATTTCAAGATGAGTGAAATATAACAAAATTTGGAAAACTCGAAAGGGTCTGAATACTTTCCGGTTGCACTGTATGTACGCATACATGCACGTGCAGTGCACATACACAGGGACACACACGCACACACACACAGACATAAGCATAAACACGTACACGCACACATGCACACAATTCAAGAATTTCTCAGAATTATGAACAGGCAAGGTGGGGGTGGGCTTGTATAAAATGTATTTTACATGTGAAATCTATGAACTAATCATGTTTTGGTACTTGTTGTCTAGCAGCAGTGGTGGAGGAAGTACTTAAGTAAAAGTACAAATACACAGAGAAATATTTACTTTAGTAAAAGTACCACAATGACAACCCTACTTAAGTAAAAGTAAAAAGTACCTGCTTTTAAATGTACTTTAAGTATTAAAAGTAAAAGTATTTGCATAATGATTTATTCTCTTAATATCTATATTCTAAAAGAAAAATGAGTATGGGCTGTGGCATTTTAATTAAGCTAGTTTTAGGTTAGGCCATACTCGACTAGATAGTTTTAAGCTAATGCAATTGTTGTCTGACCTACAATTCTAGAGACTGTAATTCTGGTTATCTACTAGGGTGATCTGCTGAGTATATCATTCAGCAAAACACGAGAGCCTGAAGTTTAACGGGGTAGACCAGGGAAACGTCGGGTGGATCGTAATGCCAATTCTGCTGATTGAACAGAAAAGTTGCTGAGAAAGGTGTCTTTATGATTAGCAGAGCCGTACAGTAACGGAGTACATTTACTTGAGTACAGTACTTGAGTACAATTTTGAGGGATCTGTACTTTACTCGAGTATCATTTTTGGGGAGTACTCATGACTTTACTCAAGTACAATTTTCTGAACAAGTTAATGATGGTTTTAGCTTCAAGTGTTTCAATTACAAAATAGTATTTTGTATTTGAAATACGTTTTTTAAATACATGTATTAGAAATACTGCCCATCATGGGAACATGGTAAAAAGATGAAAATGACTTGATTTTACTTTCAATTCCTTTTACATTCTCCAAGACCCTGTATTAACATTAACATTTTTCATAACTCCATGTAGGTTGTTTCTGTAAATGTAAGCACTGTGGCAGTTGTAATGCAATATTTAGAAAATGTAGGCTACTCTTGTACTCTTGATACTCAAGTACTTTTAAAAACAAGTATTTCAGTACTTTTACTTAAGTAGACATCTGACTGTTGTACTTTTACTTGTACTTGACTAAAATTTAGCAAAGGGTATCTGTACTTTTACTCAAGTAATGAAGCTGTGTACTCTGTCCGCCTCTGATGATTAGGTTCAGTTTCACTTGCGTAGACGCACATAGACATTGAATGAGCGCTCACATTTCTACCCCCCAATTGTAGGCTATGCCTCTTTATTTGATCACACACAATTAAGAAATATTTCCTAATCTGGAAAATGCTACGTTTTTTTCGGCAAGCGGTTTTATAATAGTCTACCATTCATTTGTGCCGCAAATGATCAGACGTGTGACAGAAACATGGGCATAGCCTGTCACTTCGCTGATCCGCGGATAGCAATCTCATCGGAGAGGAGGCCCTAACGCTGCAGATAACAGACAGAGAAAGGCACAGAGCACAGTTGCATGTCCAGTGTAGCCATGGGTCTGGTGAATATAGCCTACCGAATGCAGATGGCTACAAGCTCACGCTTTGCCTGGTCTAGACTAGAAGCTTACTTAAGTACAGTAATGAAGTATTTGCAGTGGCGTGCACAGACATTTTGGGGGGTAGGTGCTCAGGAGGGGGGGCACTTTTTAGCGCACGTAAACATAAAAACAAATTACACGCACATGTTGAATGAAATTTGACTTGTGCTGCAATTAGTAAATCAATATACAATTAAGACAATAAAGAGACCAAAATGTGTTAATTTATGTTGCCTAACAAAACCTATACAACAGAAAACGTTCGTCTTAACACATTTGCAATTGCAAACTCTACCGAAATTATTTGTAGCCTATGTGGTCGTCCTCACGTTATCTGTCATTGACTTGGGCTACAGCGTAAAACTTTATCAGGTGACCAGTCGGCTAAAATGCTTAGTTGTTTGATGCTGTATGAGACATTTTACTGCACAACAAAATGATTACACGTTGGGCTTAGAGGGCAAACTGTACGATTTTACTTGATCTGTAAGACAATAAAGAGACCAAACAGTACGAGAAGGAGTTATAATGGGCTACTGACTGTTGTCATTACATGAATGCAGAATGGGCATTTTTCACAGGTAATGGGGAACTTCCCGTTTCTTCTGTCACAAATGAATGTGTTAATACATGTTGCCTAACAAAACATATACAACAGAAAACGCTCTTCTTAACACATAAATTTGCAAAATCTACCGAAATGATGTGGTAGTCACGTTATATGTCATTGATTTGGGCTACAGCGTAAAACTTTATCTAGCTTCATCTAACTAGTTTATCAGGTGACCAGTCAGCAAAAATGCTTGTTTGGTGCTGAATGAGCATTTTACTGCACAACAAAATGATTACATGTTGGGCTTAGAGGGCAAACTGTAGGATTTTGCTTGATCTGTATGTTACCTGGCTGATGGGGCACGGGAGAAGCAGCCTGTCTTCTTCTTCTTCTTGTGGGGTTTATTGGCGGTTGGCATACACACGGTTGAAAGCAGCCTGTCAGCGACCATGCCTGCTATCTGAAGACCTCACGTGACAAAGGAAGAGAGATAGGCTGGTCGGGTGTGCGCAAGGAGGTGGCTCATTTCGGGGCATTGTTTCAGTCGTTTTTAATGGCTCAGGTTTCAAAACCGACCTCAGTAAAATCTTAATAATATTAATAATTAAAAAAAAAAATTGTTGATATTCGTTGATAAAAGGCAAACTTCCTAGTGCTTTAGCACCACAGTGTCTATGTATGCACGCCTATGAGTATTTGTACTTCGTTACATTCCACCACTGTCTAGCAGATACTAGTGAGAATTGAGTGTGCATAATACAATTCAGTGAGACAGTTACAATCATATATGCCTTTCACCTTTTGTTTTTAGCCAGCAGCCAGACCAGCAGATACCCTGCCTTTGCTAAATTACAGAAGCTAAGCAGGCTTAGTTAGTACTTGGAAAAGAGACCTCCTTGGAAGAGTATAGGTTCCTGCTGGAAGTGGTGTTGGTGGCTGGCCAGTAGGTGGCACTCTTCCCTGTGGCCAAAAGCCACCTAATAAATATCAATCCCAATGCCCTATTGCAGTGACAGGGACACTGTACTGCAGGAGATGTTTTCCTTTGCATGAATGTTAAATTAAGGTCCTTACTCACCATGGTTGTTGAAGATCCCATGGCACTTATCGCAAAGAGTAGGTGGATTTGCTGGCTAAATTCCCAACCTGGTTCATTCAATTTGGCCTTGTAATCATCCTCCCAGTATGTAATTGGTTCATTCATTCCTTCTCTCTCCACCTGAAAATTAGCCTGGGTGTTCCCATGCTGCCTTGCGCGCGATTTGATTCACGCTGCTAACGCAGCCTGGAGACCATGGAGCAAATTTTCGCCTGAGATAGGGGACCAATCACAGAACAAGGGGGAAAGCAAGACAATGATGAGCTATGCACAGACGCATTTGATAGACATCCGTGGCACCCAATAAACGGATCTGGGCATTTTTTTTTCAAATACGAGAAAATTAACGTTTGGTTCCCAGACCACGTCTCATTGAGAAGTGGTGGCGTTAGCCAGGCTACCTGAAAATAGTGTGTGGTGAACATTCTGGCACATAATGGCTGTTGTGCATCATTCAGATGGGTGCTACACATTGGTGGTGCTTAGTGAGTGTCAAGAAAAGTGCTATGTTGATGTTACATTAACCCTTTTTTACTCCTTTTTACTCCTGTTAAATATACAGTATATATAGTAGCCTGACAGACTGTGTCCAAGGCTACTCAAGGCCTGTGCTGCTGAACTGGGGGAGCCACTGAAGCACATCTTTAACTTGAGTCTACGTCTCGGACAAGTGGAAGTGGAAGACATCATGTCTCACCCCCGTCCCTAAGAAGCCACACCCCAGTGAGCTTAATGACTACAGGCCTGTTGCTCTAACATCACATGTGATGAAGACAATGGAGCGACTGGTCTTAGGTATGCGCAGACCCCAGGTACGCCATGCACTAGACCCGTTACAGTTTGCATACCATGACAAATGCCCTCATACAGACTTACACTACCTCCAGACCGCTGCGCTCCTCTCTGATCTAATCCACGCCTAGCTCTACCACCGGTACGCTCAAGCCAATCCAAACTTTTCTCATCTGTTGTTCCTCGTTGGTGGAACACACTGCCAGTTCCTACAAGGGCAGGGACATCCTTTTCCACTTTCAAAAAACTCCTGAAGACCCAGCTCTTTAGAGAACATCTACTCTCATAGCAACACTAACAACAAGTCTTACTGATCCTAGCACTCACCAGCCGTTTTAAACTGACAAGTAACTGTTAAAATACAGCACTCACCGACGCACTTATTCTTACTGTACTCTAATGTGTTTTTTTAAACTGTCCTAAAATTGTGAGAATTGTTCTAAAACTTACTGTTTACCATGTTGTTAGTCGCTTTGGTTAAAAAAAGTGTCAGCCAAATGTAATGTAATGTAATGTAATGTAACAAAGTGGCCGTAGACAATGCCATTACTTATCTTCTACACAGGACACATTCTCACCTAGACAAGGGGAAAAGTGCTGTGAGAATTATGTTCTTTGATTTCTCAAGTGCTTTTAACACCATTCAACCCCTCAGACTGGGAGACAAGCTCTTGCAGATGAGTGTGGACGCTCACCTGGTAACCTGGATTACAGATTACCTGACCGAGCGACCACAGTTTGTCAGACTGAAGAACTGTCTCTCTGACACTGTGATCAGCAGCACCGGAGCGCCACAGGGAACTGTGCTCTCTCCAGTCCTGTTCACCCTGTACACATCTGACTTCTGCTACAACACCGAGTCATGCCACATGCAGAAGTTTTCTGATGATACTGCAATTGTGGGGTGTATTAGGGACGAGCAAGAGGAAGAGTACAGGAGCCTGGTGAAGGACTTTGTGCAATGGTGCAAACTCAATCACCTTCAACTCAACACTTCAAAGACCAAGGAGATGGTGGTGGATTTCCGCAGGTCTAAGCCCGCTCTGCTACCAGTCTCCATTGATGGGGTCAATGTGGAGGTGGTAAGCACCTACAAGTATCTGGGTCTCCACCTGGACAATAAACTGAACTGGTCAGCCAACATTGACGCACTCTACAAGAAAGGGCAGAGCAGGCTGTACTTCCTGAGGAGGCTGCGGTCCTTCAATGTGTGCAGCAAGCTCCTCAGGATGTTCTACCAGTCTGTTGTTGCCAGCGTCCTCTTCTATGCAGTGGTATGCTGGGGAGGAAGCACAAAGAAGAAGGATGCTGGTCGACTTGACAGGCTGGTAAGGATAGCTGCCTCTGTAGTGGGAGCTGAACTGGAGTACATCACTTCAATATCTGACAAAAGTAAGTATAAGTATAAGTATATATACTCTTTTGATCCCGTGAGGGAAATTCCCGAGAGGAAAAAGGACCCTGAAAAAACTGATCAACATCTTGGACAATGAACGTCATCCACTCTACAGCATTATTAAAAAGCAAAAGAGCTTGATCAGCTGGAGACTTCGCTCACTGCCATGCACAACTGAAAGGCTGAGGAAGTCATTTGTCCCCTGGGCCATTGAACTGTTCAATGCTTCACTAAAGGGAAGAGGAGAGATAGACTTCTCTGCTTAGTCTGTCTGCTTCTCCACCCTCTCCATGTTTGAGTACTGACTGCCCACTACTGCTTTACTACTGTTTTACTATTGTTTTACTAATGTCTAAAGCCTAATGTTTTTACTACTGTTTTACTGCTACACTGTTTTTCATGCTATATTAGCACACATGACCAATGGCTTCTGCTACAATACTGAATGGTTGTAACCCTATTACCTCAACCTGTTCTTGCACTGACATAGTTTTTTTTAAATTACCTTGTCTACATTACACTTTACTCTCCTATTTGTCCATATTGTTTATGCTGGTCTCTAGACCTTATTCTTGCACTGTTGGACTACTGTTGGACTACTTTTTGCACCTTCACCATGACACTCACTCTCTTGAGCACTCTCTTATATATATATACTAATGCTGTTAGTTAAACGCGTTATTAACGGCGTTAACGTAAACATATTTTAACGGCGTCAATTTTTTTAACGCAAGATTAACGTTGTTTTTGGTTAAACAAACTTTGTAGTTTTTTCACATGCTGTTGCAACAACTAGTAACGTTAGAACAACTTCAACACCACACTGGATTTAGCTAGACCGGAAACTAAACAATACGCACTGACGAATGGAATGGAACGTTGTATGTGCTGCACGTACACGCCCCCTTTTAGGGAAAAGATGACTGATATAATGGAAACCTATGCTGCATCAAAGTGGGGAGCGAAAAGGGCTTATACTTACTAAATCTTGAAACAAACGTGAATAAAAGGCACAAAATAAGGTTGGTGTAAGAGTTATCTGTGTGTTTATGGGATTAATGTGACCATGTTCCTATGGTTTGCTTTTTCTAGTTTACAGGAGTGTCACGAATGTATCGATAGGCACAGTCAAACTGCCCGTGGCTGACTATAACTAAGTTCAGCAAGCTTAACTTTACATGTCATAACATCAACTAAACATAAGTCACACATTCATTCTATCACTTGTAATATGAACGTAGCCTATTTCCTACAACTACAGTAGGTGAGGTAATTGGCTATGTTATACTAAAGTTCCACAGTTAGCTAGCTAGCAAGCTAACCGTTTTGCATGGGATATTATGGTAAGTGTACATGCAAAATTTGTTCTCAACATGGGGTATTGCAAACGAATTAGGTTGGTAATGTACATAGTTTCGACATGAGTAAGTTACATAAACATAATTCTTCATAACTGCCTTGTTAGTAAAATGATTGAATGTCCTGTGAATTAAAAATAGATGTAACGTCAACGTGTGATTACTAGCTGTCTATCAATGATATAATTAAGTGTGCTTGCAAAGCAGCACACTTATTAAGTGTGCTTGCAAGCACACTTATTGTTCTTCTTATTAAGTGTGCTTGCAAGCACACTTATTGTTAGGGGTCCGAGCAGCGTAGCTGCAGGACCCCTATTGTTTCTGTACCGTACATTGTTTCTGTACCAAAATTCTGTAAAAGTCATACTGCAGCCTAAACCGTAACTCCAAAACTCTTCAAATTTTCAGGTATGGTTACCAGTACCCCCCTCTGCCCTTAACCCAAAATTTGGGGTACTGCACCCAAAGGTGGCGCTGTTGGAAAAAAAAGTTCATTATGCTAATTTCTCTTTACCAGATTGACCTAGACTCAAAATTCTTTCATAATATTAATCTCTAAACTCAGATGCATCTTTTTGGCCCTGGTCTTATGGTCTAAAAATGTTTACTTTTGACACAATTTCATGGAAAAGCCAAACATTATAAAAAGTTTCACACTCTTTAAAAATTATCAAATCTTCACCAAAATTCTCATAGACAATGTTTAGACAAAGCCTCACAAAAGTGATCAAAAGAATTTGGATATGTTTTTCCATTTCAGAGATATAGACCAATAAAGTTCGACCACTCAGCCCATTTCTCCTATATCACCTATATTCCTATATGAGTATTTTTTTTTCCTTGGAGAACAACCATACAACCATCATTATGTGGATACCATTAACAGGGCACATTTTCAGATCTGTACTCTTTTTTATAAAGCCCTTAATTCTATTGTCAAATGTATGCTAGGAATTTTCTTGATGTTGTGTGTTTGCCAACACACATTTTCACCATGTGAATGTGACTGCCATGTAGGATTGTCAGTGGCTCAGTGGGATAATGCCTAGCGCTGATGTTTGTTAGGTTGAGAGTTTGAATCCCTGGTAGTGCTTTAGGCTCTAGCTCGAATACTATTGGTTATTGAAGATTCACACCATTGAACAGCACCTGAATGACATCAGGCAATCAACATACACAGTCATTAGTTGCCAAGAATCAGAATGCCGAGACACTCTGACATTTAGGGGAACTTCTTTGTTCACTATTTTTCCTTCATCATTTAGTCATATTTATATTTCATTCATTAGTGTTCTTCTCTACAAATGTCTAATTGCCCCAGAATTTCAAAAAAGATTTCAGGTGTACTCTTTTAGGAAAGCCCTTCATTTTATTGTCAAATACTTGGAGTTTTTCTTGTGTGTTTACCAACACACATTTTCACCATGTGAATGTGACTGCCCAATGTGTATGACTGTTAGTGGCTCAGTGGCCAGCCAAACTGCAATACACGTGTCTCGGTTGTTACTCTAGTGTAGACCAACTCACTTTCTGGAGGTATACTGCCCCCATCTTTCATGGAATGTGGAGTATGAATTGATTTTTTGCCGGATATTACATATGGCACCTTTAAGTTTTATTATTATTATTCCCGTCTCCCTAATTTTTTGTCAGCTCTAGCGCCTAGGCCCTTTGAGACAGAGACACCGTTCCAACTTTAAAACGTCCGGTCAGTACCGGTGTAAGTTGGTCACGAAGATGACATCAGGTTGGCGAGTCGTTCGTCCGCCATATTGGATTGAACAGAAAGCGAAACTAAATTTTCACAGGTCACAAATTTGGTCCGAACGCCACGAAACTTGACGTACATTATCCTTGGACCAAGCCTCACAAAAATTAAGGATTTTTGATTTTCGAAAGTGTTTACCCGTCACAGCCAAACGAAATCGGCGACGAAGCTCCGAAACAAGAAGTCTCTGTCATGGGATAGTATGGACTTACGAACTGAAATAGCTAGGAGAACAGTAGCTATATATAGCTTACATAATAGAGTTGTTTTCACATTAACGGTATTCAAATTACATTTTTCATTATTGTTAAATATCATGATGGGAGAGTATTATTAAAAATGTTACAAGTATGCAAATGCATATGTTTACAGGCATTTAGGTTTTACTGTGTTGTTTTGTTATAAAGACATGCAAGGCATTCTGGGCCGTAATGAACAGTGGTCGGCAGCACTCCATAGGCTATACTGTACGTATTTAAAAATCTCTTTCTCAAAAAGGCTTTCAAATCTCTTCTCAATCCTCCACCACCACCATCAACTACTTCACTGTCAGCAAATGACTTTGCAACATTTTTCACTGAAAAAGTTGCTAAAATAAGTGCTCAGTTTGATGCTCCTATAAGGAGGGCTTTGCCTTGTGTTAGTATGACCGCATCATTTGACTCTTTCTCTCCTCTTGATGAGGAAGCAGTCTCTCAATTGCTTCAGCGATGTCGTCCAACAACATGCCCATTAGATCCTGTCCTGTCCCACTCTTCTACAGTCTATCTCACCCGCTGTTCTACCAGCAGTCACACATGTATTTAATGCTTCACTCAGTTCTGGAATAGTTCCTTATTCTTTTAAACAGGCTAGGGTTACACCTCTGCTAAAGAAAAGTACACTTAAAGGAGAATTCCGGTGTGATATTGACCTAAAGTGTATTGAAACATGATACCGAAAGTGTGAGCGTTATGTCTCATAGCCCATCTCGAAAGAAATCCCCTGCACTCAAAATCTGGCTTTTTAGCGATGCTATCAACAGTTTTTCAATAGTGGTGCTTGACATCGGGCTAGCCATGCAAATAAATCACTGTTTTACACCCATTTCACGAGGGCTCAATGTATCTCCACACTTCACTGGTAGACTTCCGAGGGCCCTGACATTTAAAAGCGAGACATTGAGAACTTTGAAAAGCACTGGTAGTTTACTTTACAAGGCGATTTATACAGACAGTATCTTCCACGAAGTTTAGCGTTGCAGCCATCTTGGAATTTAGTCACGATAAGTCGAAGCAATCTAGTAAGAATGAACAGGTAGTGATATGGGATCAGATTCCAAAATAATTCAGTGGAAATGCATGGATTCCAGCTCTTCCAGCAGCAGCAACCGGAACCATGCATTTCCACTGAATTATTTTTGGAATCTGATCCCTTATCATACCTGTTCATTCTTACTGTTGCTCGACTTTATCGTGACTAAATTCAAGATGGCTGCCAACGCTTAAACTTTGTGAAGATACTGTCTGTATAAATCGCCCTGTAAGTAAACTACCAGTGCTTTTTCAAAGTTCTCAATGTCTCGCTTTTAAATGTCAGGGCCCCTCGAAGTCTACCAATGAAGTGTGGAGATACATTGAGCCTCGTGAAATGGATGTAAAACAGTGATTTATTTGCATGGTTAGTCCCGGATGTCAAGCACCACTATTGAAAAGCTGTTGGTAGCATCGGCTAACTAGCCTAGATTTTGGAGTGCAGGGGACAAGCCGAGATGGGCTATGAGACATACGCTCACACTCAGTATCATGTTTCAATACACTTTAGGTCAATATCACACCGGAATTCTCCTTTAATCCAACTGAGGTGAAGAACTACAGACCTGTCTCCCTTCTTCCTTTCTTGTCAAAGGTTTTGGAGAAAGTGGTCTTCAAACAAGTTTGTGACTTTCTTCATCAGAATAATCTACTAGACCCTATGCAGTCTGGTTTCAAGAGTGGTCATTCTACTGAAACTGCTCTTCTGTTTGTGACTGAAGCATTGAGAGTAGCTAAGTCCTCTGCTCAGTCATCAGTATTAATTCTACTAGATTTATCTGCAGCCTTTGATACTGTTAACCATGACATTCTCCTATCTATACTATCTGAACTGGGAATTTCTGGAAAAGCTCTTGACTGGTTTGAATCTTACCTTAAAGGGCGTTCTTTCAACGTGTCTTGGCAGGGACAGGTATCTAAGTCTCATGACCTCACCACAGGTGTGCCTCAGGGATCAGTATTAGGACCCTTGCTTTTCTCTATTTACACCACTTCCTTAGGTGATACCATTCGCTCCCATGGATTTGACTATCACTGTTATGCAGACAACACTCAACTTTACCTGTCTTTCCCACCTGATGACTCTAGTGTTTCCAATCGGTTTCTGCATGCCTTAAGGATATTTCAGCCTGAATGAAAGATCGGCACCTTCAGCAATCTCTCAAAACAGAGTTTTTGGTGTTTCCAACTAAAACAGCTATTCCCCAACAGATTAACATCCAGCTTGACTCAACTTCACTGACCCCAACTAGATCGGCACGAAACTTGGGCTTGTAATTGATGACCGACTTAACTTCTCTGAGCATATAGCTTCTATTGCAAAATCATGTCGGTTTATGCTTTACAACATTAGGAAGATCAGACCTTATCTGACACAAGATTCCACACAACTTCTTGTTCAGACCATGGTCATCTCTAAGCTGGACTATTGTAATTCACTATTAGCTGGCTTACCCGCTTGTGTAACAAGATCATTACAGCTGATTCAAAATGCTGGAGCACGCCTGGTCTTCAATCAGCCAAAGAGGACACATGTAACTCCTCTCCTAGTTACTCTCCATTGGCTCCCTATAGTAGCCAGAATTAAATTTAAATCTCTCACTTTGGCCTAGATCTGCTCCTAGTTATTTTAATTCAATAATCAAGCCTTACATCCCCAACCGCCCACTGCGGTCTTCTGGTGAGCGTATGTTGTGTCGACCAGTCATGAAAACTGGGTCTAATTCCAGAGTCTTTTCTTCAGTGGTTCCATGTTGGTGGAATGAACTGCCCAGTGCTCTCCGTTCCTGGTAGTTTTGGGTCGTTTAAGAGGGGTCTAAAGACATTCCTATTCAACATATACTTAGTTGTTTAAGCGCTTATGTGTTATGGTTTATATAATGTTGTTTTATTTTAATTGGGCTGTTAATTAATTTGACATTATTGTTTATTATTGATATTCTCCTTAATGTAGTCTTAGCATGTCATTGTTTTAATATTATTGATTGAATTGACATTATTGTTTTATTATTGCCTTTCCCCTTTTTTACATTGCTTTTTATTAGGCTATTGCTTGAATTGATATTATTGTGTACTACAACTATTCTCCTTACTATATTTGACCTACATTTTAATCTGTTCCCTGTTCAATTTTAAATATTATTATGTTGTTTTGTATTTATGTGTCGCTTTGGACAAAGGCGTCTGCTAAATCCATAACCATAACCATAACGTATTAATATGAATAGGTGTTTCTGTAAACCTAGGGACAATAAACAGCTATCTCTGTTACAAAAACGAGCTGGTAATCGCTCATTGAAGAGGGAACTATGATAAAAAGATTGTTTTCCTAAAACCATGGAGTTGACGAAAGAATAAGCAATGCCACGTTAATGTTAAATAGCCTACATCTGAACTCTAGGTGGCAACGTTGTATTGCATTTCACTAGTGTACTTGAAATATGGCGTGAGCTTCACAAGTAAGGAAGGTGCAGATATTATGTAATTTATCATGGGATATTATTGGAAATGTTATTTCTTGTTTATTCTAATTGCAAACCACACACATCCATTCGTAATCACACGTACACTTTTAATACCTTGAAAAGACTATCATTTCGTTTATTTGATGTTGCCTAGCAACAGTGTTCAGAACAAAAATTCTAGAACAGAGCTTCAGAGAGACACGTTTTGAGTTCGTGCCCAAGTACCTAAAATATCGGTTTCCATGTGTATGTGCTGGATGGTGTGCTTCCTTTATTAAAGTAAGTGTTTTATAGAGTTACAGACATAATGAGTCATGTTGTAGTGGTCCACATAAATGTGCCCCTTCTGTTATTAGAATGCTAATAACAGAAGGGGCACTTGTGTGGCTAGAAGCTAGCTAGCTATGTCATAGGGAGGAGATGTTGCTGTAACGTTATGGGATTTATTTTGCTTAGCGTAATGCCATGGTCATTTGATATGAGATGCTTGTACTTTCAAGTAACCGTCACTTTCGTAACTTTAGGACTCCTATTTTTTTTTTACTAAGAGTAATTCAGGAAGCATTTTAGCCCTAAAAGTAGCGCCTGAGTCTGTGACAGCAAATAAAACCGATTCACAAACAATGTTTTGTGGTGGCATTTCACATCGCGATGTTTTGAAATGGGTCTAACAATCATGAGGGAACAGTTTTGCATTGTAGGCATCACTAAAGGGATGCAGTAACACCACCAACAACAACCAAAACTAGCCTACTCATTGTTTACATGTACATTAAATATAACGTTCCATTGTGAATCAAATTAAAAGATTCTCCTCTTTGCAAACGTTGGCATAGGCATATGGTGACAGATTAATTTAATAATGTTGCTGCGTGAATCACGGTAAGCGCGAATGAAGTGGCCACTTCTTAATAGGAGTCACTGTATGGAAATAGGCTAAGTAAAATAGAGATGTTTAAAATAAGATAAAGGATATGCCCGCTTGACAACCGCAGAGATAACTGGCCTTTGGCCATAGCAACCATCCATTTAGAACGACTGGCCTTTGTAGCAACCAAGGATCTTAGATGTGATTCATGTAGCTACAGTATGCATACAATGTGATGCAAAGTATAGAAAGGTGATGAAATATACAGAGACAGGTCAAGAAATATAGTGCAATGTAGACAGTAGTATACAGTTGATTTACAGAAGGTGGTTTAGAGTAATATGAATTAAATATAAATATGTGCAGTGTATTAGCAGTTATCTCATACAATAAGTAGAATAATGTATGTAGTAGTAACATTATTCAATATTCAATATGACAAATATAACATATATGTACATAACATACAGCTATGTGCAGTGTGGAAACAGTGTCATTGTAGTGCAGAAACAACATTATAAGAGTAGTAAGAATAAGTCTATGTGCAGGATGAATAGTATAAAGATCAGTAGAATAACTATGAAACAGTAGGCCTATGTACATTTGTAAATAAATAGAAAACTATGGATGAGAGGGATAAATTAATTTTATTTAATCGTAAAAGTAAATTGCATTCAATTAAATTGCAATTAAAAATCTTTCCAGTAGACTTTAATGTCACGCAAAAAGTACAACCAAAGCTGAGCTTGATCAACTAGAACGTCTAAAGAACCAGAACTTGAGTGTAGTTTTTTGCTTTTTTGGGAAATGAGAAAGCGGACAGTGCTGCTAAGCAAGCCCTCAATGAAGAAGTCACAGAATGTCAAATCCCTGCCCCAGACCTTAAACCTATACTGAACTCTTACATCTCAGATAATTGGCAATCTGAATGGGATTAATGTACCAACAACAAGCAAGGAATGTGAATTTTGGCACATTTTCATGATCCACTGGGTCTTTATGGGCCACACAAAATACTGTGTTGCTAAAATTACTCCTATTGTGGCTATTAGAGACATGCGTTCATGAGTATCCAGCTACATTCAATGAGTTAAGTAAAATACATTCACACACACAAAAAAAACATCACTAATGTTGTGGACATTCCTTTATTCTGAGATACATCAATAGGCTCTCAAAACAATCCCAAACAGACATAAGGTCTTTATAGAGCAAATCCATATAGATGATTTGTCAAATAAACCAGTAAAACAGAATTAGGGGATGGAATATATAACATTCACACTCATAGCTCATATTTTTAAAATAAATCAGTGAAAAAGTATCCTGACAAACAAGCAGCATTTATATTTCATAATTTCAAAAAGCAGAAATATATTTCATGATTTCAAAATTTTCTCTAGGTTACCTGATAGCCCAGTTTGAGAGGTGCAAGACGCGTGACATTATTTATTTTTTCAGCCAATCACTGCTGTTATTTTATTTTATTGATTTGATTTTAGTCATAGAAGCTAAATTCGAAGGCAGGCCACAGGTGAAATCCAACGAACCGCATTCACCCCGCAAGGCAATAGTTGAATAGAGCTTTTGAGGTATTGCCACTGCTCCAACACTGAAAGGCACTGTTAGAATGCTTGGATCAACCAGGTTCAGCATAGCGTATGTCACTGTCTGCTCACGTTGCTGACCGGACCAGGGCAAGCACACTTTCGCAGTTCCCGCCGGAAACGCAGCCTAGTGTTAACTTGTTTTCCTCTAAAATGGGGCATGATGCAGATTAGATGTATCTTTATGAAGATGCGCCGTTAGTAGGCTACGTAAAGGCATGCTAAACACACTTGTTTGGGCTTACGAGCCGGCCAAAGAGTAGTAGCAGAGAGGGTTAAAGCGGATCTTTGGTAGTAGCCTAGGCTGACGCATTAAATGTGTGCCGCCAAAGATTCTTTCACCGTCACTTGTTCTGTTATCAACATTCCTCTTTGGCTGCTTCTATTTGCGATGCACTCTGCTTTCGACATTCATTTACATTAGATTCCATTATTTTCAATACAACTCCGCACACCAGCATCGCACTTTGGCGCCGTGTAAATCACGATTCAGTTATATTTGGTCGACGCTGCTCCATAAAATCCATTGTTCATACAGTGTTTGCCTGTTAAAAACTTCGGCGCTGATGTGTGTGGCAAGTGACAGTGCACCATAGACTGTAGGCCTATAAAATGGCAATACACTCATGTTGAAAACTTCCTTATTTTCAACTGAACTCAAAGATAATGAATATAGTATGAATATAATATTTTCTGTTTGTTATGCCCTTTATAATGTGTGTAGGCCTACATTTTGTGCACGCACTTCTGCGGTAGCATTTATTTCAGTTTATTTCAGCTAAATTTCTGAAGAATATTGTGTTGCCTCAGGTCTGCTGCACATCTTTTGAAATTTGACTTGAAATGATCAAATAGACCTGGGTGGATGACAAATAAGTCTGAAAAAAGGAATTTAAAAAAACTTCAAATATCATCCCTAAAAAGTGTTTATATGTGTTGCTGTATCTCTAAACTTGACTAATATACATTTAAAAAAAAAAAAAAAATGTGAAATATATATTTATATGTGAATTTGTCATGTTAGTGCCTAAAATTGTCATATGGTGTGACGTGAAAATAATTTGAAATAAAATGAAAATTAGATACTTTTTTCTACTTTAATTTATGTCACTGTACATTTTAATCATGTTTGCTTTGATATGCAACATTTCCTTGTAAATATTTAGAAGAAAAACCTAACATTTAACAAGTTATTTTGTCAAGGTGGAGAATGCTCCTAAGTGTAACCAGATATTTTAGCTTAATTCTGATATTTCTTGTAAGAACTCACTCAAAATTCTTGAGGTTCTTGCAGATACCATTTCCTTTGTGTGCTATTGATGTTTTAATGATTTTTCAATTATAAAGTCTTTTTTGTGACATTATTTAATGTCACACCAAATGACATGGTGTCACGCCATATGATGAACTGCACCACTCCACCATGTGTCAGAGCAAAACAGGGTTTTTAATGACAATAAAATCATTAACAATGGATTTTGAAGTCACTGTATGAATGGTGTATGCGTGTAACAGCAAAATAGATGAAGAAGTTTAGTATTTATTTTTTAAACTTACATGGCATGGTAACATAAAAGAAAAAAGTATGAGAAATATGAATTGTACAGATACATTTTTTCCCAATTATCACAGATTTAACAAAAAAACATATAATATCTGAATTTAAAACATGTTTTTTACAAGAACTTTTATGTAAAAATGCAATTTGGTCATAGGGTGTGACAGAAATGTCATATAGTGTGACTTGAAAAAAGCTGTCACACCATATGATGCAGCGTCACTATATATAGCAACACTATATGACATTTTGACAGTTAAGCTAATTTTCTAGACAGTTAAATACAGCTAACTATTATTTAGCATGCAAATTACCACATGGCAGCAGTGCTTTTTAAGAATTCATGAAGAATATTTGTGAAAAATAGCTACTTTTTAGGCAAATGATGTCACACCATAAGAGACTAAAATTTGGCCAATGCATTGATGATGTCAATTCAAAAGCTTTTATATAAAAATCTAAAAAGCAGAACTCACCTCTTGACCATGCCAATTACTCCTGACATTCTATTGTTACTTCCTGGTTAAGCAGGGTCCTCTTCACAATAATAATGTCCAAATGAATGCCCAGTCAAAATAGACAATAAAGTGTCACGCCATATGACAACCATTTTATGGACAAAATATATTTGATTATAACTTAGTTGGACAGCATGCATAAACATCAAAACTTTCTGTGGTTGTAAAAAACATCCAATTATTTTATATGCATGGTAAAACTTTAAAGTAATTATACTTTTTATGGATATACACTCTTTTTAGGAAGTTCGCACACAAGGTGGACAGTCACACCATATGACATTTTTTTATGTTTGGATGATTATTTTAAGTCAAAAGTTAAATACAAATCCAATAAATTTAATATGACAGAACTTGAACCTACCAGACCTACAACATTTCTATATCAATTCTTAACAATTGCCATTTTTTATAAGTGTGTGACACATGGACAGTCTGAATTCTGCTATTTGTCATTTACCCACCTACGTCTTAAAGTTCAGTTAATAAAGTAACTTGCTTTGCTTTCATTTGAATCCCAATCAAGATACACAATAATTGCTTTATTGTTAATATGGACTCCTGGAAAGTTCAGAAATGCAAAATAATAGAATTTTAACCATATGATAAAATATGTGATTAATCGTGATTAACTATAGGAATTCAGCGATTAATCTGATTAATCGTTTGACAGCACTAATATATACACTTTACATTTGATGTTTGTTAACATTGTTAAATTATGGTGATTCACTAGTCCCCTACAGTATTTTGAAGGAAGGAACCAGTTCTGTATGCATTATTATAACAGATGGGCTAGGTTATTGGTAAACATGCACCCACACGACACGCACACACATAAACACACATACACACACACACACACACACACCCTCACACACATGCACCCACACATATAAATACACACAGAAGCACACATATACTCAAAAACAACCACACTCAATTACAAACACAAAAAAAGGAGCAAAGTAGGAAATCTACACAATTTGACAAACGGGACTTATTTTTGTGGAAAAAAATGTGCTGGACTGGGCGGCGGTCATATTTTGTACCAGTCTGTGGTACATCTAGTTTTTCTCATGGGGGTACAAGCTTTATTATTGCAGGATGCAAAAATGCCATTTTGGTGACATAATAATATTGTTTTACTTCCCAATAATGTGTACTTTCTAATAAGCAGACAGACTTAAGAGATTCCCTGATGCACAGTAGGAGTGCAGGGTTCTGCATCACTCCTTACACCTGTACAACATAATAACTGAGTGATCATGTGTTGGCATAATAACAGTCACAGGCACTGATATTTGTAATGCAATGAACTTTGTCTGTTTTGTC
The DNA here is from genome assembly GCF_017589495.1 of Alosa alosa. NCBI lineage: Eukaryota > Metazoa > Chordata > Actinopteri > Clupeiformes > Clupeidae > Alosa > Alosa alosa. Next base: position 6,608,562 of record NC_063194.1, read on the forward strand.
ACAACATGCGTATAAACTACTGTGAATCTAAACTTAATTTACACTCATATGATTCATTATGTGGAACTTACAGCTGGGTTACACCGGGTGTGCACCGACAGTAGGCTACTGTTAGATCTCGAGAAACAGATATATGTGAAAAATCACCGTAATTCTCCTTTAAGTCCTTCCTAAGCTTGGCGCCGGTCATTCCCACACTTCAGCGCTGGGTGGATGTTTCCACAAACCCCTTGCAGCTGACTTCCCCAGGGTAGCTGACAGACCATCTGGTGCTCTTCACTCAGTCAGATCCAAATACTGTTTTTTTTGTCCTCTCAAAGGCTGCCTCCCACAGAACAGTGAGCTCTGCCATGACTACTCAGTTAGGAACTTGAGCTGCTGTTCAAGGTTGACTCTGATTCCCCTCACATCTATAGATGTTGCGGCTGGTCTTTCCCTGCAAGTGATGTTCTGTGCCTCTCCTCCTTCTCTGACAAAGTGGATCAGCCACTTTGGTGTTGATGGATGGCCTCTGACTGCTTCCAGCCTGTGTATCTCCACAATCTCGGCCAGCCTCTGCAGGTCATGGCACCACCTGTATCGATCTACCCTGTGCCAGTGCTTTTTACAACTGGACAGGCTTGAATTTGGGGCATTGAAGAGTTTTCCACCAAGCTGTAGTCAAGTTGCTGGGACTTGGCAGAGAGTCATAATTGGATCTGATGAGGAAACTCAATCTAGCTTGATGTGTCTTTCACATGTCAGCCCGATTTAAGGTCCCGTTGATGTTGTCTCCTTCCTGTCAGAGGCTGTGCACTATGATCTTGTGTTGCTCCTCAGATATCGCCTGGAAAATCCAGACCATGCTAATCTAGAAAGATTAAGGGTCTGACCACAAATAATGAAAATGGCCTAACTCGAGGGGCGGCACCAAGCATGCATTTGAAAATCTCACTGCACACAATTGGATAACACTACGACCAATGTTTACTGACTGATTCCCAGACTTTGACACTATTGGATAACACTATGACCAGTTTATTGACTGATTCGTTGCAGCACTGTCGTCATCTGTTTAGCTCGCCTCATGGCCTGCCTATCAGATACACCTATGTGATTGGTTCCTCACGAAGCAAGGGGTAAAAGTAACGTGCATCATTAGGCTATTCATTGCCAGAGTGTCTCGCAGAGACAATTCAAATTGTGCTCTTGCGAGAACAGGAGTTTCTAGGGTATAAGAACTACGGGCTACTTTAAATGGGGGGAAAAGGTGCAAATTCTGTCAAAGCAGTTAACTAGCATGCATGCACTGGCATCAGTGTAAGGTGTTGCCAATGGTACCTACAGGGTTCCCACGGGTCATGGAATTTCTGGAATATCATGGCATTTTGGAAAGTCTATTCCAGACATGGAAAATCAGGGAATTGTATAATTTTTGGTGCAAAGTCATGGAATATCAGGGAATTTTGTTCCAGCAGTTTAAAACGAACTTGCCAAAATACATTAATACAAATATATTTCCACGTAAAACTTGTGTATACCTGGTTATTAGCTTTATTGCTTGCTTGAGCAGGCCAACTTTGTTTATTCAATGCCCATTTATTCATCTCTAGAACAGCTCTAAAAAAGTACTTGAACGCTATGGCTGCTCTGAAATCATTGGTCGGCCTATTGTAGCCTACCATTCAGAATATATTATGGTAATTCAGATTTTTTGGAATCATGGAATTTTACATTTGATTTAGAGTGGGAACCCTGTACCTAGTTATTAAATTTAGTTCGTCTTAGAAATGCATTTAGTCCGTCGTTCAAGTTAGAGCCTTTAGTGTGCAGTCGTATGTTGGAAAGAGGGCTGACTGTACAGTACAGTAGCGTAGGCCTACAGTAGTAGGCTAAAGGCAACTATACTATACACGCGGAACGGTATTCGCCGCGAAACATTGTTTCTGACGTATAGTATGAAAGTAACACGTGTGGCATGGCAAGCTGAAGGGGGAGGGTCCGCACTCCGCAGTCGTGACAGCGTTGCTTAAAACTCAAAGTCACTTCTGTTAATAGAGGTAATGTGTTTATCTATGACAGATTAACATGTCCGTGTCGGTACTGAAACATGTAGCCTAGTTTTGCAATGTGATCGAGGATGAGATCGTCGAGTTTTCGCTTTTGCAAACACGACCTCTCAGGATAATCTCTTCGTAACGTTACCCTATCGTCAACATTAGATATCACCGAGATAGGTGTAGTAGTAATAGCCTATGTAGGAACCCTTATAATTATCCAATTAAGCTTTTTAACTTCATTAAAGTACTTCGTTAACTTAACATTTACGCCACAATATTTCCTGCTGCTGTTTCCAGCCTTCAAACAGTTTGTTGACAGCCGACCATAGATGAGCACACTGAGCACCAGTGCCACACGCTTACTCCGCATAATTTTGACTACTATTTTTTCACTATCTGAGTGCACGAAACTAAGTCAAATCAAGTTGTTCATATCTCTTGGCGAGACTGTTCTAGTTTGCCAGTGTTTCAAAGAATGCTGAATTACATATATGTGTAATTATTATTATTATCATTATTATGTATATAGGGCTAGCTAGCTGTAATGTGCAAAAGTAGGCCTACATTTGAAACAATGCTGCAGAATGATGCTTTTTAATGACATGAATACATTTTTTTGTTTTATTAATCAAAACAACATGCAGAGAGCCAGAGGAGTTACCACACTAATGCAGATGGGGAAAAAAACTGGTAAAGATTACATGCCACACAATTTCCCTAATAGCTCTGGAAGATCAAATATGTTTCCACCTACTTATAGCTCAGACAACCCCACATCGATCTAGACATCTTGTTATTATTTCATGTCAGTTTGGAACCCTGTACAGATAAGATACCCACATACATAGCCCAAATGGTTTTAGGTAAAAGAGATTATGACCAAGAAAAAGGAATAAAGTGTCTTGTTGAAAACCAATCAGTTTTTGTATCAAAAGATACTTGAAATATCTTGAGTTAAGCCCACACATAAGCCCACACATCTGCTGGTTTCTATTTGACTCTTTGCCAGTAATCAAATTCAGATTGCAGACAATAAAGTCTTTCATTGAATGGAAATATTTATTGTTACCGTTGGTCCCCTCTGCATTGTAGCTTGAATATTATTTCTCATTGTGTTAGTTGCTTTGGATAAGAGCAACTAACACATGCAAATGTACATATCTTATAGACACTTTACACTTGTTTAGAAAACAAGGGTCACTGGATGCTGAATGTGGGTAAATATTATCCTCTGGCCACTGTACTGATCATCCTGAGCAGCCTGCATTTGATCTCGGAGGCTTCCTCAGGGAAACTACAGGTGTTAGGTCAGCATGAGACAGTCATTACCATGCCTCCCACACACTTTTGCAAACAACGAAGCAATCAGCTGCATTTCAACCTTGGGGCATTCATTTTGAGGGTTCAATTGTGGTTGATATTTATACACTGTCAAGAGTCATTTTGGGAAAAGAAACTTCATGAGATTGGATTATTTAGCTGCATAACATAACAGCATTCATATCAGACTGACTAACTGGCCTATTTGAAAAGTAGTATTACATGTATTTTGAGTGTGCTGTCATTTGTTGAGTTAACTATAATAATCTGATGACAGTGGCTTCAGCAGACCACTGTGTAAAAGCGTAGCATCACCATACTGTACACTGTTTAGGAAAACAGCATCTTGTACTGCTGTGTGATGGCTTTGCATCTCCCTTAGGCACGCTGGAGTTTTCCTAGCCCTGGAGATATGTTGACCCAGCCATGGACAAGATCATCTTCCGCATGGACACAGTCCTGTCAGATGTGCACCTATTGCTGCCCAACGCCCGCCACTTGATGACCCGCCTTAACGCTGACGGCCAACCAGGTAGGATGCTCATTGAGCTCAATGCAAATCAAACCAGCTAATAGGCTAACTGAAATAACACCATGCCAATCTCTAGACATGGTGAAGGGTGTGTGACATGTGATGATATGGGGCTATTTTAATTTAAAGGCCATGGAACCATGAAATAACTGGCCTTTAAAAACAAAAACCTGCCTGCCTCTATGGGAATTTAACATAGGGGTGCCAATACTTATGTTATGACCACTGTATTTTAAGGAAGTACATTTATTTATTTATGATACATTATTCATTCACAAAAAAAATTGGTGTCCTTAAAGGTTGGATATTTCCTCATTTTTTTACTTAAGGCATTAAGATCAATTTCCAAAAGATGATTTTATATTCCTCTTTTTAGTCAACTAGGGTGTCCTTTAGTCCAGTGGTTCTTAAACTTTTTGTCTGGCGACCCCACAAAAAAGTATGGCGAGGTCTGGCGACCCCACTTTCCCCAAACCCATTCTAAGTCCTTACTCAAATACCCCCCTCAAACGTTAACAACTAAATCAAGCAAAACCTCGAAAGCAAAGTCATTTGTTTTATTTACTCCATATGAACAAGAACCGAGAAAACCAAACAATCACGATTAAACAAGTGTAGGCTGCCGCCATATCAGATCAGAGCACTATGTAATGCGTAACAAGCTACACAAGCACGCACACACACATACACATGCAGCATTAGGCCTACAACGTTACATTAATTATATTTATGGCGATAACAATAACAATATTTTTTTTATTTCCCTTTTCTGGTTTACTATCTTTAACAAGTTCAATGGGAAGGGTGGGCATGCTTCCGTGAACATAGCAAGTTAATTCTAGGAGGAATGCTGCATCTGGGCGACACAGAGATTTTCCTCCATCGGTGCTGAGCCGACATCTGTATTTTGAGATGTCGTTTCATTTTGACAGGTTTTAAGCTCTCATTCGCCAGAACATCGCCGCAAATCACACGTTGTGGGTGAACTTGGCAAGTGAATGCATATTTCAGAAATTCTTTCTGATAAAGCCGACGCGCCGTTTTTTTTTTTTATTCTCACCGGCCGTTAGACTTGTCCCATCTGAGGATGACGGAGGAGTAGACGCACTGGTAGATGGCACTTCCGAGGTTTTGTTCAATTTTTTAAGCAGCCACCTGTCCATTTTGGCTAGTAGGCTACCTATGTCTTTTGTTTTGTTTTACTTAAAATAGCGGGAACAAGTTGAGTTTGCATAGTGGGAGCAGATAGTTACATTGTTTCTATCAGCGGACCAGTAGCCCATAGGCTGAACCAGATCTCGTTGAAAGACGAAAAAAATCTCTCTCTTCTCTTAACTGCGTGTAAATAAGAAAAAGGCAGAAAAGGCCAATATTATTTTCCTTTGTTTCACCTAATAATAATTTCAGACTGAATACAGAAAATAATTTCCACAAGAAACCTTAACTGTACGTACACACCGCCAGCAACTTGAACTTCCAAAAATTCAGGAAGTCATTCATTTTCAATGGAAGCCAGCTAATCTCTCAGCTGCCAGAAGCGGCAAATCCGTCGACGTCGCGTTTTGGGCGTCTTGAGCGTCTTGAGCGTCGAGCAGAAAGTTGAAAGTCAGTCAGTCAGTCAACACCTACAAGACTTTTAGCACTTTTACATCCCTCTCCCTATGCTACAGACCTTTTATTTATTTTCTTATTTCATCACACGTCAAAACACACACACACACACACACACACACACACACACACACACATATCTGACTTTCTCCAACTTTTGCACACTTTTTATTTATTATTTTTGATTTCTCCTCCATCTACCCATGTCCTGATTGCCTAGCCTTTCTGCCCCCCACCCCCACCCCACCCCCATCCCCAACACACACACACTTACATCATCACTGTCATCACTTCACATACATACAGCACTCCTCTACATACTTGCTGCACACTGCCCCCCACATACACAGCACATTGTCTTTTGGATCTTCTCCAACACACATCCTCTACATACTTACAGCACACTGCCCCCACCTACCCACACACACACACTACACACACACACACACACAGTCACTGCTCCACTCCCGCCCACACACACATCTTCACTGTCATCACTCACATACATTACATACAGTACTCTGCTTGCAATAGTAAGTCCCTGACCCCCAACACACACACTTACATCATCACTGTCATCACTTCACATACATACAGCACACTGCTTGCTACAGTAAGCCTCCTCTACATACTTGCTGCACACTGCCCCCCCACATACACAGCACATTGTCTTCAGGATCTTCTCCAACACACATCCTCTACATACTTACAGCACACTGCCCCCACCTACCCACCTACACACTACACACACACACACACACACAGTCACTGCTCCACTCCCCTCCCGCCCACACACACATCTTCACTGTCATCACTCACATACATTACATACAGTACTCTGCTTGCAATGACACCAGACATAATTTCACTGCATTTCTTACTTCCAGTAACTATATGCATGTGACAATAAACTTCCTTGTATCCTTGTATCCTTGTATCCTTAAAAACTTTATAGTAATGAGCTATGATGCGGTTCAGCGACCAACGACCAGCAACCAATCGAATAGAATAAAGTATTAAGGTAGAACATGATCGAACGTAAAATGCTGTCACGTCAGAGCGGCCAAAGCGTCCAAAGCTTCCCTGTACTTTTTTGACAAGCATCCTTGACAGGGCGACCAGAGCTTCTTTTGAAGCTCAAGTCGGTGGCGGTGTGTACGTACAGTAAAGTGTTACCTTTCATTTGAGACCAGGATTATGCTTCTACACAAAGGGGTTCATGTGCAGTAAGCATTTGATTGTCAGTATGCATTTTGGATAACCAAATGTCCTATGGGGAGTTTCCATAGGGCATTTTACAAAACGCATGGGCATACCTTGGCAAATAATGGTCTAAAGTAATTAGTTTTCATTCTATATTGGTCTACTTTTGCACACAGCTTCACAAGACCTGATGCTAGGGCTTAGTTGTGTTTCTAAGTCATCTCAAGTGACCTAGAGGGCTGAAATGTGGTCAGTTCAGAGATACTTGTTATCCGGAAGAATGAGAAAATAGTATTCTAGCCTCTGTAACTCTGTGTCAGTACATCACACAGTTTTTCTGATTGTTGTCCAAGAAACTACAGTGTCTAAGCTTTCCAAAGAGGTCAGGCATCTGATTATAGGCCAAAGTATGTAGGAGCAATGATCTCCTAAGTAGATAGATAGATAGATAGCAAAATACTCAAAATGGGGCGTATGCATAAGAATTTTTAAAGGCACAGCAGGGTTGTGGAGCGAAATGTTCACCGTGAACTTAATACTTCATGGTGTCCAAGTTTGCAGATGCCAGCAAAACGTGAATAGCAACAACAAACTACTATACTATTATAGTATGTATAAAGATAAATAGCACAAAAATAGGATTTATTTCCATGAACCTGCTGCATAGCAGTATTACCATGTAAGAACTAAGAAGACATACACACCATTTCAATTCACCAGAGTTTGTGTGTTTGGTTTGCAGTCTTCGTCTCCAGGTTTAGGATCCTGTGGGATGTGGAGGAGAAGGAGCTTGGCTGCAGTGGGTTCTCCCCTGAGAGGACTGAGGATGGCAGGCCCTCCGGTGCGACTGAGGTACCCCTGGATGACGATGGAGACCTGGATGTGGTGAGGAGGCCCAGAGATGCCTCCCCAGATCGAGAGAGGGTGTGTCCCACCATCCTCAACCAGGCTTTGGGTGATTCGGCAGATGGCTGTGAGGAAGATGAGGATGGGGAAGATGCAACACATCGTGATGTCATCAGAATTGGTTATTTTTGTTGATGTCCCTATTATGCACAGGCACAGCACAGGAAGAATCTGCTTTCGTGTCGTACAAAGTGGTAAATTAGATAGCGGCAAAGCAATAAATGGCTTGAAGTCACGAATACGCATGTTATGTTGCACCACCTGAGACCTATTTGTGGTGTTCCAAATTCACACTGACACCCAGAACCAGTCAAAACATTTCTATTGATTGTAAGGGGTGTTTCAAGTGTAATTTCGGGACAATTTGAACCCAGGGTCCTTTTTCACCATGACAATGAGTCAAACACCCCCTCAAGAGCTAGATTGTAAAACATTCTTTTAGGGGTGAACGATTTTGGAAAAAAATCTAATTGCGATTTTTCTCACCAATATTGCGATTGCGATGCGATATGCGATTATTTTTAAGCTCTTTATCTTCTGTCTTATTCAACAAAGACAAGCAATTTATTATTCTATAGTATGACCAACACAAAATTAGATAAGTTAAACATAAACTGTTCTTTCCTGGAGCCCAGGCCTATGTTATGATGGCATTAGGTCATTGAATAAGATTGATGAATGAAATATTTTTTATTTAACTATTTTAATCACATTAGTAGACCTATATTTGTTGAACTTCCAGCCTTGTAAACATGATGAAAAAATTATTCTTATACGTTTCTGTTTTGTTTCCATTTACAATTTCATGTAGATATGATCTTCTTTCATTAGTTAACAGTTAGGTCTACATGCAGTGGCACTGACACGGCTTCTCCTTGTCCTGTGCTCTCCATACACACACACACACACACACACACCCGCTCCTCTCCTCTGTAGGCTACTTGCACGTGAACAAACTACTGTAGATTGTTGCAGCGCAAATAAATGACTGTTCCGCTTGGTGTTAACTAAAGGTTAGCATCATCAACACCGCAGCGCAATACGCATGCATGCAAATTAACTAGTTTGTTCATATCACAACAAAGCCAATCGCGGAGACAAAACTCAACAGGCAAAGTTATCAGCAGTTAGCAGCATGTATGTAGCCTAGAGCCTTAGCTGGTAAGCTAATGTTAGAACAGCTGGGTTTTTAGTGGTTAGCTGTGTCAACTACTTGCGGATAACATTATGCATCAATGCATTACCTGTAAGATGAAATGTTTGCGCCGCCAACCCCCTTGGATATCGCAAATGCCCCCACTGTCATTGTACTCCAGTAAACAAAGTCCCCAGTGCACAAGTGAATGGCTGCTGTGCAGCCTAAACAGTCATGGATTTTTAATCGTCAGCTGGACAAGTGAACGAAGTTACCAGCCAGAGTAGCAGCACAGGGGAATTATGAACTAGAACCAGGGACATGGCAGGTTTGAGCAAAAGGTAATGAAGAGGTTTATTTTTAACCAAAGTAGCTCTACTGATCAGACCTTTCTTGACACTGTTAGCTGGTCCTCTTGTTTACGTTTTTTGCTTCTTCAGTGGTGGGTGTGAAGAGTCGGTGGCGCGTCGGCAAGCGCAATAAATGCGTTTTGGTGACGTCACATATTACGAAGCGTAATCGCAGCCTTTGCGGTTTGAAAATCGCGTTTCATCATATCGCGATATTATCGCAAATGCAATAAATCGTTCAGCCCTACATTCTTTTGAATAAACTCCCAGTACACTTACTAAGTTCTTGATGCTTCGTTTTATGTGTAGGGACCCTATTCATACTAATGCAGAAGTGTGGGGCTATATTGAGCATCATTAGTGGTTAAAAAATGGCAGTTTGGATGCATTTAGCGATTGGCCCTTAGTATTTGCTCTGTAAGCCATTTGAGCTGTAAGTGCTTAAGCCGATAAAACTTGGTACTCTTCAATCAACGTAACCTTGCTCTTGGAGGGGTGTTCAACTTGTTGTCTTGGTGAAAAAGCCCCTGAGTTCAAATGACTCCGAAATTACAGCTTTCTTTCCTTTTTTTGCAATTGATTTTCCATCTGTGTTGAGGCTCTCCAGTATTCCTTTGTGTGCAGTTGGAGTTGAACTGACTTGTATTTCTGTCACTATATATAGAACACACAATGGCTACCCCACTGGAAGATGTCGGCAAACAGGTATGTTCTTAAAACTGTCGACATTAAGTGTGAACACATACAACACACACACAGATTTCTTAAAGGGGCCATATTATGCAAAACTCACTTTTTCTGTGTTTTTGTACTTCCATTTGGGTCTCTGATGCTTCTACAAACACTCCAGGTGTGAAACAAAACCGTGCGTTGAGTTTTTGTGGGTTAGTTGAGAGAGGTTGATGTCAGAAACTATGTGCTTCTGTGAGCTAGTCAGAAATCTCCCTTATTGAGACCCACCTCTATCTGAAAATTCCCACCCACTAGGTTAGGATCTTCCTGTCGAAGATCTTCCATTTTGGTTGTAGCCTATCGTTTCCAACAGTAGGCTAGGCTACACAAAATATCCAAACGTCTTTTACACACCTGATATCATCCATATTTCAAGTATACAAAGAAAAACTCCCCAGGACACGTCTCGTTCTTGTTGGCATATTTAAGCAATATGGCACGAGTGGGAGCGGGATTGGTAAACAATATCCCTGCGGCTTAGGGTGGTCCTTACTTTTGGAAGTTCATGCTCTCACCCCACCAATATGTTTGAATAAATAAAAAATAATAATTGGGCAATAAAGTTTTATCAATATTAATCAATATTTAGAGGCTGCTCAAGACCTTTGAAGTTTAACACATACTGTGCAGTGTGCATATTCAGGATTTTTTCGCGTATTATGTGATACATTGTGCTAGCATGTATAATTGTTTAATAATATATGCTCATGGCAGCAATGGACTTATTTGACCATGCAGTCAATGATAATGTGTATTGATTATTGGTGACCACATTGAAATGGGAATTCCATATTGTTCAGATTTGCAATGCTGATTTGCTAATCTCATCTGCTGATTCCGGTATTTCCCAATAATATGCTGTTGTGAGCAATTCATAGCAACTCCTGTTTTAGTTGTGATATGTCTTTCAAAGCATCAATGTGAATGAAGCACAATAGACAATATACACTTGAGACAATGGCTGAAGCAACATGAAGCAAATCCGCTATATGGTTACTTGGATCAGAAGAGACTGAAATAACTGGAACAAAGTTTCCCTCCAAGAAGCAGGTTTCATGTTTGTTGTAATATTACCATAAAACATTGAAAAAAAACTGCATGAAAGTGCAACAGCGGTGATCAAAGATGTCTTGGTATTCTAAGACAAGGCTAGGATTCCCGTTCGTCCCCAACATCACACAAATATCCCCAACATCACACAAAACACTTCACGACAAATGGCAGAAGCTGAAGAAAAATGCCAAGAGAACTTCTGATTCTCAGCAGTGCAATGTAGAGGCCTTCGTAGACCAGTTGGGAGACCTGTTTGATATCGCACATCAAGATGCACTCATTCATCTCAAGAATCCAGAAGATAGAGACTTTCTTCTGGCCCAAAGAGAAAAGGGACGTCCCGGGTGTACAACTGTACAATATGATGATACAATTTAAATCTCTCACTTTCGCCTTTGGCCCTGGACAATGACTGGATCTGCTCCTTGTTATTTTAATTCAATGATCAAGATACATCTTCAACCGCCCACTGCGGTCTTCTGATGAGTGTCTGTTATGTCGACCAGTCATAAATGCTAGGTCAAATTTAAGACTCATCCTCAGTGGTTCCATGTTGGTGGAATGAGTTGCCCAGTGCTCTCCGTTCCTGTGATAGTTTTTGGCCATTTAAGAGGGTCTAAAGGCATATCTGTTCAACATGCACTTAGTTCTTTAAGCGCTTTTTATGCGTAATGGTTTGTAAAATATTGTTTTATTTCCATTAGGATGTTGATTAATTTGACATTGTTGTTTACTATTGATATTGTCTTTAATGTAGTCTTACCATGTTATAGTTTTTATATTATTGATTGAATGGACATTATTGTTTATTATTGCTTTTCCCCCCCTCATTTTCATTGTTTATTTCATTAGGCTATTGATTTAATTGACATTGTTTATTATGCTATTCTTCTTATTATATAGTCTGACCAACAAATAATATTGCATTTTATTTTGTTGTGCGTTCATAAATGGTACAATTTCTGCAAAAATTAGCAATTCCGGAAATATTCAAAGGCCTTGAGCTACCTCTAGATAATGTTGGAACAATTCAAAATTATGCACAGTGTGTTTTTATTGATATCCTAACACATTTAGGGGGTGAGAGTTGAACATTTCCCCCAAATTTTTTTTTACCCCATATAAGGACCACTCTACTGCGGCTGTAATTTGGCCGTATGTATGAGGTCGATGGCCATATAACTTAGCCTAGCTTATGCCAGGCCATTCAGTAATAGGCAGCCAATTTCACAAATGCTTTTAAACTTTTTAGAAGGACCGGAAAAGTATCATCTTTATGATGCATTCTGTTGGTGCATGTTGACATTGTATACTTTCTCTAACAAGAGTGAAAAACAGTTTGCAGTACAGGCTAAATGTTGGTCCCTCCTCTGTCTCTCGGTGACCTACGCACAGTGCGTGATGCGTGTGGTGGTGGTGATCACTGATCAGGCAAATTTTAAAACTGATAATTTTCGCCTATACAAGCTCCTCACGTTCCTCTCCATCTTCAGCTTACTCCATAGACAATAAAATAAACGATCTAGCTGCTTCAGGTTTTGCGGACTCCGCTACATGACATCAACCCCCCCACAAAGGAAATAGGTAAACACAATGGGTATTGCGTTAATATTTCGTAACGTGTTATGTATTTGTGTTATGTGCATGTGTTATGTACTTTTTACTTTACTTTACTGGCTAACTCCCTCCTCTTTCAGTCTATGCTCTGCTCTGGCTCCGTTCATTCTTCTAATTCCTTGAGTTTTCTGGTAGACGCTCTGTTCGCTTCAGTCTCTCACGCTGGTTTCACTCATAGAAAGTAAAAGATTTCACTGCAAACTGCAAACTGCAAACTGCAAACTGCGCGCAGCCAATGGGCGTATGAAACTGTCACGTAGCATTACGGCACAGTGGTCATGGGAAATGTAGGAAGTACTGCCAGGGGGATACATGACCGAGAACAGAGACTTATGTATCATGCACGTAATGCTTCATGCATCACCGGCCAAACTGGCTAGTAAGTTTTTATTAACACCCGCCAAAATGAATTTTAACCCGCATTTGGCGGGTTGGCGGGTGTTAATTTAACCCTGATAACGACCCAAATAATGTTTTACCCATTATCATTTAAAGCAACACCAAAGAACTTTTCCTCTGTCGCACGCACGTTATTTGTTTATCCAGCAACGACTTTCATCATCTTTCAGATGAGAAAATCCGTTTTTATCAGCCACACATCAGTTCTGACAGCTTTGGTATCCATCTTGATTCCAGCGATTAATGAGACGACAGGCGCGGAAAAAAGTGGCATAAACGCTGCCATAGCAATGGCTATCTCTGCCAATCAAAGGCTCTGCTTTTACTGGCTTTTACATGTTAGGATTTTGGGTAGTGTAATTTAGCCATTTTATGGCTTATACTCCACTTGTCAATGGAAAAATTGTATGGAATTCTTACTTCCGGATTCGGCAGTGGGCGGGACTGTTGCGGTCTATTTCAGGCAACAGGGCCCAGAACCAGCCTATTCTGAAAGGGATTGAAACTAGCAAGAATGAAGCTGCAGATAATGTGTAATCTGAGGGGAATTTTTTGCAAACAGCTTCAGGGACATGTTTTGTGCAACCCATAGGTCTATTTTGAATTGTTGAAAAAAAAGTATAATATGGGATCTTTAATGCCTCTTTTCAAGATCTGGCGTGGAGCTTTTCTTCTGGCTGACTTCATCCTGTCACGGCCAGCTGAATTCGAGGGAGCCACCGTTCTGGAGCTTGGGGCCGGTACTGGACTCACAAGTGTTGTCATGGCAACACAGGCCAAAATGGTGTATTGCACAGGTACCTGTTGCTCCAAATCGCAGCAATTGCTATCGAGCTGTCAAACATGACACCTGGTGTAGAAAGGTCGGTTATACTTTACTTGACAGTGTCGACATAAGAGTGACATGACACTGTCATGAACGTGGCATAAACAAGTCATAAAAGTGTATGACATAACGCTTCTGTTATTATGTGACATTCAGTGTTTGTCATAACAAGTTAAGGTTAGGATTAGGGTTAGAGTTAGGGTTAGGATTAGGGTTAGAGGTTAGGATTAGGGTTAGGTTTCATGTGTCATGACCAGGGTAGGAATTTCACGGCGGCCCCTTGCGTTGGCCGTGAAGCCCCTTTGAAAATCATAGGTTTACAGGCCACGGTGGCCTTGGTGCCCCCTTCTTTCAATATTCTGCTTTGTGTCCTACTAATAGCTATATAATTTTTATTTAGCCTGTGGCCTGTCAAAATAATCTTAGCATTCACAGCGCAAATTAATTTAGTCTTTTACGCAGTGGAGAAAGTGACAGCGCAAGAAAGAAAGTGCGTCTAAATTCACCCATTCTTCTCAGTTGAACTACTATTTTATGAGTAGCCTATTCATCACACAGACATCACAAGTATCACATGAAAGAGCTTTTTCTCAGCTTTTAAACGATGTTAGCCGATAATTGCTGTGTTGAACGGTTCATGAGAAAAGTAAATAATATAATTCAATTTAATCATACATTCTACTGAAGGTTTTATGTCCATGATCTCCCTACCCATTCATCTCGGTGGAATACTTCACGAACCCTTCTTTTAACACATGACAAACCACATATCAGAATAAACAGCAGACCTTACCGAACACAAAGGTGTAAAGCAGTCCCCTGTATAGTTAGCCGTTCCAGAGTAATCCAGTTTTGAATTTGCAGTAAATTTCAACATGCATGGATGTCTCCAAATTTGGGCTTTAAGTTTTACAATGTGTTTAAATTGTTCCACATGATTTCATAACGGGCCAAATACAAAATTAATGTTACAAATATCGCCTAGATATTGGTAAATCAGAGGACAGCTGACTAAGTGTTTGTGAAAGTAGCCTTAATGATCACAAAATGCTAAGCATGCATCTTGGCTATTTGAGTTTCTTAAAGCTGAGCTGTGCTTAAATTTAAATTGTTCAATACATGATTTCATAGCAGGCCAAATATAAAATAAATTTTATATATAGCCTAGATATCTGTTTTTATTAGATGATCAGATGATTTACAGTTATATGTAATATGTCATGTTTCATGTTTTTGTAATGTTTCATACCTGACATGTGGCCTTTGTGCCCCCCACCAAATATGCCCAACTGAAGGCCAAGTGGCCTTGCCCCCAGAATGGTGAAATTCCAAGTCTGGTCATGACAGTGTCATGTATTCACAACAGTGTCATGACACTCTTATGTCGATACTGTCAAGTAAAGTGTTACCGAAAGGTCTTTGATGTTGTTTTTCTAGCTATTTTGTGGAGGTTGTGTAAGAACCCACCCCACAGATTCTCACACGTGGGTCCTCTTCCACATTCCACATTGTCTTTTTATTCACTTTTATTGTTACCCATTAAAAAAAACTACATAATATTGTTTTACCTGAATAATAAAGATGTCATCATGGGTATATAGCATTAGTAGGGGCCTTACTTCAATAAAATGCGGTGACCACCCAGGATGGTCTCACAGGGCTATACTTTCGCCCCATGTTGCTGATTGTTAAAGGATGCATTTGAGTGGAGATTGGTGCCTTTTTCTCTCTTGCCAAAATTGCCATAGTTGAAACTCTTCATCTTTTGCAATCTTGCCAAATGATTCGAGAAGAGAGAGGTGGGCCACCTGCTGCTAATGTCTCCAGCTCACTGTGATCTTCAGGGTTTACAGATTAGTTTCAGCAACTATTTATTTTGAGTGATCTCTATTTCCTCCACAAAGCATTCATCAGCTTGCACACAGAAGGTGTTAGTTACAAAAGGGGCATATGTATCGTACTGTAGTTATGTACAGTACTGTGTATTTGTATTTTTGAGGGTTTTATCATCTGAAGTATTTTTTTGCTAATTGTCCATTATGCTCTCCAGAGGTAGGGTCTCTAGGTAGATGAGGGCCCTCTTTTTTGACTTGCCTCTCTTTGACAGACTGAGTAGGCTGATAGACAGACAGTGAGAGGTAAAAGTGGGGGCAGCCGTGGCCTACTGGTTAGCGCTTCGGACTTGTAACCGGAGGGTTGCCGGTTCGAACCCCGACCGGTAGGCCACGGCTGAAGTGCCCTTGAGCAAGGCACCTAACCCCTCACTGCTCCTTGGCCCAGCTGTTGTTGCAGGCAGCTCACTGCGCCGGGATTAGTGTGTGCTTCACCTCACTGTTCACTGTGTGCTGAGTGTGTTTCACTAATTCACGGATTGGGATAAATGCAGAGACCAAATTTCCCTCACGGGATCAAAAGAGTATATATACTTATACTTATACTTATACTACTTATACTTAAAAGTGAGGAGGATTTTTTCTGCCAGGCTGTGAAATAATGTCCATAATTGATATTTTTGGTGCTCTCTATGGCTTCATGCAAAAATAATTTGATGTGCTTCATACATTTATATTATCACTTAATTTTTGTGATGTGTCCAAAGGAGAGTGTACTCAACCTCAGCTTAATTTAGTGGAACAAGAGATAGGGAGAAAGTAATGGCTTCCTACATTTTATTTTCATTTGTCAAGCTAATGGTGAGCCTCTGTTGACCTGTTAGATTTTTAAATGATACATTTTTATTTATTGTTTATACACTGAGGGGTATTGTTGCTTTTTTCAGATGTGGGCCAGGATCTGTTGAGTATGTGTGAAAGAAACGTCACTTTAAACCAACATCTTACTGAAGCCAAAGGTGAGCCAGTACTGGTTGCCATCCTCAACTGTGTGACCTCACGATTTAAAACAGAAGATACCATGTCGTCTCAGTATTCAACAGTGGCATTGTGGGACTAGTAATGTGAAACGGTGTGTGTACCGTTTGTAAGCTACTGGACTGAGAAGCTATTGACATTTCGGTCTTTTCAGAGTTGTCATTCCATTAATTCACCTCTCTCTCTCCCTGCAGTGAGTGAGGTGCGAGTCAGACAGCTCGACTGGACGGGGGATGATTTCTGCACAGGTGTGGCCAACTGTGTGTGTGTGTGTGTGTGTGTGTGTGTGTGTGTGCGTGTGCGTGTGCATGTGTGTGCGTGCGTGTGTTTGCATTTTTGTTTGTTTGTCTGTTTTTTTTGGTGTAAGGGGAGTTGCTGGCTGGAAGGTTGAATAGTGGACATTGCAGGTTATGTGTCTCACTTTTTCATCATTAATGATCTGTATCTGTGTAATTTCTCTCTGTCCATCTATCTGTCTGTCCACTCTATCTGCTCATTTATCTTCATCTATGTCTGTGCTCTATCCTCTAAGCCACTGTTATGCCCACAGATGCTGAGAAACCCTTTTCCTGGACTGAGGAAGAGGTGGCTGAACTACACAACGAGACATCTGTGATAATGGCCGCAGATGGTATGTGTGTAACGACACTATCCCCCTATGTAGGGGGTCAGGAAATAGATTTGTACAGATCCCTGTGATTGAAGTAATTTGTCATTGACTGGAGTTGATAACCCCCATTTCCTGCTCTTCCTTATGTTTTGGTCCACAATTGTCTGTCTCCAGTGTGCTATGATGACGATCTCACCGACGCTTTCTTCAGGACGCTCTACAGGATATCCAGCAATCTCAGAAACCCCAGCACCGTTTATGTATCCATTGAGAAAAGGCAGGATTATTTTCTTTATTTTTAGAACTGTATTATTGCATACCATGCAAATGTGACATTAGCTCTAAACAATTAACAGGTTGTAGGCTATGTCCTTTTTAGAGATATGAAAAAGGTAAAATTCTCATCAATCTAAGGCTAAGCTGTCATTAGTATGGAATAATTGTTATTAATGCCGTTAAGAAATTACTTGGGTTACCTTATTATGACTGCTGCTAGCGCGGAGAGAACTATGGGCCATGGATGTTAATCGCAATAAAATCATTATAGGAGCCACTCCTCAATCTCAGTCAGTTTGTTGTTGGTCATGGTTCTTTTTAGAGCATATTCTGTCTGACTGTAAAACTATTTTGGATCTATTTGGATGTCTGGAGACATGATCATTGGCGTGTTTGCTTGAGAACAAGAGAGTTGAGGTTAACTCTTTGCTAGTTAGTGACAGGGACAGTGGAATTTATTTTTTGCGTAAGGGACAGAAAAGTGGACGTTGGGCAAATACAAGCAATACAAGATGATGGGGCAAAGTATAATTGGAAACTCCTGGAGGATATCTGAAGCTCAAGAGCAAGTTCCACAGTGTATTGTTGTGTGTTTGAGACCAAACATCTGCTACTTTATTGAACTGCTATTCCCTTTGAAGATGCGATAGAGGAGAGAAGGCCTTCAAAAGGATGAAGTTGAAGTATGCAGAACTGATAGCAGAAGCAATGCACTGTATATTGATCAAATTGCATTTTGTTGGCTTTGTACTTGTACTCTGCACAATGACAATAAAGTTGAATCTAATCAAATTATATTGAATTGTACTAAATGGAGCTTTGTGGTCTGTTCCCTGGGCAGGCTCAACTTCACACTGAGGGAAATGGACGTGGCCTGCGAGGCCTACAACCACTTCCGCCACTGCCTGGATGAGCTCTGTGACATGGACGACGGCAAGATGGAGTACCGTGTAGAGCAGGTGCTCAGCCCCATCCCCCAGTTCTTGCAGTACGAGAGGGTGGAGCAGCTGGTGAGTATGTCCTGACCTCCTCAAGGTCACCTCTTGAGTAAGACAAACCTGGCTAAATTAAGTTAGACCTCCTGGTAAGCCAACTCAATGAGGAGCTCTGCGGCTTAGTTTTGCTCTGAGAATGAGGCAGCCACAGGGCTGTTCTTATAGAAGGCATCCCTCTTACCCTGAGGTACCTTGCCCAACCTTGTTAAACCATGATCTTGGAATAGACCCCATGGATGTGTAGGCCTCATAGGCACTTTTAGAGGCAGCTCTCACTGTTATTGTTGACTGTCATAGAACAACATTTAGTTAATTCGGTTTAGCAGATTTTGTTGTCAGATAGTTCAATAATGCAGTTGCAATTGCATTATTCAGCTCCTTGATTTATATTTTTGGTGGTTTGTATTTTTTGTTCAGGCACACAGTAGACAACTGACCTTTAGAAATGCAAAGTATTGTACAGTAGACACAAATCCATTTGTATTCACAACACACTTCACTGAACCTCTACATTTCCATCAATTGTTTTAGCAGATGCTTTTATGCAAAGAGATTCACAAAATTGTATGGTACATTATCATTTATTAATTTAGCTGACGCATTTGTCCAAAAATAGAGAACAGCACAGGTACAGTGCAAATAGGAGACATTAGGAGACATACACTTCAAGGTCAAATAGAAATAGGTTCTTTGGCCTGATGAGACCAAAATTGAGTTTTTTTGGCCATCTGACTAGATTCTATGTTTGGCAGACACCACCGCACCATCCCTAATTTGAAGCATAGTGTTGGCAGCATCATGCTCATGCTCTGCTTCTCAACAGCAGGCCCTGGAAGGCTTGTAAAGGTAAAAGGGTAAAAAAAAGGGTAAAATTAATTCAGCAAAATATATGGAAAATCTGGAAGACAATCTGATTCAGTCTGCAAGAGAACTGTGACTTGGGAGAAAATTTACTTTCCAGCAGTGAAAGGTACACAGAAATTGTTTAAAGACTGTTGTTCTGAATGTTCTTGTGTGCCCTAGACCTCAATCCAATATAGAATTTGTGGCTGGACTTGAAATGATTGTCTACACCCAATCCCTGTCCAAAAGTGCATCTACTAAATGCTGACTTGAACATATGGTGAATATTTATGCAATTGCCTATTTTGAATTATATATTCATTAACATTACTTTGTAGAAATCTCCTTTCATTTTGACATTGAAGAGAGTTTTTTGTAAAAAAAAAAAAAAAAAGACCAAGATTCCATTTATAAAAGCAGTCAAGAGAGTTTTTGAAGACAGACAGGGATGCCTCTGCTCTAGTAGTAACTAGTAGCGCGTTCCACCATCGGGAAACCACGGATGAGCATAGCTTGCTGTGAGTGCGGACATTCGGACAGACGGCATTCATTGGAGAAGCACAGCGGTTGGGTGGTGGCATATGCCTTTAAGAGAGCAGGATGAGGCTTAACATTCAAGCTACATTGCCAAGGAGAGCTTAGGTAACAATAGATACTACTAGGATGTAGGATGGAGAAGGATGTAAAGAAGGGAGGAAAGGAAATTCATGGTAAGTGTATGTTACGTGAGTTGTGTTGTTAGATGTGTTAGAGAGGAGGTACTCTTTTTGGACATTTGGCCCCGCACCCGCCACCCCCACACCACCACCCCCACCACCACCACCATCCGTTACATCGGTTATTCAACATTAGTTTGTCCACACACCATGAGAGGGCAGTGAAGAGACTTCTTCTGCTGTTGTGCAATGCTTCTTTTGTTGTTGTTTCATAAACGTTTTAATGAGGTGCCCTTGCATTTTGTCATTTCATTCATGTGTTTTGTCATGCTTGCAAAAGACGGCCTCAATGCTCTTTGTATTGATATTACCTTCTCTTTGTTTTTTCTGCAGGAGGTTTGGAAAATCACTGCAAACCAAAAAATAACTCACAAGTGTCTCACAGCATCTGTCTCCTGACTCCTTACAGATAATTGGTTTTGTATTGTCAGATTGTATGTAATGTTCTAGCTGTGAAAAGAAAAGGAAACACGTACGTTTTCAGATTTGTTCACCAATGGCAGATGTCATATTCATATATCTGATCTAACCATCCTGACTAAGGTTGTCGAATTCATTTATTTTAATGTGTTTTAGACTTTATCATGATGTCTGAACATTATGATGTTAAGAGAGGGAATGGTCATGCAGGCCACTAATTATGTATTTATTATTCAGCAATGCAGGTTTCTTTCAATTAATGGCACATCTCCACTGCAGAAGTTCATTTGGGTGGGGTTTTCTTCTTGATGTTTGCCAGGTCAGTTTTCTACCTTCAGTGTTATGAAAGGTGTTTTTAAATTCAATGTAATAGGCCTACTGTTATTTTCCTGTAATTGTGTACAATAAAAAACAAAAATGTTTGACATGCTAAATTGGAGTCACCTTTTAAATGAATGATAATCATAAGAAATTATCATATAACATAATTATCATAAGAATGGTATAACCAATTCTCAAGAAGCTCTGGATATCAGGGAAATCAGCCATACAAGAGAAGAAATTAGTCAGCTGTCGACCATTTTTATCGCTCTTCTGATCGAACTGTAGAGGGAGTAAGAACACGACAGATTGGGCTTGTTGCAGATGGTTACAAAATCCGTTCCTGTAATTTACCGCTTGCTGTTTGCTGTCTGACACCGGTCGCGAGTTTTGTTCTTTGCATATCTTCCATGATTGAAAAGATCAGTGATAAGGTAGGCTAATATAAACTTAGATATGCACAGAATGTACTTTTTTTTTACAGTGGTGCGCTGGCGATGTGTTGTTATTGGCTTGATGGATAGAAGCCGTTATCGGTGTGCATATGATTCATTCTGTGATAATGTCGTTAGTCTAGTTCTACGCAGGGCTTATGGGTTCCAAGATAGCCAATACCATACCATACCTCTTTGATTATTTGACATGAACTGTTGACAACTCGATTTACAGATCTTGTAGAGTCAGCCAGTGCACAGTCCTCTGATTGGCTAGTAGCGTGGCCAGTCTATTGAAGGCCCTCCTTCAAGCAAAAGGACCAGATCACAGGCGATGCTGTAAGATCTCACCAGACATACTGTTTACATTCTACTTTCGTTCTCTTATTGCCGCAGTGGCTGTGGTCCTCATAACCCTTGACCGCTTCAGTTTTAAATCGAAAGGTGAGTTATTTCAGTCTGCTAGCTTTTTTTTTTTTTTTTATATCGTAGCAGAGGCATCAGACATGTTTTGAGCTAATAATCTATTGCTTAATTCTTAGAAGCAGCAGCTTAGCAAATGAGTCGATATCTTTTTCTTTTGACGTGTTGCTAGAGACGTAACTTTCGTCTAGACTAGTAGTAGCCTGGCCTACATGAAAGTGCATTATGTTGTCAGCTGAACTACCTCTGCTGTATGTCATAGCTCAACAAACAGTCCACATTTTGTTGAATGCTATCTCAGCACTAGTGATTTTGTGATATTCGTAACAATATTGTCTGCCGAAATGGTGAGCTAGTTAGATCCAGTCGGAACCGGTTGGCGTTTATTGTCTGTGCTCGTTGATAGTGGAATTTATGGTGAATGAACTTGGTCTATCTCGATAAGCGATAAGGCCTGACTAGAAATTATCTGTCAATACCCGCTATTACTGCAAATCTGCAGGATTCCGTTTTCTGCACATGAGATTGCACAGCTTGATAGGAAGCTATCCTACAAACATTATAGTCTAGCCTTTCCCTGTACAATCAAGCTGCACCAATCACGTGAAATATAACAATGTTTTCTTGAAGTTCTTGTAAACGTATCATGTCCCTTACAATGATATTAAAAAAAAAACAAAAAAAAAAACATTTAGAGGCCAGTCTGACCCTGGAAGTTACTGTGGCTAGGTTTTATGCTGTTTAGATTATTAGATTGTTCTGTTAAGGGAACAGAGGTGGTGACCTGAAGTTGGAATGTGCACTCCACCTGTTGTTCAGGTGCAGGGTGCAGTGATATGTATGCAAATGTTGGAGCACTATTTATTTGCTTATGGAGTTAGCTAGTGGTAGGACTATGGCACTAAAACGTTGATGTGATGCAATTCTAGATAACCTAAAATTTGGTTCTGGTATGGTCTATTTGATAAATTTGGGTATTTGGGTAAATATGGGAGTAGATAAGTAGATTCCACACCTGTTCCCCTTGTAGGCCGGCATTCCAAAAACACAGCAATGTCACACATCTCAGAGTCAACTCATGTTACGACATGACCCCAAGTAGTCTCTGAGAGACTCAACCATATCCATCCACCTGTTTTGCAGCTCCTTTCAGTGACCCTCCTTGGAAACTAAAACCCCACAGCAGTGTTGTGACTGTGCTACAAAACCTCTAACACTTATTTCCACTGGACTTGTGTGTGCTTGCCAGCCACTTTCTCTTACTTCTGCCACCAGATCTGCATACTTAAACGTTATCCTTTCAAAGGCTTCCTCCATTGCATCTTCAAAGGGAATGGTTAGCTCAAGAAAGTAGACAGCGCACTCACACTCTGAATATATCACCATGTCTGGTCTCAAAGCAGTCACAGCAACACATTGTAGAACTTGCACTTGCCTTCCGGCATCCACCAGGAGTTTCTAATCCTGTGCTTTGCCCCATCTTCCTGTATTGCATCTTACTGTATTTGCCCAAGACCACCTTTCTGTCCCTATTTCACAAACAAAATTCTACTGTCCCTATCAATCACCAACTCACTGAGTACATACAGAGCTTAATGCTTCTGTCTTCACCAACCCATTGGCTGAGATTCTGTAGAATTGGCAGAACGTCATAAGTGGAAGGCTCCTACCATAAATTTGGTGCGGTTAGCATCCATGGGCCATAGCTCTCTCCAGCAGATCTTCCTCTTCTCAAAATGCCAGTTCATCTATTGTCCTTGTTTCACTTGAGACATGCTGTTGAACAAGCTAGTTACCATCCATCTCTTCTCCTGTGCTGTAGACTTTGCCCATGCTATCCATCTGGAACCAAGACCAATCTTGCACCTGTCCTACAATATTGCTGCAGTGTGCCTTGACCACGCTTAACTGCTTCCTGTGGATTCCACTTCCTCCCTGTTTTCAGTGTTTATTCTTGATGACTGACTATAGAATATCCTATTTCAGCCACACATTTGGTTGTCATAATTCAGACTTGCATATAAATCTGGGATAACTCTGTGGTCATTTAAATGGTTCTCTGGAAAAGCATATGCTGATGGAGTAATTATTTTATTTATTTATTATATCACAGGATGAAATTAGGCTACATTGTTTGCATTTCCAATTGAAAGTGATAGATTTTGGCACTGCTATTGTGACCTAAATGAAATACAGCACAGAAAAGGAAGGAATATTGCTCATGAAAATGATTAATGTTTTCAGAAATACAGCAAATTGTGTTTTTCCATTTCAAATCATGCTTTTATAATTATCTACCCACTGCTGTCACAACTGTGGTCCAAAGCCACGTTGTGTGCTGGGCCTTGTCTCTTGTGATTGCATCTCTGTGTTCACTGACCTTATAGAACTCCAGGAACATCTGCTAACACTGTCACCAGAACATGAGTGAAAATGTCCTCTGCAATGGTGATAAGCTGTAGCTATGCTTGCTAGTTGTTATGCACTGTGGTTGGGAGATCTTGAGAATTCTTATAATCACCTAAGAGGCAGCACCCCTGCTTTTTCTTTCAGTTGGTGTAATGGTACAAGGCCTCAACTGAATTTGTGATTGATTGCTGTATTTTGTGTGGTCGACCATGTCTTTGTCACAGATATAGCATCATCTGGAACATACTATTTGTTTGGAATAAGGATTGTTTTTGAGACGCTCTGCTTTAAAAAAAACAAAAAAATATTATCCCTACACTCTGACGATTGCGGAAGTCCATTCCATGCTGAGACCAAGGATTGGGAGGCTGGAATAGAATTGCTACCCTCCCTCCCTTTGGTTGCCCTGGCAACTGTAGGCCAATATTTATTTGATTCAAGTGGCTCTACCCATCCTCCCCTTGTATTTGTGTGCTGTTGCCACGACTACAGATTAGGGACTCATTTGATAATTTGCCCTCAATGTGTTATATCTGAGGAAAATTGAACCACTGTTAATGATAACATTATTTGAAGTATCCCTTGACATCAAAATTGCATGTAACGTTAGTCTAACCTCTCCTTTTGAACATACAGAATCTTTTGAAATCCTGCAATGTGTCTAATATATCATTGAATTCTCCATAGTATGCTAAGACATGGTAATGGAAATGATCTTCTAAATAAAGGGGTTTGTTTGTGAAGATCAGCGTTAATGATGTTGATAGCCTCTCACTCCCAGTTATGACAATTGTGTGCACTGCAGTGTGCATTGTTACTGTTCAAGGCAAATGCCTTCACTTATCATTAGTGTAACAGGATGTGAGCAGACTTCAGTTCCAGGGAACGGTTGTATTCCCTTGTACAACAACACAGTGCTAATCATTTCTACTCCGTGGATTTAGGTTGTCAGAACCGTCATTGTAAAGGATTATGTAGTAATTTGTTGCCCTTAAGTGAGAATATGCCATGTTATGGAAGGTGTGGTTAGTACAGAACAGTGTAAGCCAAGGTTAAACAGATGAAGTGGAGTTAGGATGTATCGCTGGCATTGTTACAATTTAAACTGCATCTTCATAATCATTGCTTAATCACCCAGTTTCTCATGAATTCTGTTCTATTTTCTAAACAGTGGATTTTGTTGCTTCTTTGAAGTTCTGCTCTTACTTATCCCAGTACCAATGCATGCCAAACATGTTGCGTAATACTGAAGTAATTAGCATTTAAATCACTTTCAAAGTGGCCACACAGCAGGCTGTGTATAGCTATCTGCACTGAACAGAACACAGAGATAGAAGTTTCGGGGGTTTAACTGGAATTATGTTATTTATTCTATTTTATAGTATTAGATCTTTGTGTGAGGAGCGGGAGGCACAAACCTCTGTCTATCTTGAGAGATGTTGATGCTGCTGTAGTGGCATGTCTGTGTTGTGCAACATTGCACAGCGGATCGCTGTTGGCATTGAAGCGATCCCAGGGCCTGGGTAGGGAGGTGCGGACCCCAGATGAATAACGAGTAGCCGCTTCCAAGTTTTGTAACATTAATCGTTGAGCGCTGAGGGAAAACAGTAGACTGCTGTTTCCTTCACTGCTCAGTGGGGCGAGAGGCAGTTTCTGACTGTTTTCTCTCAAACAGTTCAAGTGAGGATCTGTTTAGTGTGAGACTGTGCTGTCGTTTGCAGTGCATGAGTTGTTTTAACAACAGCATCTGCATACTAGAAACTAAAGTGATTTCATTCTCCACAGTTTAAATGTAAAACACAATATAAATTTAGTCATTTGATGTTATTGTTGCAACGGTAGCTACGTACGAAGAGACTTTTAATGCACATGGCATTATTCATAACGGGCTCTGAGTATTTCCCCAGGGAAGCCATCCAGTTTAACCCACTTCTGCAGGTAGCAGCCGCATCAGCAGCATCCTCCCAGGGCATGTTGGATGCAGGCTTGTGTAACGGCTCCTTTTGAGAACCAGTTCCATCCAGTTGAGGTTTTGTTGTCTGGGTGGGGGGTGGGTTTGTGCGACTCGTTCTTTCTGAAAACTCGGATCGTCGTCTGGAATTTTCTTGCTTGGGCTGAACCTACAGTTATGTAACTGAACCCCAATTGGGAGCGGAGAGATAGGGGAGTTAGGGGCTGAGAGAGAGAGAGAGAGAGAGAGAGAGAGAGATTGAATGAGAATGAGAATGATGGAGTCACAAAGAAGAGAATAGTGTGTGTGTGTGTGTGAGAGAGTGAGAGGTTGTGTACTTGTGTAGGTGAGGGGGAGAGTGGGAAAGACGAGACTGTGGTGATTACAAAAGAATGAGAATAGAAGGGGAAGAAATACAGATTAGAAGAAAATCCAAGTGTCCTACTTGCTCTGTGCATTTGTGACTGATGACCAACGTTAACCCTTTATGGTGGTGGAAATTATAATGGTCCTTCAGATATCCCAACCGTAACAAGGTCAGCTGGACAAATGGCACAAACATACACATTTGTGTGTGTGTGTGTGTGTGTGTGTGTGTGTGTGTATGTGTATGTTTGTGTGTGTCTGTGTCTGTGTCTAGTGTGTGTGTGTGTGTGTGTGTGTGTATATGTTTGTGTGTGTCTGTGTGTGTCTGTGTGTGTGCTAATTACCTAAACACCAGTCAGTGGATGCAGGTGACAGAGAGTTTCCCTGTGGGAGAGTTGAGGCAGACCATTTAGCCTAATTATTCCATGCACCAGCTGTGTGTGTGTGTGTGTGTGTGTGTGTGTGTGTGTGTGTGTGTGTTTTTGTGTGTGTGTGTGTGTGTGTGTGTGAACGTGATTGCCTAGATAGATAGATAGATAGATAGATACTTTATTGATCCCCAGGGGAAATTCAAGGTCTCAGCAGCATACAGACAACACAAACACATTCTTTAACAGCAGAAAGAGTAATTAAAGTATATAATATAAAAACACAACTAAGCAATAAGGACAGTAGAAGATAAAGAATATGCTAAATATACTAAAATACAAATTATACTAACTAAACTTAAATACAATATATAAAAATATACTAAAATACAAATTACAAAAACTACAAATTATACTAACTAACACTTAATCTAAATCAATTCTAAAAACAGTATCCACATAGTGGTGATTAATCAATCAGAGGCGCTTGCAATGACTGAGGCAGGGACTGAGCCTGTGATTCTCTGTGCATAGTAAGGTATGGTAAGGTGCTCTGTGTGAATGAGTGTCATGGTGGTAGTGCAATGGTGATAGTGGTCATGGTGATAGTGCAAGTGAGTAAGTCCAACAGTGCAACAATGCAGAAATAAAGTAAAGTCTATATATCTATATATTTAACTATTTAAGAAAATGTATAAGTGTGGCCACAGTTCGGCTGTGGCATGGAGAGGGGGTTATGCATATGTGCTAATGTGCTAATATACAGTAGCAAACAGTGAGGTATAAAGACAGTGGTAAAAGTGGCTAGTGGACAGACAGTACCAAACATGGAGGGGGTGCAGACAGACTATGCAGAGAAGTCTATCTCTCCTCTTCCCTTAAGTGAGGCATTGAACAGTTCAATGGCCCTGGGGACAAATGACTTTCTCAGTCTGTCAGTTGTGCAAGGCAGTGAGCGAAGTCTCCAGCTGATGAGGCTCTTCTGCTTAACAATAGTGCTGTGGAGTGGGTGACACTCATTGTCCAAGATGTTGATCAGTTTGTTCAGGGTCCTTTTGTCAGATAGTGAAGTGATGCACTCCAGTTCAGCTCCCACTACAGAGCCAGCTTTCCTTACCAGCCTGTCAATTCGCCCCGCATCCTTCTTCCTTGTGCTTCCTCCCCAACATACTACTGCATAGAAGAGGACGCTGGCAACAACAGACTGGTAGAACATCCTGAGGAGCTTACTGCACACATTGAAGGACCGCAGCCTCCTCAAGAAGTACAGCCTGCTCTGCCCTTTCTTGTAGAGTGCATCAGTGTTGGCTGACCAGTCCAGTTTATTGTCCAGGTGGAGACCCAGATACTTGTAGGTGCTAACCACCTCCACATTGACCCCATCAATGTGGACTGGTAGCAGAGTGGGCTTAGACCTCATGGAAATCCACCACCATCTCCTTGGTCTTTGAAGTGTTAAATTGAAGATGATTGAGTTTGCACCATTGCACAAAGTCCTCCACCAGGCTCCTGTACTCCTCCTCCTGCCCGTTCCTGATACACCCCACAATTGCCGTATCATCAGAAAACTTCTGCATGTGGCATGACTCGGTGTTGTAGCAGAAGTTAGATGTGTACAGGGTGAACAGGACTGGAGATAGCACAGTTTCCTGTGGCGCTCCGGTGCTGCAGATCACAGTGTCAGAGAGACAGTTCTTCAGTCTGACGAACTGTGGTCGCTCGGTCAGGTAATCTGTAATCCAGGTTACCAGGTGAGCGTCCACACCCATCTGCAAGAGCTTGTCTCCCAATCTGAGGGGCTGGATGGTGTTAAAAGCACTTGAGAAATCAAAGAACATGATTCTCACAGCACTTTTCCCCTTGTCTAGGTGGGAATGTGTCCTGTGTAGAAGATAAGTGATGGCATCGTCCACTCCCACTTTCTCCTGGTATGCAAACTGTAACGGGTATAGTGCATGGCGTACCTGGGGTCTGAGCATGCCTAAGACCAATCGCTCCATTGTCTTCATCACATGTGATGTAAGAGCGACAGGTCTGTAGTCATTAAGCTCACTAGGGTGTGACTTCTTAGGGACAGGGGTAAGACATGATGTCTTCCACAGTGTTGGAACTTGTCCAAGGCGTAGGCTCAAATTGAAGATGTGCTTCAGTGGCTCCCCCAGTTCAGCAGCACAGGCCTTGAGTAGCCTTGGACACAGTCTGTCAGGCCCCGCTGCTTTATTGCTGCGCAATTTCTTAAGTTGGACTGTCACTTGATCTGTTGTAATGGTGAGGGGTGTAAGGGGAGGGGTGCATCTGGGATCTGTGTGTCTGATGGCTGTTGACTGAGGTCGTTGTCATCTCATTGTTCGTGATCGCCATGTGGGGGAGGGGTGCAAAATCCAGTGATGGTGGGTGTACGACAGCCTGTGATGATGGAGGTGAGTGTTGCGCTGGTATTGAGGGGGTGTGGGGGTGGGGGCTGGGGGATGGTGGACAGACCACTGCCATTGGAGCTGGAGCATTGCAGTCAAACCTGTTGTAGAAGTAGTTCAACTGGTTCGCCCTGTCCAGGTCCCCCTCCACAGAGCTGCTGTTCTTCTTCAGGCCAGTGATAACCTTCATGCAGTCCCATGTCTCCTTCAAGTTGTTTTCCTGCAGTTTCTGTTCCACCTTCTTTCTGTAATCCTCCTTAGCTTCCTTAAGCTTGAATTTGAGTTCCCCTTGCACGCGCCTCAGCTCTGCCATGTCCCCCTCTCTGAACGCCATCTTTTTCCTGTTAAGCAGGGTCTTGACATTGCTGGTTATCCAAGGCTTGTTGTTGGGAAAGCAGCGTACAGTTCTACAGCCTTAGCAAGTGTGAAGGACTAAGCAATGCCCAGGGGCTGCATTAGTCAGTCAGTAGCTGTCGTTGACTGCCCCCCACCCAGAAAACTCCCAGCGGTATCCTCGCATGGCTCAGCCCAGGCAGACGGAGTCCCTATCCCACAATCCTGTGTGGTGGACGTCTGGTCTGATTTATTGCCTAGCCCGAGAGGATAGGGGAAACCAGGTCATTCATAGAGGGGGACGGAGCACCCAAGAGCAACATGCTGTAATTATGATCAGTGCAGGTGGCAGATTGGCCTCTCCGGGACACCCTACACAGGGAAGGAGGAACCCAGGAAATGACTGCAGAATGCCAGTGTAGTTGGTGACCTGTTGTTGGTAGTTTTCATAGTAGAAATACAAACATGGGCAAATGTTAAGGGGATAATGTTGCACACGGAATGCGTTGTGCTCGCTGATAGGTTGCTCACAGTGCGCCGCGGTCAAAGTTCAACATGATTGAGACTTGAAGGTTAGGCAAAACAAGTGGTGTTCCCCTTCCTCTGTGTGGTTGATGGAGGATTGCGAAATCCAACCTGTTTTCCCTCAGATATCTCTGCTGCTGAGAGCCAAATTCGATTTACCTTCACACCCAAACTCGGCCACAGTTTGCCTTTAAGTCCTAATCTCTGCTGCATGTGAAAGACTGATTGAGAGGAATAGGCTCTGCTTACCACAGAGGGTAACCCATTCATGCCGAGCAAAACGGACTCACCTCCTGAAATGCTATTACACGGCTACCAGATGAGTTGGCAGATAGTGCCAGTCCCATGCGTTCATCCCAGTGCAGTCCTGATACCAGTCCTGATGCCTGCCCTATCTGAACTATAGCCCAGCATTTTTATTTAGGCTCTGCCCCCTCACCTTTGCCCATCATCTGCAACAGCATTTGGGATTGGCCATTTGTCTGCCCCTAAAGCCAATGGATACTGTAGCCAGCTTAAATAATCATGCAGAAAAGCAAAACTTGGACCACTACCTAATTTGTGGTTGACTGCTGTAGCAAAGTACCCAAAGCAAAGACAATCCATTAATGACTTATATTATGAGAGACTATACCAAAATAATATTTGTAATGCATTACACACATCAAGGGCAATCATTTTATTGATTTTATTGACCCTTACATACAGATGGCATGTAGCTGAGTTAACTTGCTGAGTCATGTGTTGCTAACAGGTACAGCTAGACGATGCAAAGGGCAGGCCTTTGAAAAGACTGGACGACCTCGAGAGCATAAACGCGCCAGTCAAACCTATCTCTGTCTCAGCGTGCCGCAACAGAGCAGAACATAACCCAAACTTGCTGTCTGTGTATTGCTCCCCCTCAGGTGAAGTGAAGGCAGCTGCTGCGATTAAGAACCATCCTCCCTGCGTCTGGTGCGGTTCAGTACGGTTCTCTGTTCCGGTTCCTTTGCCCAGACACTCTCCCACATGGCTTCGTCGCTGCTGAGCCGTCAACTGGCCTTGTCCCTGCAACAAAATCTGCGCCTCAGTGCACCAGGTGAGTCAGCTGCAGCCCAGGACAGAGTATCAAGCGGTCTGTAAGATCAAGGTCTAGACTTGAATTTCCCCTTAGGGATCAATAAAGTATCTATCTATCTATCTATCTATCTACGTCAGTGTAGGTTGTTCATATATCCGTATTTTTTTATACAGTCAGTTTAACATTACTTTTTAGCGTTTTGTTGGTGTGTAGATTTTGAATTGTGTCACTTGTTGGTCAAATCAAATGCAATGAAATTGGTCCTCTTCAGCAGAGTTTTTTTTTTAATTATTATTATTTGTTTTATTTATTTTCACATTTTTTTTATTCCTATGAGTATTGCTATGACTGGCCCGTGAAGAAATTCATTCAGAATATGGGCACAAAATACCAGTCTTTACCTTTGTACAGTCCAAATACCTTTGTTTATGATTGTTATAATTGAGTTTAATAGAATACCTTAGTTCATCCTTATTTGTAGGCTAATTATATTTAAAATCTGTGTAATGGCATACTTAAATTGTTAAAGTTCAGACTTTTGGCGTTGTCTTGTGCATAGCAGCAGTTGTATAAGGGCAGCATTTGCTCCTCTGTGCTTACACAGAAGTGAGTTCAGCGCCAAGTTCATGGCATATTAATCATCAACAGTTGTCCGGTTCCATCCAGTTATGTGCTCTTCTGCGTCCCAAGTTAGAGCAAAGTGTTACTCAGAGTCGTGCTAGTGTCTGGCTTAATGGCACCCTGGTCAATGCCTGCACATAACCTTTCATAAACATACTTCTAATATACGGCTAATCTCCTAGATCCTTCATTGCCTTTTGTGTATCAGAATGCTATCACACAGCATTACAAGTAAAATGGTCCGGTCTAAAAATTATTCACTAAAATTTGTAGTGTACAATTGTGTACATCATGCCATTGATATTATCGGCTATTGGCTGAAACCTATTGAATGCAATGTACAAATACATGTAAAAATATTACATAGTTAACATTATGTATATTGTGCTTACATTCCTGCTTCTCGTGTGGTTTTAAATAGTGGCATTGTGAGCATCAGTAATCAGAATTGTGTTTTGCATGAGCAACCCATATAAAAGCTCAGTGTAAACATTCAAGAATGCATCTTGCCCTATACTCATGGCTATCACTGAATTTCCCCTCTCCCCTCCTAGGCTGCAGATATGTCAGCAAAACAGCCGCAAAGTCAGTGGTGGACTTTGAGTACGATGCTCCCTCAATGAAGACTGAAGTCCCAGGGCCAAGGTCCAAGGTTTGCAACTCTGCCTTAGTTCTCTAGCGTAATGGGATGCCGACGTAACGTCTGTTTGCCTCACCTCTGCTGTCAGCTCCTCAGCCTATGAATGAAACATCGGCTTGGTGAATGCTCTATTTATGCACTGTTTATCCGTTTGATGTGGTTTGTGTAGGCGGAACGGAGTTTTGGCCTGATGCCGCTGTTTATGCTTGAAGAAATGCTGCGATCATGTTTTGATCAGCTGCTGATCGAGTACCCCAGGCGTTTCACTAAATTAGTACTTTGCTATATTTGGTACACCAATGCAGAGTTCTCTGTACAATAGATTTGCTAATGTGTGTTCTTCCTTATGGATAGGACATTAACCAACCTACACAATAGATGCCAAGTATCTGTGCATAAGCCCTTAAGTAGTCTGAGTAACTCATTTGTTTGTTTACTAATGAGTGACATGCTATTCTTCTTCCTTTCACAGGAACTGCTGAAACAGCTGGGAGAGATTCAGGTAAAAACCGTGATTGTTTTGCTATGATGTAATACTAATGCCACTCTTATATTCAATGACTATGCTCTTTAAACAATTCTCCTTCCAAATTGTCATCTTGTATATCTTTCTCGATGCTCTCATGGCAGTATTACGTAACAAAGCCAATTCCATATTCAACCTCCCAATTAAAGGCCACTATGGGCTTTGACAGAGAATGATTCTCCCGATGTCCTCCCATGTCATGTGATCGCTGTGTCTATTGTATAATGCAGCATGCCTTGTGTGGGTGGGTAGCTGGATGACTGGCTGGCAAAGCGAGCGAGCGAGAGTTCGCTGAAGATGCATGCTTCTAGGGGTCTAGGGGTCCCTGTGTGTAGACAAGCTCTCCTCTGATGCACATAGACATAACCCCCCCCCAACAGGACTGAGCATCTTGCATACAAGCCTGCAAGAACATATACAGGGCTTCATGTACAGCCATACACTGCAATGGTAATAGTTAGGTCTTTTTAAAATCTGAATGTGTAGAACCGTTTTTCATATTAAATATTTAGTCTGTAAGGAACCTTTTGAAGATGTACTAGAAGAGGTTCTAAATGCATAGTCACAGATAGCTGCCAAAAAAGCTGACAGAATGAGAATCATCAGATTAGAACCGAAGGGGCGTAATAAATCTTTAAAGAGCTTCCTTAGAGACTAACCGAAAACCCCCGAAAGGGTTCTAGATTGCAGCCTTTTCTAAGAGCTTGCGTATCTGACAAGGGTAGATAATAGACTTCCTTCTCTCGTTACATCGCTGAAGCGGCCAGGGACACATCCTCTGTCCTGACCACAAGCCTCAATGTGGCAGACCAGTGTGGCAACTCTCATCAAGTCACACTCCTATGACCTAGTGAACTCAACCGTTTAAAACTCGGAATGCCACCTGCATGCAGATGGTGCTGAATATCTTTTGCAGTGTGAAATTCACACGACCAAGACATTTGAGTGGAGTATGGAATGACTTGTGATGTTTATCATAAGGCATTTTTTGCTATGGAACCGTCTGATGCCGCATCCACTGATAGGGAGATGTCTGAATGTTATCCATAAAAAGCTTCATACCATTGATAGTTCTACCATCAAGCCCTTTAGGCTGACCTTGGTTCATAGCACCTGATTTTGATGCCTCTTCACAGCATCCTCTTTCATGTGAGGTAGACGAGAATGCTTTCAGTCAGTCAGCCAGTCAATGCATCTTGCTCCTGAAAGATGAGATGCCCGGGGTGCTCCACACTGAAGTCCGACCTCAGTCAGCCGACCGACCGCCCGGCCACGTTGACCCGAGAGCCTGATGGCTTGTGACAGGCGGGCGGGCTCTCCTCCCGCCGATCGCTTCTTTGTGCTCCCCCTGCCCCTCCTGCCCCACGTTACATAAGCACCTCTCCTCTCCTCCTCTCTTTTCCTCTCCTCTCCTCTCTTTTCCTCTCCTCTCCTCTCTTTTCCTTTCCTCTTCTCTCCTCTGCTCTCCTCTCCTCTCCTCTCTCATCGCCTCCCTTCCAGTTATAATACGGGGAGTAGAAATACATAATGCACAAACCTGCTCATTAGGAGAGCCAGAGCTAAAAAAGGAACATTATTCCGTGGGCACGGCAGAAAGATGAAGATGTTTTGTGTGTTCTATCTCTCTCTCTCTCTCTCTCTCTCTCTCTCTCTCTCTTCTCTCTGTATGTTTGTGTGTGTGGATGTGGGGGGGAGCTCTGGTCAGTAGGCAAACCTTAACGTAGCGATTTGCCATGCTACACATGATCCATTAATATCTGGACACGGCTAGTGATTGTGTTATTTGGTGCCTGGTGAGCAGGCTGAATAGCAGGAAGGCTTTCATTTATGTCCCTGAGTTCGACTGTTGCATTGTGCTTGTGGGGGGTGGGGGGTGGAGAGCCTTGAGACGTCATTGCAGAATGGTTGCAGAGTGTTGCAGTAAAGACTCGTGCCCTCAGGAAACAGGATTGTTGTCCTTATTCCTTCTCTCTCTGCTAATTGAATTTGATGAGAGTTGGCTCAGCATGCTACAGTATGCTAGCATGTAAGTCTAATGTTCTGGGTGGCTGTTTATGTTGCACTCTTGGGTCTTCTGGGTGCTCCTTAAAAACAGCATTGCCCTGACTTGGTCTTTGAAGGACAGATATAGGGGTTGTCTATTTACTTTATACAAATAAGTAGCTTTGAGTTGTGTTTTCTCCAGCTTCCTTAGTGGAATAAATGCAGGCAAATGTTTTAATGTCATATGAACCTGGTATCTAGTAAGCCCCTAGTGAGCGGGCTCTCTGGCGGGATTAACATGCAGTTTCATTTCCATAACATGATTTGACTTAAGCCATTGAATTATAAAAAAAAAACTATTTATTATTCATTGGCAAGGTTGGCATTTAGCATAATCAGAATCATTTATTTGTCATTGTAAAACATTGTCACAACAAAATTTAAAGTGCTACTTCTGGTGCATAGAAGAATACATTCATACACTCGCTCACATCATACTCTCACAAAGAACCATACCGACACATACAGCAACATTTCCTGCCTTGTAAAATGTACTGCTAAGACCTGAGTAGGGCAGCGCAGAGACTAGAGAGGAAACGACTCTGTAGCGGATCTTACCCGTAACATGGCCAGAGTTGGCTGGCACATGGGATTTCTGCCTGCACTGTGAAACACCAGCAGTGATTTATTATGCAGGTCACACGCTAATCATAATTCCAGTCATGAAGGAGGAGAGAGTGACAGAGATTGACTGGCTTACATGGGGACAAGTTGTATGTTCAGCTTCTGAATTACTGAGATTCTGTTTGCTTCTGTGTGCTTCTGCAGAATGTTGGGGCGGTCCACTTTTTCTGCAACTATGATGAGAGCCGCGGGAACTACCTGGTGGACGTGGACGGGAACCGCATGCTGGACGTCTACACCCAGATCTCCTCCATCCCCATTGGTGCGTCGACGCACAGAATATGACACACAGACGCACATTAGATTATTGTAAGTCGCTTTGGACAAAGGCGTCTGCTAAATACAATAATCATAACCATAATGTACAAACACATACACACACACACCAACCCATTCTCAGACAAACAAACACACATTCACAGTCTTACACACACACACACACACACACACACACACACACACCAACTCATTCCCTGCCAAGTAAACACTTTGTGTGCACACACCCCATTACTTCTGAATGGTCTATAAATGCGAGTGTTGAAGTCCACGTGCAGGTGAGGTGCCAACAGCACATAAATTGACTCTCCTTGGCAGAGATCAAAGTGAAGGGCAGTACGGCAGACTCACACATCATTAAATCTCTCTCAGGAGACCAATGCCTCTGCCACCAGTGCCCCCATGGAAAAACAACCCTGGCCTGTGGTCTAGCACGGCTAATCATTCTGATTGTCTGGGCCAGCCCGTTCCTGACTGCACTGCCTCTAGTAGGCCTATTGGTGAGCTGTTCAATGTCAAATTGTTGGGAAGCTACTAGATCATCTCACGCAAATAAACAGCTTTGGTCAATGTAAGTGATTTTAGAGCTATTTATCGAGTGAGGAGGTTTGGGTCAGTGTTTTGTTTTTGTTTTTTCAGCCTGGCAGACACAATGACTGTGTGAGAAAGAACCCAAAAAGGCAGCTGGTTTGCATGCCCACACACTACTGCTAAAAGGCTGTGCGTGCGTGCGTGCGTGCATGTAGGGGCATGCGAGTCCTGTTGACTAAATTCAAGTGAGAGCTTCGGGGAAGGCAGCCTGTGTTTAGTCATTCCGTTTCAAGGCTGTCTATGCCTCAAAAACATTCACACGCAGACACACACACACACACACACACACACACACACACACACACACCACAGGACAAGTCAGTCAAGGTCTCTGACACAGACTGACACAGGGGACCTGAGGTGACAGAGGAGAGCTTAAATGACCAATCTCCCCGGCCAGACTGTCTCTGCCTGTCTGCATGGTCTCGCTCGGCATGGCGCACCAAAGGCCCCCTCCGGCGCTGACGAGTCAGCCGCAGAGCCGCAGTGGCCAGCTAATGAACTTTTATTCAATCATGTCTCATATTCACACCACACTTCTATTTAATGCAGTCCATCCTGCCACAGTGCATGATGTGTGTGTGTGTGGGGGGCTGTGTGTGAGATCTTCACAAAAATTCTCCAAAATCTGATGCTATTCAATTCACTTTTGGTTACTATGGTGCCATTGCATAAGAGTATACTCTATCTGAAGGCCACAGATGTTCTTATAGGGAAAGATAGAAACTTAGGGAACGTTTGGTATTTATGGAATGGACCACCGGAGGAAAATAGGGGAGGGTCATGTCTTTTTATTCTTTGTTGAGGGGAGGGTCACCCAACTTTTTTTAGTCTAGGAGGGGGGTCACCCAACTTTTGTAATCATGAAAACAGCAACATCTCAATGTGAACTGTTTGGTGCATATTTTTCCATGTAGCTCTCAGTCTCAGTCTTCACACTTCGGGCATCCCTCTCTGCACACCACGTTTACCCCTCATTTCCTTCTTTCTTGCAGAGTAGCAAGATAAAGGCCTCACGCTGCGGCGTTCGTAGAGACTCAATGGAGACTGAGGGACATCTAGGCACTAGGAAAAGTTCTAGAGGGAATGTGATTTCTGGCGACATATTACGTTCTCTTTTGTTCCATAGCTGTCAACATTGAACATTGAAAATAAGGGAGATGCCCCGGGTTTCTCACCCAAAATACGGGAAAATGTCAACATTCGTCCCCATTAACGTCGGAAGGGTTGCAGTTGTAGCAACAAAGCAGCCTACTTTATTCACGCCTATATTACAGTAATTTGGTCAACTTTACACAGCCCTAAAAAGGCTGCATTTACCTTTGGCTTACTTTTGGTATACCGTGTAACGTTAAACAGTGTGCATGCTTAACATTAGTAAAGCATACTTGTGCTTCATTCATCCACATCCAGCTCCTAACGTTTTGACAAGCATATCTACCAATTGACCTTGTTCCTGCCCAATCTCTAGCTTTGCTGTCTCCATTCTTTCTGTTTTTGTTGTTTGCAAAAACATATAGTATTTATTGGTAAACAGCAACAAGTGCAATTTGTTAATCGCTGTCATTCTCTCTCCAGCGCAAACAAAAATGTGTTACATTCCAAGTAGCCTATAGTGCGTAATTCTGCTTCATAAAGTTGAACAAAAACATTTGGTTATTTCACAGAAAAATATAAACAGCCAGTTTATGGTCTACAGTGCAGAGTTGGTAAGTTATGGTAGGCCAACTTGGAGTGAACATACAAACAGAGGAAATTCTTTCTCTAGTAGCTGAGTAGCTGATGGTAGGCAGGTGCGCACGTAGACGGCGAACACTATGCAATACGCCTGTTTGAGTCGTGATTCACTCGGATCTTTCACCCGTATCTTTAAATTAACCCATGAGTCGCGAGTCTCTAGTATCATTAACTCGGATCAGTTGAGTCCTACTACAATTCAATCTAAAACGATAAACAGCGCCACACACAAGCCTCTTGCAATTAGCTAGCCTACTAGCCATCATAGCTGCCAAAAATGTAACAATTTCGTAAGTAGGATAACCACAACTCCACAAATCAACTCAAGCGACTGAGTGAGCAGGCAGTCTGAGATAACTGGTTAACTTCCCGCAGAGCCGAGTTAGTCGGATCAGCCGGCCGGTTGGTCTACATTGAGTACGAGTCGGCTACGGCTACGTTGTCATGAGTGGCTGTAGACGAGCGAGTAGCTCCTCCTCAAAGTGAAAAGCAATTCCACAACAAAAGCCATTCTTTACCTCTTAAATAACATTCAATGTTCTGCATGTAGCCTAGGCATACTTTAGATTTGGTGTATAGATGTAGCATATTAAAATGCAATTAGGTCGCGCAGACAGTCCAAACCTTGCACGCTCTTAATGGAGCTGCTTTGTATACCCGGGTTAGTCGGATCGCTGGACCGGGCGGTTACGTTATGAGTGCGAGTCAGCCGAATCAGCCGGCTACGTTGTCATGAGTGGATCA
Organism: Alosa alosa; assembly: GCF_017589495.1. Classification (NCBI taxonomy): domain Eukaryota; kingdom Metazoa; phylum Chordata; class Actinopteri; order Clupeiformes; family Clupeidae; genus Alosa; species Alosa alosa. Next base: position 6,647,421 of record NC_063194.1, read on the forward strand.
GTAGACGAGCGAGTAACTCCTCGTCAAGGTGAAAAGCAAATCCACAACAAAAGCCATTATTTCACTTCTGAAATAGCATACAATGTTCTACACGTAGGCATAGCCTACTTTAAAATGCAATTAGGTCGCGAAGACAGTCCGAAACATTGCAAGCTCTGTATGGAGCTGCTCAGGCTAGCCGGGTCAGTTGGATCAGCAGGGCGGGCGGTTACGTTGTTATGAGTCTTGAAGTCAGCCGAATCAGCCGGGCCACGTTGTCATGAGTGGATCTGTAGACGAGCGAGTAACTCCTCGTCAAGGTTAAAAGAAAATCCACAACAAAAGCCATGCTTTCACTTCTGAAATAACATATATTCTGCACGCATAGCCTACTTTAAAATGCAATTAGGTCGCGAAGACAGCAATGTCCGAAACATTGCAAGCTCTGTATGGAGTTGCTTGAGTAGGCTAGCCTACCTGGGTCATTTGGATCAGTTACATTATGTTGTTATGAGTGCGAGTCAGTCGAATCAGCCGGCTACATTGTCATGAGTGGATCTGTAGACGAGCAAGTAGCCTAGTTTCTACTCGTGTCAAGGGGATAATAATAATAGGCCTAATGAGAGTAGTAGTAGTAGTAGTAATAATAATAATAATAATAATAACAACAATAATAATAATTTAGTCACTGCAGGGCATTTCTACGTTCCTGTTTCTATGTCTACATTGAAAGTCAATTGCTTAGGCTAGGTTAAGACAATAAATAAACAGTCTGGCTCAAACTGCTTTCTTTCCGTGGAGTGGGTGGAGATTTTGATGCTATTATATTAGGCTATTTTATATTATATTATATTATATTATATTATATATGATATTATATTAGGCTACCTAACATGATATATATATATATATATATATATATATATATATATATATATATATATATATATATATATATATATATATACATACATACATACATACATATATATATATATATGTATATGTATGTATAGCTATGATTAATAGGCTAATATAATATTAGTTGCCTAGTAGGCCTATTAGCTGCCTATAATACCTATTAGAATAGATTCCTAGTAGCCTACTATTAGTATATAGTACTGGTAATAAACATTGTAGCAGAGTAGCATTAGACCTAGGCAAATTTTCTATTGTTAACAAAACAACAACAAATAATTAATTATTATAATTTATACCCTCCCTGTCAATAAGATCAAAGTTTCTGAACATGAGCACCAAAAAGATGAACAATGTGTGGATGCACTTTGACCAGGAGACCAAAACTCTTAGGCTAAATGCAAGTACTGCAGAAACCTGGTTTCAAATCATGGAGGATCCACATCCAACATGAGAAGGCACTTAACGAAATGAAGCACCCCACTGCACTACTTGAACGTAGGACTGAATTTCTTTGCGATTTAGCAATACTGACTCAAGTGACTCAAGTGACTCGTTCAACCCGGATCAGTTTAGTGAGTGACTCAGAATAACCCGGATCCTTAAAAGGAATCGAGTTTGACAGGCCTACTATGCAAGCGCCAATGAATCGTGCTCTCACGACAATCACTGTGTTAAACTTAAATAGGTTAACATCACTCTAAGTTCACCTTCAAGCAAGGAAAACGATGAATTGAAGACATCTGTTTCGTTGGAAGGGCGAGGGGGTAGCAACAGGGCAACACAGAGACAGGACTGATGGCAGGGATAATGTTATGAGAGTATTAAAATATGTGATATTCTACGGGAAAATATTAAAACAGCAAGACAGCGGGAGAAAAGTTAAAATACGTGATAAACACAGACAAAGTTGGCATGCTTTGTTTCGGTCCCTTTGCACAGGGATTATTTGTCACATTATTAATCACATATGTTTATTTGTGAAATTGTGCAAAAAGGTGCAACACATTTGAAAAGGAAGGACTGGTAGACCCGGGAGAGATTGATTTAAGAACGTTATCACAGTGTGTCTTCATGGCGCAAAGCAGTGCGGGCGGAAGACAGCGACAATTGGCACGGGGGAGGGTCATGTCTTTTTTTGACAATTCTGTCGGAGGGTCATTGAAAAATTTCTAGCAGGCAAGGGAGGATCATGCAACTTTTGACTGAAACACTCAAAATCCCTACGGTGGCCCCTTCAATAAATAACGAACAGTCCCTTAGCAGGTCACAAACAAAAACGTAACAGCTTACTAGCTTTAGCTTGGGTCACATGTGTCACTCTGAACCAATCATATCAACTCTCCGACACCAACACAGAACATTTTCCTAACTTTAGCTTAGGATAAACCATTCAAATTAACTCAAATGGAGTAGGACTGTCCCCTGTCTCACAAAACAATGTCTTTTTATTTGTTTTAGGGATAGATGGTAGACAGAGGTACTGTCATTGAAAGGAACCCCAGTGGCTTCACAGAATACGACTTTGTTCAGGGTACCGGTACTTAGCCACTTCTCCCATACGATTCTGTAACAAAAAAACAATTTACGGTGCAAAAGTCCAGACCTCACAACGACCATAACACTTTTTCACCTGAAGATTGGAATCTCCTTTTTAGATGATCTCTGATCAAGGTGGTTACAGGACCCAGGTTCAGCATGTGAAGAGTCACAAAGTACAGGAGCACTTGATCAAAACATAAGCACCTGCTAAACACTTGCTCAGAACATAAACATAAAGCCAGGAAAACATTTTCTGTCATAACGTAAAATTGTAATCACTTTGGATTACAAACATAAGTTTCTAAACTGATGATTTCACCTTCTCATGGAGGGCGGAGAAGAGCTTGAACATGTCCCAGATATAGGAAAGAGGTAATTCTGCAGTGTAATGAGTATAACCACATTGTATTTCACCGGTCTGGTACACAAACAGATGGGAAATACACATAACACCTTCTCTACCCGTAAGTGTAAAGATCACTAATAGTGATCTGCAGTGATTAGATTTAATTTGTATGACATTCAGAATTGGTGTAAGGATTATATGGATTTTTCACCATTCATTTCATCATAATATAAACAAGACATTTAGGAACAGATGGACGTATCTTCCACAATGCACACTTTGAATTGGATGGGGAAAAAAAGCGTGTGTGTGTGTGTGTGTGTGTGTGTGTGTGTGAGTGAGAGAGAAAGTAGAGTACTGTATTTCGTGGGGTAAGGGTGAAGTGCTTTGTTTGTGTGTGTGTGTGTGTGTGTGTGTTGGGGTGATGACTGAAGGAAGGATTGGCAGTGGCAGTTCCCCTCCCCCATGTCCCCGCTGCAGAGCAACACTGCGACACTGCCATGGTTACTCAAGCTGAGGAGAATGGAGCCTAGCGTGTTGAGAGAGACACACACACACACACACACACACACATACACACTCACACACACTCACACACACTCATATACACACACACACACACACACACACACACACACTCGTACACACGCAAACACTCATACACCCAGGCAAAGACACACACACACCCTGCAGTGTATCCCTCCATCTGCATGTTGCGTGTTCAGCCTTACCAGAAAGAGGGTTAGCTTGAGAGAAAGAGAGAATGGTCCAAACCTTGCAGGCATCCCTCAGTGTGTGTGTGTGTGTGTGTGTGTGTGTCTTTGTGTGTTAGTGTGTGTGTGTGTGTGTGTTTGTGTGTCAGTGTGTGTGTGTGTGTCAGTGTGTGTGTGAGTGTGAGTGGCAGTGGTCTAGAGCTGGGTGATGTGCAGGGAGTCTCTGCATGATCCAGCAGCCTCCTTTTCATCCTCACAACTCCAGCTACCAGAGTCCACACAACATCACAACACACACAATTACCCATCACTTCTGTCTCCCATGTAGAGCTCAGCACTGATAATACAGTGTCAATAGTGACCTATTTTTTCTACTTCAAGATACAAACTTGACTTCTCATACTCTTGGATTTGTTGGCTACTGACCGCACACTGCAGTGAGCTATTTTCTCTCTTTCTCTACAGTAGACATTGAAGCCCTGCCATTACATCATTTTATTGTCCTGGGACACTCACCCCCCCAATTTGCAAGTCACACTGAGCTGATCTTTAAGGTGTCATGTCAGCTCACGGAGGGAGTTTGTGAATGCAGACTCGAGTCCCACAGAGTGGCTCCACCTTAAGTGGCCGAGCAGCTGGGTTCATGCGAGGTCAGTGAATTTAGGGGGTTGTTCTCTGATAGGAGGCTCGTTCTAGACGTTGTCGCTTGCTGAATAGATCAACAGCGAGAGAGCCGTGGGAGATCTGCAGATGGTGGGGTGTCCTAGATTAGCTCATTTCTGGCACTTCCTCTCTGTTTCTTTTCCGATAGGGTTTGTGGAATTTAGCATTGCTAAAGGGACTGAAAATGTTGCCTGACTGAAATGGATACAGTCTAATATGTGTATTGCACTGCAATGAAATACACAGACGCAAAAAAAATGACTGTAGCTTTAACCTTCATTAACCTCTGTTTATAAGGAACATATAGTATATGGGTTCATCTCTTGCTTTCTCTCAATCTCTATTCATACACACACATAGGTCTATCTGTGTACATATTTACATATTTAGAGAGAGAAATGTTGAGAGAACGCTATTAGGTGTCTTATTTGTACATGCAGTTTTCTAAGCCTCAAGGTCTGTTTACATGTATGAAGATATGCTCCTACTGGGCATTTGATACACTTGATGTTTCATAGTCAGTGAAAAGGGATATTCACTTGTGAGAGTTGATGGTCAAGTTGAGTGTATTATTAGTAAATCTGTCTAGAAACCTGTCATTCCTTAGTTTCCTGTTTGTGTGTGTGTGTGCACACACATGTGAATGTGTGTCCGGTTCAGTGTGTGTGTGTGTGTTTGTGTGTGTGTTTGCCTGTGTGTGTGCATGCAAACACTTATGAATGCACGTCCAGTTCAGTGTGTGCGTGCGTGTATCTCAGCAGATATCAGCTGAAATAACTGCCACTGATATCTCAAGAGACCAGCCTCTTTCAGTTTCACTCACTGCCTCAAAGGCGCCCCCTGCTGTTAAAGATAGGCACTGCGACGGGTGACGACATGTAACCTGCACCTTGATGGAAAGAGATAGCATTTGTCTGCCTCTGCCTTTAAGATGGATATCTCTGACCAGTTACCACATATGCCTTCTATCACATGTGCGGACTGGGAGTGGGAGAGAGAGATGGGGTGGGATTGAGAAATGACCCGGATCGGGATTGGACTCGAACACGGGTCCCTGTGGGCACTCGGACCCGAATGTGGTAGAACCAGTTGTGCAACAGTGTTTAGCAAATTAGCGCAGCATGGTTATGGTGCTAACCAGATTTAAGCACAATTTAGTACAACCTGGAAAATCATTGTGTGGTGGTCAATGTTGATATTGTGGTGGGCCGCCACAAATAAGTCAATGTTGGGAAATACAGTGACATATGTAAGTCACTTTGGTCAAGAAGTGTCTGCTAAATGTGATGTGATGAAGTAATAATGAAGTGTTGTGTGTTGTGCGTGTGTGTGTGCGTGTGTGTGTGTGTGTGCGTCTGTGTGTGTGTTTTTATTCTTTAGTAGATCTGCAAATTATTAGGTTTCTGATCATATTCAGGAATGTTGCCTCTCATTATCGCAGATGTGATTTTGATAGTTTGGTTTTATCGTTTCAGGTTACAATCATCCTGCTCTCATGAAAGTCATGGCTAACCCACACAATTTGGTAAGTCATTATTCTGGCCAATCAGCGGGCATATTATAGTTTGAGCGTGACATCCAATTTCAGCCACCATCCGGCGTGAGCTGGACAATCTGAGGAGATGAGGGGAGGAGAGGAGAGGCCAGATGGAGCAGAGCTGGATGAGACCTTGAACAGGCCGGCTACACGAGACACGTGACGTAACTGATGCGTCCCATTCTCTGGATCGTATGCCACAACAATTAGCTTCCGCTGTAATTAATAGAACTGGCTACACCAGACGTGTTACATTTGCAAAAAATATATTTTTCCCGCTCCGCTAATGGAACACTTCAGTTGTGCACTTGGTGTATCCCGCCTGTAAGAGGTTATGTTCTAGTTGAGGCTGTTAAAAGTGTGTTTGAGTGTTGCAGTCTCATTGTTGACTTCAATTACATTGCGCCAGGTTTCTCTCTTATTGTGGGATATTTTACAAGAGCACATCGGTGTATATTACATGCAATATCACTGTTGGGATGCAGTTAATGCTGTTGGAGAGGATTGCATTTAAGGAGAGTAGTTCTGGGCCCGCAGGCTGTACTTATTTCTGTTTTTTTTTTATCCCCAGAGTTCATTTATCAACCGGCCAGCTCTTGGTATCCTGCCACCTGAGAACTTTGCAGAGAAACTGAATGAGAGTCTTCTGTCCGTGAGTGTCTTTAATTTTCTCCTAGTGTTTTCCCTGTTGAATTCCTCACAAACACCCAGTCTGAATTTTTAATGACTCCCCTTTTTCCACTCCGAGAGGATGAAAGGCCTCACACTGGGGAATTGTCGTTTGTAAAGTTTGTGAGTTGAACTTTAGTCCCCATGCCCTCGGCGAGTAGAAGGGCCGGCGGGCAGGAGTGGGAGAGAGTGGAGAGCTCTGGTGCAATTCAACAGAACTGTCTGGAGGCATTCCAAGTATGAGGCCAGGGCACTTTTCCCCTCTTGGAACAGGATGTGTGCACACTGGTTATAAAACTGTCCCCTTCAGCCTCCTCAAGGCTCTGCACTTCTTTACCATGATAATAGAACTCCTGCTTTTAGTGTTTGTCTACTGTCAGTCTATATGATGGTCCTTGTGTGACAAAATGTGTAGTGTGTATGAGTTTGCTTGTTGCTCTGTGTGTGTGTGTGTGTGTGTCTGTGTCTCCACCACCAGAGTGTGTGTTTCTGATGTCCTGCATCCTCTCCAGGTTGCTCCCAGTGGTATGTCCCGTGTGCAGACGATGGCGTGTGGCTCCTGCTCCAATGAGAATGCCTACAAGGCCATGTTCATCTGGTACAGGGTGAGTGGAACAAACCAAGCAACACCCACCTCAGCATGCCACTCAAAGCACTCCCTGACGGGAAGCCATAGGTTCAAGGCCCATGCACTCCGGGTCTGTATTCTTTGTGCAAAATTGTCATGACGATTTAAAAATACATCCAACACATCACGTCATGTCACATAGTGTCACATTTGTACACCAAAACTGTCGCCTGCCAAAAAACGGAACAGGTTTGATTTTCTGTGTTTTTCGCATCTTCATAACGTAACTGACTGAGGTTTCCTACTGCAGCATTCTGTGTTTGATGGACCAAAAAAAAAAAGCTTGTTTACGGAAAAATTACGGATGGTTATGGACTGTTATGGAACCATTAAGGAACCATTTAAGATGACCCCTCAACATTAATCCAGAGATAGCAGATGTAAAATGGCCTCCTGGCACATTTACTCTTCTTGATTAATGTGCATACACCTAGCCGATGTTTATCTTCTGTTTGTCTGTTTTCTCCAGAACAAAGAGAGAGGACACAACATCCCATCTGATGAGGAGGTGACGTCCTGCATGGTCAATCAGGTAAACCACCTGTCATTGAACACACACACACACACACACACACACACACACACACACACACACACACACACACACTTCTCTTTTGAAAGATCTGAAAAAATAAAAACGTGTTCTCTCTCTCTTGTCCTTGTGCTGACCATGACTAAGCAGTTTTCCTCTCCCCCACACAGAGCCCAGGCTGTCCAGATTTGAGTATCCTCTCCTTTATGGGAGGATTTCATGGGAGAACTCTGGGTAGGTTCCAGCAGCACCTCAACACATTCTGTCATAAGTACTTGTACTATTTCTGCATGTTATTCTGAAAGCACACAGTGTGTGTGATCAATGCTTGTGGCACAATGCTTCATAGATTGAATCATTAATGTCATGAATTCTAACTAGCAAGTTTATACAATTTGATTTGTTAGTGTCCAAGCGTGTTCCTCTGCATTAGTGTTATCCTGATCCATCAGTGCTACAAGTTTTATACTGTTCATTTATTTATTTGTTTATTTCTAAGGTTGCCTTGCTACCACACACTCCAAAGCCATTCACAAGCTGGACATTCCGTCCTTCGACTGGCCCATTGCACCCTTCCCGAAACTGAAATACCCGCTGGATGAGTTTGTCCGGGAGAACGCCCAGGAGGAAGCTCGCTGTTTGGAGGAGGTCAGTGCTGCCTTGCTAACCTTAGACCAGTTATCGATTGATGAAGTCGTCTGGACCCTATTAGTGCGTTTTCAATTTTCAGCGGGTAAGTTAAACTTAAGTTGGTACATTCAACTTTTACCCAATCCTGTCAAACGAGTCAAACAAATAAATATTGTTAGTGAAGGTCCAGTTGTTCTACAATTGTGCAATTGTTTGTTCTTCTATGTAGTACTCTATGTACAAATGAACCGGTAGTCATTGGTGACAGAGCAATTGAATAGGTGACTTCTTATAAGAAGGTAATCTATTAAAATGGAATGTGCATGTGGATTTTCAATGTGCCTAACTGGCTCAAAGACTGCACTTTCTCTGAAGCCTTAGATTGTCTGCCGTGAGTACAAAGATAAGGACATTTTTCTGTAACACAGTGTTAGAGCGTTTGATTAGATGGCAGTCTGATTTGGCACTCTCACTGTTCAGTGTAAATCAAAAATAGAGAAACTTGTGAAAACTGAAGTTTTGAAGGTGAAGGAAAGACTACCCATCCCTTCCATCTATCTTTGAGACAGTAGTAAACCGGGGCACACAATATTCTAGTTGGCCCTTCCCAAATCCTCCATTCCAAATATGAAGGTTCACCCTCAGGGAGACGTTATAGAGTTCAAGCAGATTTAAAAGCAACCGCTAAAAGCTCTCCTTTCTCCCGTCAATAACTCTTCTGAATAAAAATCATTCTGCAGACTTATTTGTCTGTAAGTCTCCTTTGAGTCTTACGATGTTGCACTAATGTATGTGTACTATAGCTGTGAGGGGTACTGATGCCCAAAACAAATTTCCCTCCCGGGAACATTAACGTTTATCTGATGTGATCTATGAAGAAAATACAACATCCCCCAATACTGACAGCAGCCATTGGTTGTTTATGTGCCTTAACAGTGTTCTGTGGTCTGTCATTGTACAAAGCCTGTCCCATATCACATAGACCATTGTGATTGGTCTGGTAATTTTCTGCCAGGTATAAATCAGTTTGAATGGGAGAAGGGGGCAGAAGGATGGATGGGGAGTAAAAGAAATGAGCTCTGAGATTTGTCCGATTCCGAGGCTAGAGTGCTGCCAGCATGGATACCTCTCAGCTCTGTGCACTACACGCAGAAAAGTTGTATAATCGCTTATAAAAGGCAGAAGTTGGAATCATTATTGTTTTTCCGTTGGTGTTCCAAAGGCCGATTCCCCAGGCTCTGCGGTTCTTATCTCCTAACCTCAGGCTAGGACAGTGTTCACTCTTTAATCTTGCCATGATTTCAAATAAACCGTAGTCTATGGCCTTTGTCGTAAGGGTCATAGTGTCCTCTCAGTCCCAATAATATATTTTTGTGTCAGTTCCTTGCTACTCTAGTCATGCGGGACTGCAGCCTTTTGGCCATCAGTCAATGTGTAAAACCTCTCCCCTGCACACAGTGCCAGAGTTCAGCATTAGTCACCTGGCATACAGATAATTGCTAAACCTTATCAGTCTAAATCCAATTAAACTATTCAATCGCTGCCATGCTTGTCATCTCATATTACCGTAATCCTTATAAAAACTTGTCAACCCAAAATGAGCCTTTACCTCACTAAATGAAGTGGAGTCTCAAAACCTGTGTGTGTGTGTGTATGTGTATGTGTAGGTGGAGGACCTGATTGAGAAGTGGAAAAAGAAGGGTAAGCCAGTGGCTGGCATTGTGATCGAGCCCATCCAGGCGGAGGGGGGGGACAACCACGCCTCTGCCGACTTCTTTATCAAGCTGAGGAACATTGCGACCAAGGTGAGACAAACAAATTCACAGTCATCCAGCTGCAACTGTCAGCATGCCACACTGTCCAGGAGTGATATCTCTACACGCACACACACACATACACATATACACACAAGACAAGCTGGGTGTTTGATGGCTGTTTCCAGTTTCTGGAGAGCTGAAGCCATTAATATAGCAGAAGGTGTTACTGTAGAAATAACATGCTGTTAAGCGCTGTCAAGTGAAATATGCCAGAGGACGGGAAGATTAGATCTTGTCTGTATGGACACCCTGTGTGGACTGCCATCTCATGTGTGGTAGATGAAGCTACAGCACCTTCCATATTTATTGGCACCCCTGGTAAAAATGTGTAAAACGAGGGTAACAAAATCATCTTTTGATGTTTCTTAATAAATCTCATAAAATAATAAGGAAAAATCCAACCTGGAAGAGAAGCTAATTTATTCTGAGAAGTTAAAAAAATGGAAAGCAATCAATTCTGAGCATTTCAGTAAATGTTTCCCCTCTGCTGCAGCCTAGAGACCAACTTGAGGAAAAGGAAATCAAATTTTATCATTTCAGAAATATTAGATGTATCCTCTGCCAGGGAGTCATATAAACAGGAGGTTCTTCTGTTGATATTTTGAAGCTCATATGTGGAACCGGTAGTTCTTAAAACCATGTCAATCAAGGTCCTCGCTTCTGTGTCACACCTTTGACATGTTTGGTGTGTGTGTGTTTCGGTGTGTGTGCGTGCATCTGTGCGCGTGTGTGTGTGTGTGTGTGTGTGTTTCCAGCATGGCGCTGCCTTTCATGTGGATGAGGTTCAGACAGGCGGTGGAGCCACGGGGAAGTTTTGGGCCCACGAGCACTGGGGCATGGACGACCCTGCTGAAATTGTCTCCTTCAGCAAGAAGATGCTCACGGGAGGCTACTACCACAAAGACGAACTGCAGGCCGACAAGGTGGGTCTGTGTTCGAGAATTATATGCCTTTCATTTGTGCCTTTATTTTTTGGTCGTAAGAATTATATGTGGCCTTTCATCATAAGTGGATGGAAGTTGTTATGTTATGACAATAACAGAGCGTGTACATAATCATCATACCAGTGTGAGGGCTGTAGATGTTGTTATGAGTGTCAAAGCCTATTGTGTGTTACACAAGCTTCTGCTCTGGTGGACACTGGTGCCATCTAGTGTTAGCTCATAGTCTGTGCGCTTTTTTTAATGTAATTTCACAGGATGGGTTATCTAACCAGACAACAAAGGGAGTCTCAGTGAATGCAGAAAGGGGTTTTGTTTGCCCAGTGTGATTGTGTTTGTTATGTCACTCCAAAAGGCCTACAGAATCTTCAACACGTGGATGGGAGACCCTTCCAAGAACCTGTTCCTGGCTGAGGTTCTCAATGTGATCCAGCGGGAGAGCCTCCTGGAGGAGGTGACGCGCTCGGGGAAGACCCTGCTCCAGGGACTCTATGCACTGCAGGTATGCGTCCACAACCACAGACGGCTTCATGTTTCCACGCCCACTGTGGTTACACTGCATATTAGGCAAGTCCATGTAAGACACGGGTGGAAACAAGCAAAGTAAGCAAAAATGTACTACAGAAATATTCATATTTTAAAAGCACATCTTGAAAGATTAAAATTAGGATGCCACCTGCTACAGTAATTTATCATTTGCAATTTATTATTTTTAAACCGGGACAGCTCATATTAATAAACATTAAAAATATAGATACAGCATGGGAGTTTCGCAATTGTTAAACACCATAGAAAGTTCCATTACATTGAGTGGGGGCCATTAAGTTGAGGCTCGGAGACCAGATGTCTCTTGATAATAACTAGTATATGAGTAATGAATAACAAAAATGAGTAATGACCAGGTTTTAGTGCTCCTGATTTACATTTTTCATATTATTATGTTGTTTGCTCTCTACGCACGGGAATCTTACGTTTTCTTTGTGTAAAGTTGGCTTCTAATATGGCAACAAAAGCATTAGACAAATGATATATTTTGGAGCAGTAAAAAATACCATATATATATATATATATTTTGCTCATTCTGCTAATGAGAACTATATTTATTTTTATTTATTTTTATTTTTTTTTATTTTTTTTGGTTTTTTTTTTTTTTTTTTCAATGAAAGACTGGCAGACACATTTTCTCTTACAGTTTTTTATATTGTTTTTTGGTATTAGCAATCACAGTTCAGTAAATAGTAGATGTAATTGAATAAGTTTATAATTTTAGTTATTGCTTTTGTGTATTTCATCTGTGTTTCTACTGATAAAGTTTTTATGCTCTAGAACCCACAACCTGCATGAGTCATTCAGTGATCTACTTACACCAAAGTCTCTGTAGCTCCCAAGTGGGTTGCCACTATAAGCAATACGTGCGTTGGGGAGTTCTTTGCCTCTCGCCCTTGTCCATTAATTTTGTGTAACAGCACACTTCGTCGGCCGTTATCCCTCACATAATGAAACCTGTTTATGTAGAGCAACTACTTAAGTTACTTAAGGCTACTCTCTATTGTGATATCACTGAGAGATCTTTGAGGGGCAGTTGGTTCATAAGGCTAAGCGGTAACACTTTACTTGAGAGTATTGACATAAGACTGACATGACAATGTCATGACCCATGAACCATAACCCTAATCCTAACCCTAACCCTTGTTATGACAAAAACCGAATGACACTTAAAGCGTTATGTCATAAACGTTTATGGCTTGTTTATGACACGTTCATGACATGTCACTCTTATGTCGATACTGTCAAGTAAAGTGTAACCGGCTAAGCTTTAATTTATGCGCATGTGTACACAAAAGACACAGATGTATTCAGAGGAAGACAGCCAGAGTGAAGTGAAGTGTGTGTGGGCATATGAAAAATGGATCTGTGCGCCCCAGTGGGCTTCTGTGCTGTAAGCTGTATCTGTGTAAATGTCTCTACTGTCGGAGTCAGTGATGACCAGGTACCTGACCGTGTTTCGTTCTCTCTATGCAGGCCCAGTACCCTCACCTCTTGAGCAGTGCTCGTGGTCAGGGCACCTTCTGTGCCATCGACATCCGAGATGACCCTACTCGCAACAGCTTGATCATGAAAGCCAGGAACAAGGGTGAGAGCAGTGTTACTGGCACCACAGAAATGTGCTACCGCCCACGTATCTGCTAATCAAGACCAGGGGCCTCATTTATAAAGCGTTCTTACGCACAGATTTGATCTTAGACCGTGCGTACGCTCAAATCCATGCCAACGCTCAGATTTATAAAAGCCGTCTTTGACGTGGAAAAGTGCTTATCTCCACGTCAGGTTCAAACTTGACGTACGACCATTTCCTTGTGGTAATGCCGGGGTACTGCAAGTAATCTAAGGTCTAAGTGCGATCAAAATTCCAAGACCAACGATCTCATGTCTTTCTTTGCCATATGCATGATCAATATCAGAAGATTTTAAAGGCGTTTTTGGGCGCAGCTTAATGTTTCATGGTTTAGCATAAAACTGCTAATGAGAACTATAGCCCACTTAAGAAAGTGAAAAAACGTATAGCTTACTTATTTCATAATATCTAAAAAAAAACACCAAGACCTACGATAGAATGATTGAAACATTCTTACAGGTGATCTAGTATATTTAGTGTTCTCACCAATCTAATATTGACCACAACATGTCCAATTGCCCTCGTTTAGGAGAGGAAAAGTACATTTGTGCCAGGGATGTAGTGGTAAGAGGTGGGTGAACTATGAATTCTGCAATCTCGGTGAGGTGGACTGCGCCGAGGCCGAGTTCCATGCCCCTGATCAAACCCACTCTTGCAGTTCCTCGGAACCGCAATTCTAGTTAGTTAGCTATTCGAACTGACGCATATAGGCTAGTTAACATCAGATGGCATAGGCTAGGCCTATACAATGTTTTCAATATATATTTTTACATAGGCTACAACTTTTAGGCCATTGATTTCATTAAAACATATGCTAATGATATTGATGAGTGGGTGTTTACAAGGCGGAGACCTAAAACCATCCGGCTGCGCACAAGTTGACGTTCATTTGTGATTTATAATGGGCACATCTGGAAGGTAGCCTGGCTAGCGCCACCACTTCTCAATGAGACGTGGTCTGGGAACCAAACGTTCATTTTCTCGTATTTGAAAAAAATGCCCAGATCCGTTTATTGGGTGCCACGGATGTCTATCAAATGCGTCTGTGCATAGCTCATCATCGCCTTGCTTTCCCCCTGTTCTGTGATTGGTTCCCTATCTCAGGCGAAAATTTGCTCCATGGTCTCCAGGCTGCCTTAGCAGCGTGAATCAAATCGCGCGCAAGGCAGCATGGGAACACCCAGGCTATCTGGAAGGGTGGCGTACGCACGTTTTTTTGTGCGTACGTTTGTTTTCTCTGAATCACACGTATGATCATTCCAGAAACTATCTAAGATCAATTGAAGGATGGTTTCTACGCAACACTTTTATAAATGAGGCCCCTGAACTAGCTATTCAAAGGTCAAAAGCCTGGTACATGTGACACGGCTTGAGTGGGTCCTCAAGCTGAATCGTGCTGTGATCCTCTCTGGTCAACAGTGGACTGCAGCGTGTTAACGATCTCTGGTGTCTGTTTCCTCCTCCGACCCCTCATCTTCTTCACTGCTCTCTCTGTCTCTCTCTCTCTCTCTCAAACCCAGGTGTTCTTCTCGGTGGCTGCGGTGAGCGGTCGATCCGTTTCCGCCCGGCGCTAGTCTTCAAGGAGTACCACGTGCACCAGTTCCTCAACATCTTTAACGACGTGTTGCAGGATTACAAATAAGCATGTTTGGCCTCGGGGGGGGGGGGCGGAGTGGATGGGGTGTTAGCGTAGCGTGTAGCTTGGCAGTCCTGCGGGTCTTGCAGAGGCACAGAGAGGTTCGAGCCCACAGGATGGGGCTTTTTGCTCCGCCGCAAACCATCCCAGCAAAGCCCAGTCCAGCACACATTAAACCTCTCACACATGTTTATTTCTTCTTCTTCTTCTTCTTCTTCTTCCTTGCCCTGATCTTTTCTTTCCTTCCTCAGAAATGCTCCTCCACAGGAGGCACACATCTATCTGCCTCTTCTTTACTCCCAGATCCGCACAATTACAAGGAGCTTTTGGGTGGATAATGTCACTCAAAACTCCTCCTATCTTTCTGGGTCAAAACAGCACAAGATGTATATTTTGAATATCTGCTTTTGCCAACCGTTTGGTTTTTATCACTGTTAATGACAGCAATAGACTAACAGCTTCAGCGAAGGCTGCTAACAGCTAACTTCACTTTAGCCCTAAGCATACCTTGCTGAGGTTAGTACAACATGTATGTTTAATTCTCAAAAGCAGAAGAGAGGACGAGAGCACAGGTATCGTTAGCTTTTTTGATGCCAGTATTGCGGCTTATGTTTGAGTCGTTATGTTTATAGAACTTTCTAGTTCAAGGTTAAGCTAAGACACCGGTGACAAAGTTGCTCATCTGTCAGGTGTTTGTAGTTTTTGCCTGATTCTCATATGGTGTTCACAGAGCATCACTGAGAAGGCCTTGCATTTGTTGCGTCCTATTCAGGGCAGCCACACGGCTACTGAAAAAGAATACCTAGCAATATTTTAGCCACGTGGTAAGCCATGGTGTGAACATTTGAGCATTCACCCAACTCCCCACTTGAATGCTAGGAAGACTTGACAAAAATCGTGATCGGAATTGTGATTATGCTCATATGACATGCAGGTCTTTGCTTAGGGTGTTAATATCATCATTTTTCAAATCACATTATGAGATTCCCAAAAGGTTTGCAAAAACGTTATTTTTTCTGTGGAATTGCAGTAAAGACAAGCACACGACGGTCTCTTTGTGACAACTCCATCTTAATGCTAACTGAATGAACCTCTGAGCTCAGTGGTTCCCGTCCTGGCATCATTTACATGAAGCCCTTACAGTGAAGCGCTGTCCCTCTCCTGGTCGAATGACAGACAGGCTCCTGGAGGTGGCATTCGACTGCCCCCCACAGACCCCAGACTTCGCTCACGAGTTGGCAAATGTCCAGAGCGATGCATCAGCTCTTCCTCCTGTCCCACATACACATAGACAGACAGCCAAACCCTACTCTCACCCAGTTATGAGCGTGCTTAGAAACCCTTAAATCAACATGGCAACCCTGCATCCTGTTCATGCTTAGCTTGGTACACAGGTGAACATGACCCCCCCTTAAGAAAATCCTTCTGTTTTACCAGATGATGTGGACTCGTTTGATGATCAGACCGTGTGCGAAGTGCTGCATGTTTTGGTTTCTTTTGAGTATTTGGTATTGATATAGTCTAGATGCACAGACAAAAAAAGTAATGATTAGAATGATTTGACGGGACTGTTGAAAGTGAAAGTGACAGAGAATTCTGTGGTGAATATTTCTAAAAAAAATATTAGCAGAATCATCAATACATTTGTAACAAGTAGGCTATATCTTCCTTTCTCTTGCCCCCTTATGACTCCGCATATTTTACTGTCCCTTAATGCTAAACGAAAATCCATAACAATAGCCATTTCTCAACCACCATGCTCATTCAAACCTGTACAAAGTAGTTATGAATCTACTGAAAGGTGCACTTTTGTTATAGACTACGCTGAGAAATATATCCATATATATATATATATATATATATATATATATATATATATATATATATATGTACAGTTTACCGAACAGCACGTCATGCCCAGTTTTAGTGACCCTCTGCCATGGCATATTCTCATGATGAGCTTACAGTAAGTCTCGGTGTCAGTGTGCAGTGCAAGGTAGCCATGTTTTATCTTTCTCTTGAATGCCTCCTTAAATGTTTTGTAAATGTTTGTGGACAGGTGGAATGCTCTGTGGACATCACTTTTAGCCTATGGGAGTTGGAGTTGTAGATATTCCAGTACGTAGGTTGCAAGGACTGACCAGATAGCGTCTCTCCAATTCAGAGTATGCTGCCATCTAGGCGTGCCTGTCTTTTATTGTTCTATAAATTAAAAGGAATCTGTATTATATAGAGATTTGTGATTTACCTGTTAATAGATTAACAAAGATGAAGAACAGCATTGCTATGTTTGTTTACACCATTATGTGAACTTGAAAATTCATAATTATCAATGTAATAAATAATATGAAATAGTTCTAGAGGTGTTGTTGTCTAGAAACGTCTCCATGTTCTCTGAAGAGGAATAAATCTTTATGTAATTTTGAAAAATCTAAGTTGAATGTTGGGTTATTTCTGTGACTGAATTATTAATTATTATTAATTATTAATAATAATTTATAAGTTGCATTTATAGTGCCTTTCTCAATACTTAAAGTCTCTTTACAAGTCAAAGCAAAACAAAAAAGGAAAATAAAATAGTGTACAGTAAGCCATTTCCATGGCATTGATCTGAACCAAGAGTACATAAAACACACAAACACCACTGAGCAAGTCTTTTAAAGATGCTGTATTTTCACACTTAACTAAATTCAAATAATACGTCCACCATCATGGCATGTGTTTCATCACTTTTCTATCCCTGAAAAAGAAGTAAAAACAAATCCATTGCAATATCACTAAAGCTGGATCTGTATACTAGATCTAAGTTTAAGGCTTTTGCAGTTTCAGTTAACATTTTGAGAACACATGTTATACCCACAATACAATCTGGATAACTGTTCCTCTTTGGAAACCAAAATCACATGTTACTAATGGTCATGATGCATCCATCTTAAGTGTCAGATGCTGATGAGCATGTTTGTTTCAGTAGCATTACAACTGTGATAATGAGGACAATATTGATGCTAAACAAGGGAGGGAAAATGTCAAAATTGAAACTACACTCAAAACAAGACAAAAGCTTTTTTTGTTCGCATTTTGGCATGGTAATATACTTAGATCTGAAACATAACACCCCCACCTGCCTTTAAACCAATCACTGTTCAAGAATGTGGGTTAAAAAAACAAAACAAAAAAACTGCAAAAATAAATCAACCCCAACCCACTCGGATTTCCACTTGTAGACCACACCACTTGGCAGTTCCCAGGGAGGTGTGCTTCCTCCCTCCGACCACTAGGAAGCATCCTCATGTGTCCACCACGGCCCCAGACCAGGTCTCGTGCTTGGTGCCGGGGGCCAGGTGCGTGATGGTCACGTCCACGGCCTGGATCTTCTCATGTTTGGGGGGTATGGAGCAGATCTTGTAGTTGACCTCGTCTCCCTCCACTGGGACATACTCGCCGTCAATACTGGGGGAACAGGACAGAGACCGAGCAGGATAGTTAAAGCAACATAAATCCGTCTCTTTTTCTTCAAACTCATTTTGACAATACGTGGGCTTGTAATTGGCAGAATTGCATCTCTCAACACTGACGCATGCCCAGAACACCTATTGTGCCATTTAGCTTTGCTGTTTCCAGCAGCAACATCTGTCCACAAATTGGGTACCTCCTTAGCACTAAATCGGTATCTAGTACGTTGAAACTGAACGTAAAAGGAAATTCCCTCATTGTGTTACTTTAACATACACTCTCACAAGGGCATTTCTTAAAATATGGCACAAAGAAAGACTGCGATGGTGATGTGAGAAGACAGCCAAATCCATAGCCATCCTCTCACAATGGCTAAACTGAAAATATGATGGAATCGAAAAGTGAACAACAGAGGGGCTGAAAGAACTGGAAAATGAGAACTATGCCACTCTTCTACATGATTGTGATATTTAGTGCATATATGGTTACTTGGGGCCCAGTAAAAATAAGAACTGAAAAACAGTGATATCTACAGTAAGGACTGCATTTCTAAAGTATCATCCCTATGCCGACACAGTGATAGAAAGGTGCACAAAAGACAGATAGTTAAGGACAAGGGCCTTTGACACACTTGAATGGCCTTATCTGTTTCAAATTCTACATGTTTATGTCTTCCCAGACAAATTTATAAATATGGTTAGTGCTCTGTATGCTCTGGTTCCTAAAGGCACTTACATTTCGCCATCAAAGACGCTTACATTTTGCCAATGGTGCTGACCAATTTTAGCTTTATTTTTTCAAAATGTGAGTGACACCATGCTGTCCATCAGAGATGTAAAGTAGAAATACTGAAGTATTAATTGAGTATCTACTTGAGTTTTTGTTTTTCTTCCTACTTTAACTTTTAATTCATACTTCAATGAAATGTATATTTTTACTCCACCACATTTTCATTAGCAGCAATAAATAGTAAGTAGGCTCAAATAATGTGAAAATGAAAACAAAAGCCACAGTTTCCAAGTACAAGTCTGTTTTCTAATGGGCTACTTTCATACTTAAGTCTTAAATGATCTATTATTTACAATACTTATGTGGCATGCTTATAGATTACTGGAAAGGGGGTTGTCCTGTGAGGAAATTTGTTCTCTGCATTTTACCCATCCTGGTGTAATGTGCAGTGCACACACACACACACTTAATAATGATATCAAATATTTGTACTTTTACTCAAGTATGGGTTTTGGATACTTTATACAACTCTGCTGTCCATGTGCTTTAGAGTGACTGCTGTAGACTAGCTCTACCAAAGTCCTTTTAGGCAAGTCCTTCCACTCGGCAGCCACTTTGGGCACTTATCGGCCATCTATTTCAGGCAGAACTGCGAATGCTCAAGGCCTCACGACACCAACCTCGCTCTAGCTGCAAGATCACAACACATGATTGGCACGATGTATTCACAACATACCACATGATTGGCACGATTCACATGTCAACTTCTGGTGGCGGAAGGGACAGGATATGTGTATAAGACTGCCATATTTGTGTTACAAACTAACCCCATACATTTCTATGGAAGATTCTATGAGTGCTGTGTCTCATCATTAGAAAGTCTCCGGCTCAAAGGGCCTACTGCTCCCCCTCACATAAAGCATTAGGACCTGCCTGTGCTCTCCCACATATCTGTCATTACCTGCATTCACTGGTAGAGAAAAGCAGCTCCCACGCACACATGTTCACAGACAGACACACACACACACACACACACACACTTCACCCATCCCTACCTGTTGACTCAAAGGCTCATGGGCTTATGACTGTCCACTTGAACAGCGCACACACACACACAGCCCTACATTCAACCTTTCGCAGTTCTTGTTAAGGCCCCCCACATACACACACGTGCCCACTCACACTCCCACACCCTTGTAAGTGGCTTCTATGTTGACAATCCATTACTGACGTGAACACAGTTCAAACTATAGACCACACAGCCTGCATGTCCAGAATCTTCATCAGGAGGCTGTGTGCGTCACACACACACACACACCACAGTACACCACACCAGCATCTCATCTCCCCCCCTCCATTCAAGACCCTCATGCAGCCAGCCGGTGTCTCCCAGCAGAGCAGATCACGCCACTTCCTGAGCCCATCAGCACTTGAGCATCATGATGCTCCTGACACTACAGTTTTTTACAATCACTTTGCTACTATTTTCAGAACCTTGATGTCATTTTTCAAAACTAGACACAAGACTCAAAACGGTTATCACTCATTCCACTCATTCCACAATGTGCACTCAATCATCAGTGACAAATTGGCAGAATTGGACAATCAGGAGCCTGCATCTATACAGTGCAGTACTGTCAATACTGTAAATAGTCTGAAAGGTGGTACAGTATTTGGGACCATAGTGACAGTGACCATAGTAGACACAGTGTCTGATGAAGCATTGTAAAATATTAGGCTACATTCATGGATATTGTAGTCTAATTGGTTCATGCTCCACGCTAATTGGTGACAATGAATCTTGTTACAGTATCTTGAAACTTTCATGATTTGCAGCAAAGATTGTTTGTCTGTTTCCATACAACCATGCATTAAGAGTAATGCAACGGTTACTTATCATTTTGAGCAGTTGTATCAATTGATAGTTAGATCATTGTAAGGAAATGAATAGACACTCATTTGAAATGTAATGTGTGAATTGCCTTTTGAAATAGTAGTACTTTGATGTTAAGTTGTGTCATATTGAACAGGTGATTTTTGTTGAATGAACAAATGATCTAAGTTTTATGTGTATTGCATCCAAGCAATTGAGAAAAGGGTTAGAGTTTTGAAAAATGTGCATTTTGATCATTGGTTTTTGTGTAGAATTGTGAAAAATGACATCAAGGTTCTGAAAATAGTAACAAAGTGATTGTAAAAAACTGTCAGTGACCGCTGCAGTGCTGGAGGAATGACACCAGGGTCAAGCTGCACTTACAGGATTTCTACAGGTATGTTCGCTTTGGAGAAAAGCATCTGCCAAATACCACAAACATAAACATATTCTATTTACACAAGCATTAACAGAACTCAGTTTCAAGTAATTGTTTCAATATGTGAGATCATAAGTATTACGCTGTCCCTACATCCCAAAGGTCTCCTACATGGCTGCAACCAACAATTATTTTCATAGTCTATTATTAATCAATTATTTTGTCGATTGCTTTTACCTGCTTAAGTAAACTAGAACCCACTTGGTCTTCATGACTACTTTCTTTGCACAGCAGAAGTCATCTCTTGCGAATGTGTTCACACATTTTTATTGGGTTCACACATTTCTCACACCCTTTTGCAAAACAGTTAACACAGGTGTCATTCAAAAGCCCCAAACTCATTGGTTTTCCCATGCTAAACAAAAGGAAAACATCTTTTCACAGGTGGTATAGATTCCTTGCATAAGTCTGAGTCTCTGATACACCTGTGTGAAACTCCTTTGCACAATTCTTCAATCAGCAATCATTCATTATACATAAGAGATGTCTGTTCTGTGTTGCTATTTGCAAGTATGGATCTAATGCACATTTAGACAAAGTACTGTATTGCCTATTTGGTGGAGAAAACAGTACAAAAGGTGTTTACTGTGGGTCTAGTGGTAGTTCAATGAAATCTACTGTATCTTGCTAGGTATTTACTGTATGTCTTACATGTCAATGGCAGTTACATCTTGGGATGAATGAATATTTTTTTTTTTTTACTGTATTCAGTACATTTTGTCTTTTCACAGTTTTTTTCTGATACCAGAAAAATGAGAAAGCAATGGAACAGACATAGCAAAAATGCTAATTTTGTGAACTAGATTTTGCATTTTGTTGTCCAGTGTGTAATGATTGATTAAAGATTTTTTAAATAAATTAACCCTGAAGGCAAATCATGTTAATTTTTGGCATACAACATTTTTAGGGGTTTTGAAGGGTGCTGAATTCAAATCTTCCGTATGCCAGGCTCAAAAATGTCCCATAATGCCTCAAAATGGAGAAATCCAATATGGCCGCCGCCACCAGGTCAAAATTTAATTAATCATCTTTTGGACTGTACAAGGTAAAAACCTGAATGTAATGTGCTTTTATAGGTTTTCACATATAGGGTGTGGCCTCATTCAGGGTTACATATGGGTATTTGTATGTGTAGGGGTAAGGGTAGGGGTGGGATGGGCAAACATGTAATCATAGCACACTGGACATCAAAACAATAGGCTCAGGTACAATATTTCATTAGTAGGCAAATCTAGTAGTAACAGTTTTAAACATAGACCTTTAGCTTAAGAGTTTCAAGCATGTTCTTCAAATACTAAATAAATAGTTAAAATACAGATACATAATATAAATAGATAGTTAAAATATGGTAATCAACCTTGCTTCTAAACATGTTTCAAGTAAATTCTTCAGAAAACCATCAACCTGTTTCATGGTCCTCTTTTTTTCATGAATTAATCATTATCCGAGACAACAATTTTAACTTGATCTTAAATCTGAGCATGGCATTGAATTCCCTATATGTGAAAACCTATAAAAGCACATTACATTCAGGTTTTTACCTTGTACAGTCCAAAAGATAAGTGATTAATTCGATTTTGACCTGACGGCGGCGGACATATTGGATTTCTCCATTTTGAGGCATTATGGGACATTTTTGAGCCTGGCATACAGACGATTTGAATTCAGCACCCTTCAAAACCCCTAAAAATGTTGTATGCCAAAAATTAACATAATTTGCCTTCGGGACTTTAAATAAGCACATTTTCCAAAATTCTGCCTAGTCTATAGTGTTTGAAGGCAAGATTTGCTTTTGCTGCATGTTTTAAGTGTTTTGAGAGAGTAACAGCCTTTTGCAAGCAAAATGTGTAATTTTGTCCAGAGTGCTTTTGTTCAGACACGGGTGTTAACTGTTTTGAGAACGTGATTTCAGAGTTGACACAGGTTCACTGAGGATATTAAACCCAACAGGAATTAAAGCAATTAATGTGCAAGGCAGAAAATGGAGACTTCATTCCCTGAGGCGCATGAAGCTTCTCACGTGCCAGTTGTATCTCTAAAGTCTCTCCTTACGCAACCTTAAGGGTACCCTTTTTTTGCCAGGGCTTAGGGCTGCCTGCTCCACCCTGCCCATCGATCATGCTCCCACTGCATACACCCCCCCCGGTGCCCCTCTAATGTTCTTACTCGGAGATGTGCACAAAGATGTCAGCGCCTCCCTCAGCTGGCGTGATGAAGCCGTGGCCTTTGGATCGTGAGAAGCACTTGCAGACTCCACTGAACGAGGGTCCCTCGGCAGCACGGGCGGCCCTGTAATGAGGAGGGTGAGGAGGAGGAGGAGGAAGAGAGGGAAGAGGAGAGAGGCCGGGTGTTAGAAAAGAGCGTGGGATGCTCCAGAAAATGCGCTCACTGGCCCGGCTGGCGTTTCAGATGAGTGGTCAGTGGCTGGGTAAACAATGGTCCTAGGCCAAGCTGCAGCGAGATAATGTGGGCTGAGCACTCATAAACAAAGCTCTCTCTCAGAGGCAGTGTCTATGAGAACAAGTCGGAGTAAACTGTGGAGACATGGTGTGTTTGTTTGTTTAGGGGTGGGGGTGGGTGATGATACCAAGTATCGTTAATGCTCCAGGTGTGAATGTGTAGACATGTTTTAAAGAGTGATTTGTTTAGGCTGTGTCCAAAACAGAACAAATCCTGCCGCCTAACATAGCATTCGGTGGCAGCGAGGCATGTCCAAAAAAATATTTCTATGAAATAAGATACCTTTGTTTTGCCAGATTTTGAAGGCAGCGTAGATCCTTCATTCTGCCTTCAACATACAAAATTCTATTAAATTGTTATTCTGCTTTCTGGTACCCTGGCAACAGCGTTCTGTGTTGCTATCTTGCTAGGCCGTCCAAAATAAAGTTTGCAGCTGGTACCTTGACGCCTGCTAAGGCAAGAGACTCACTAGACAGCTGAAGGCAGCAGGTAGCTGCCTTCCATTTCGGACAGACCCATACTTTCTTTATCATATCATACATGCCATTTTAAAACATGAGGGAGACCTTTGCCAATGAGAGAGTCTCTGTCCATGTAAATATGACCCTGTTCCTGTCTGCTTTCCCTCTGGGCAGGCTGGAGAGAAAAACAGACTCCATATGGGTAGAGTAGTAAATAGATTTACTGTTCTATTGATCTTGGCTGTCAGGTTCAAATGAAAACAGGCCTCATGAAGTGAGGGATGACATTTCAAAGCACTGAGAGAGGGCGGAGGAGGAGAGAGTGAGAGAAAGGAAATGTAGCACTATCTAGCATCAATGAGAGAGAGAGAGAGGAATGAGAGAAACTCACGCGGAGCAGGTACGGGTCCGGCGCGTGGGCAGTGGACTGGGGATCAGGTAGCCCCTCACCGGGGAGGGCGAGCGGTCCCTCTGGCGGCACGGAGGCAGACGCAGGGAGCTGGGAGACACGGGGGAGTGGGGCGACCCAGCATCCAGGGGAGGGGTGGTAGAGCGCGCCCCCCGAGACGTGGCTTCTGTGGACATGACTGCAACAGGACAACTTCCCTCCTGTTAGCTTCTAGCAACCTCAGGACCCTGAAGAGAGGCAGAGAGGCAGAGAGAGAGAGAGAGAGAGAGAGAGAGAGAGAGAGAGAGAGAGAGAGAGAGAGAGAGAGTGTGAGACAAGAGCATACAGTACACTAAATTACCAGTTATACACCTGGTTACACCCAAACCCATTATACTGACTGTGATCCTTTATTTCTTTTATCAAAACTTGAGTTCAGGTTTGAAAGTGGTGTTTATTGCAACAGATATGAGGAATTTAGAATGGGGTTTATAAGAGTTTAGTAAAAATATATTTAAACAAACTCTTTCAATGAATAGGTTAAAAAAAAAAAAACCTCACTGACCATGTAGCAATTAGTCTTCATCAGGAGTACAGCGCACACAACACACTCATACACAAATGGTATCGTGATACTCTGAAATTATCGGAATGGTGCTTTAATCAAAGTCATCTAGGCCTATACATCTGTCATCTAGGCCTATTCAATGAAGTCGTGATTTTCACTGCTACAGTACATGCATCAAAGGAATGGAAAGAATGGAGGAAGAGTGCACTGGGAAATTATTCTTAGCAAAATTTAGAAATGTTGTGTTCTCACTAGTGACGACTGATACTGCTCAATCTCCTCAGGGAGTTTGGGGGGGGGAGGTTGGCATAGCCTATACCCTGAATCTGGGGGACATCTCTTGCTGTGACACTATGGAACCATGTCCCTATGATAAATTAAATGTCAACACACACACACACACACAAACAAACACACTAGTATAGAGCACACACACACACTAGTATGGAGCGCAAAATACTTGGCTCACTGGCTGCTCTTTAATTATTAATAATCAACTTTTCAACTAATGATTCTAGCAGAGTAGAGCAGATGGATATTTCCATCTGTATGTATGTATGTATGTATGTGTGTGTGTGTGTGTGTGTGCCTACAACCCCCCCCCCCTCTCCTCTCTCCCCTTCTCTCTCTTTCTCTCAACTCTCCCTCTCTTGCCTATTCTCACTATGGTATACTGTAACAATATACAGTACCACTGATTACTTATTGACATTAACCATTTTGATTTTCAGTAACACTAACCCACTCTACATCTCTCTTTCTTCCCCCTTACTGTACCTCAATTGTGAGGTATATCATCACCAGTCATCAACCATCCGTGTGTTGGCCCTCCTCTCACCCATCTCACCTGAAGTCCCATCCTCGACTGCCCTATTGCTGTCCCCCTATCTTGATTACTGGCCCGTACAGCCTAGCGACCCATCACCTGCCTATGACAACTCTGCCCGGATTCCTGGCCCGTCTGCCGACCCACCACATGCCCCTTGACAACTCCCTTCCCCTGGACAATTCCAATGCTGGACTATTTGAACTTTGTCACTAAATCAGGATTAATGAATTATCATACCGGATACGTAATCATCCCACCTCTTGTAACTTTCAGCTCAAGTGCTTTTAACACCATGTCTTATTCTCTACACCTGACTATCATATGCATTTGTCATGTATACAGACCTTACTGTCCTGTACTGACCCTAGGCAGATGGGTCAGGCCCTTGTGTCGTGGATCTGCTCGAGGTTTCTTCCTATATGTATCTCCAATTCTAGGGACCCTTGGGCCTCTCTCTTTCTTTTCTTTTATTCCTTTCTTACCTTTTTTCTCTGATTGCCTACATTCTGTAAAGCGCCATGATACATGTGCAATGTTTTGGCGCACTATAAGCACAATAAATTGAATTGAATTAAAATTGTGTGTGTGTTTGGTCTTTCCAAGAGGGCTCCATGCGCACTCATAAACCACAGCCTGCATCCTGCATCAGGCAGAGTCCCAGTGGAGGGTGTCAATGGAGAAGAAGTCCTCCATTTCCTCCTGTAATGCAATCTCTCCATGTTGATCCTGCTGGCGATAATCTGCCATTGTTAACACTCACTGACAGATCACATTTCCTGGAAGAACTACCCCTCCCTCTCGCTCTCTGTCTGTCTCTCAAATTCAAATATGCTTTGTTGGGACGACAAATCATGTGCTGTATTGGCAAAGCATTCACAGGAATACTAATAAAAACATTTACACACACACACACACACATACACACACACACCATTCATAAGACAGAGTGCAAATCAACTGAAAAGTTGACTGTTTTTGACTGAAGGAGCTGTTCAATTCACAATATGCATCAGTCCTGTTTAAAGTATTACAGCCTGCCAAAGATTTGATTTGATTTTTCTGTTGTTTTCATTTCCTGTTTTTCACATCAAACAGCTCCACATCCAAAACATCCAGAGCCATTCCAACTCCATCCCCCCACCTCCCTCCGGACACCACACACAAGCACCAGAGAATAGCCCCCCTTCTTCCACCCTCAATGCTGTTGTTACATCACTCGCTCCACTTATAGCCCCTTTGCTGCCTGTCCGAGGCGGAAGAAAAGAGTTCCCATCCCACCCCACCCCAAGCTGCACTCCGCTCAGACCATCAGGCCTTTCAGGAGTCAGGTCACAAGTATGCTGGCAGTCTCATTATCTTTCCAGTTTGAGCGAATGCATGGATGGGTGGGCATCACTGGCAGAGAATCATACGTCTGAGCACCACATGCAATGGTGGGCAGGGAATCAAACCAATAAGAGGTAACTTCTACAGAATTATGATGAATGAATGCCATGTGGAGACATTTTCACAAGCATGGCAAGAAAATGCCAAACTGTAGATATCCACAGGCTACTACAAGTCAAATAAACGGTCATGGAGACTAGCCAGGACAGCAATCTTCAGCAACAGGTTGGTTGACCTATGACAACAAAGGTACGGTTGGCGGTGGGAAGTTAAGTCAGCGAGTGAGTGAATGAGTGGATTATTACAACAAGGAAAGTTTAAAAGGAAAATAAAGCTACCAGTTGGAAGGTAGGGAAATGGCTGTGCTTTGCACACCTAACTCCTGAAGAAATTCCAAACAGACATGCCTTGCATTCTTTTTCTAATATAAACAAGTGATATTAAGACACTGTTGAGAGCAAATATTTATGAATTATTGCCAAAACACAATTGTGCCTGTGGTTACCTTCAACAGCCCCCTCATACAGATAAAACACAGGGGATTATTCTTCATTCTTTCAAACATCAAAGATGACCGAATAGAGTACTGTACTACTATGCTACAGAGCGTCCTTCAGACAGGTTGGAGCTAGTCCAAGTAGTGGGTGCGTCTGCCCTTTCAGAGAGGTTACCAGGCGTCTCTAAAGTAGGTCAGCAAGGGCACTACCGGAATTTTCCACCGCTGCCCATAGCCCTCTCACCACAGAGTGCTGGTGAAAACCGAATCGCATACGCGCAAGCGACAGAACACCTTCCAGCCTGGCCGCCCCTCACCTCGTGCACAATGGGGGACCCTGGAACACAATATGCGCCGCTGCAGTGTAGCCAAACGGGCTTTTGTGCAGCACTAAAGGTTAATGGTGGCACAAGCACATACACTCACCAATGAAGATTTCACTGGAACACATTCAAGCCAGAAAAAAAAAAAATGATAGCGTAAGCGATAGTGAAATAAAACAGAACGTTGAATGGGACTATACGACATCTGCTGGTGATGTCCACAGGTGATGTACGTACGAGCATGATAATACTAGAATGTGGTGGTCTTTTTTGCATGTGGGGAAGAACGTTTCTAAAATTAGACCCTAGAGCTGCATCAACCCAGAGAAAGGAAACTTCTTTGCCACCCTTCCTGTTTGTGTGTGTCGTAGAAACAATGTCCTAAATGAAACCCAAGCCCATCCAACCTACACACAGTCGATAGCAATTGTATTTCCTCCACTTACTTCCCGGTACAAGAGTTTATCAGAGGAATGACCAACGCCTTAATGGATGTGCATCAGCATGGACACGGGGCAGATATCCACGGCTACCAGTGTAATGGTTCCTATGGATCACCATGGGCTGGCCCTCTGGGTTTTCCGTAATGATGGCTGTTACCCACATTTATAACCATAAACGCTGGTTAAAGCTGTGTGAGGAAGGGTCTGAATCAAGGACAAATTTCTCTTTGATGGAGAAAAAGGTTTCTGTGAGAATCAGGTTACTGGAAGAACCAGGTTACAGTGAGAAACAAGGTTACTGTGGGAATTAGGGGTGGGCGATATATATTGTCTGCGATAATATCGTGATTGTTGTTTTAACGATGTGCAAATTTACATTATTGAGTATTTAAATTACTTATGGGGAAATAACACTCAAAATTAGGCATTGAAACCTCATACATTCACTAAATCCAGGAGGTGTATGCGAGAGAAGCCCCTGAATGCTGCAGAGCAAGTGTCACATGATCGCTAGTGGGTCCACGTTGTCACAGGCACGCCTAATGTTTATTTTGTGCAGCTAGACTTAGTACAGCGGCTAAGGCCAGATTTTTACCTGAATCGTTCAGTTTTTGCAGAAAGCACGAAACTTGGTACAGGTATCAAAGTCAAAGTCAAAGTCAGCTTTATTGTCAATTTCTTCACATGTTCCAGACATACAAAGAGATCGAAATTACGTTTCTCACTATCCCACGGTGAAGACAAGACATATTTTACCAATTTTAAGTCCACAGACAAACATAACATTCAAGTAAACAAAAAAGTAAGTAAATAAGTAAATAAGAGGGCACATATAATAATGAAAAATAAGAGCAGCAAAATTTTGTTGAAATTGTGCATAGACAGTCAATAAAAAACTAGTGCAAAAAGTCAGGCCAATAAGAGGCTTGGGTAGTTCTGTTTGACCTGAGTAATAAAGAAAGTGGCATAGTGGTGCAAGTTATGTAAGAGCAGCAGAAGTGTTGTGTTTTCAGGACAACAACACCAAGTTGTCAAGGTTCAAGTGTGCAAGTGGAGTAGTGCAGGCGCCATTGTGGGTCCAATGTCCAGGATGTTATGTAGCTGAGGGTGGAGGGGAGAGGAGGGAGAGAGTTCAGCATCCTTACAGCTTGGTGTATGAAGCTGTTGGTGAGTCTGGTAGTGCGGAGCGCAGGCTTCTGTACCTCTTCCCAGAGGGCAGTAGATCAAACAGATTGTGAGCGGGTGACTTGCATCACTCACAATTTTGGTCGCCTTGCGGTGAGGTGGGTGGTGTAAATGTCCTTCAGGGAGGGGAGTGAAGCACCAATGATCCTTCCAGCTGTGTTCACTATGCGCTGCAGGGCTTTCCCTGTTGTATTCAGTGCAGCTTCCGCCCCACACAGCCATACAGCTGGAGAGGATGCTCTCAATGGTGCCTCGGTAGAATGTGGTCATGATGGCTGGTGGAGCACTTGCTCGCCTGAGTTTCCGCAAGAGGAAGTACAGGCGGCGCTGAGCTCTCTTCGCCAGTGATGCAGTGTTGGTGGTCCAGGAGAGGTCTTCACTGATGTGCACCCCCAGGAATTTGGTGCTGCTCGCCTTCCACCACAGCACCGCCGATGGTCAGTGGCAGGTGTTGGGTGTGACCTCTCCCGAAGTCAACAACAATCTCTTTGGTCTTGCTGGACGCTCAGCAGGAGGTTGTTGTCCCTGCACCACGTGGTCAGATGGTCGACCTCCAACCTGTATTGAGTCTCGTCGCCTTTGGTGATGAGACCCACCAGAGTTGTGTCGCCAGCAAATTTCACTATGTGATTGTTGCTGTAGGTTGCAGTGCAGTCATGCGTCCAGCAGGGTGAAGAGCAGCGGACTGAGCACGCAGCCTTGGGGCCCCTGTGCTCAGTGTGATGCTGCTTGAGGTATTGTTGCCAACACGCACTACTTGGGGCCTCTGACAGAGGAAGTCCAGTAGCCAGTTGCAGAGGTAGGTACTGAGTCCCAGTTTGTCGAGTTTGCAGATGAGTTGTTGTGGTATTATGGTGTTGAATGCAGAACTGAAGTCTATAAACAGCAATCTCACATATGAGTCTCTTTTTCCAGGTGGGTGAGGGCTGGGTGGAGGGCAGAGCAGATTGCATCCTCTGTAGACCGCTTGGCTCGGTATGCAAACTGGAAGGGGTCCAGGGTGGGGGAGAATGGCTTTGATATGTGACATGACAAGCCAAAGCAAAGCACTTCATGATGATGGGTGTCAGTGCCACAGGGCGGTAGTCATTGAAGCAGGATGGAGCAGTTTTCTTCAGCACAGGTATGATGGTGGCAGCTTTGAAACATGATGGGACGATGGCTTGCTTCAGGGAAGTGTTAAAGATGTCTGTGAAGACATCCTTAAGCTCCCCCAGCAGTCCTTCAGCCATCTACCTGGGATGTTGTCTGGACCTGTTGCCTTACGGGTGTTGATAGCAGCAAGTGTCCTCTTCACGCCAAGTCGGCAGAGAGGCACAGGGGCTGCTCATGTAGAGGGGATGGGTCTTCTGTGGGCAGGTGCTGTTTTGTGCTTCAAAGCGAGCAAAGAAGCGGTTCAGGTTGTTGAGCAGAGGGATGTTGCTCACAGCTCTGTGGCTGGCTTGTAGTCCCGTGGAGGGCCTGAAATGCCCTGCCATAGGCTTTGTGAGTTCCTGCTGTCTTTGAAGTGGGTGGTTATCTTGTGAGTGTATTCCTTTTTTGCTTCCTTGATGCCACGGGACAGGTTGGCTCGCTGTTTTCATGCCAGCTTCATCCCCAGCTCTGTAGGCTTTGTCTCTGGCCCTCAGCAGCCTGAGGACATCCCCTGTCAGCCATGGCTTCCAGTTAGCCCGAGTGATGATGTCTTTTGTGTGGGTCACATCATCGATGCACTTGGTGATGTAAGAGGTTACAGTGTCTGTATACTCCTCTATGTCTGTCCGGTTGTTGTAGGTGGCTGCCTGCTTAAACATTTCCCAGTCTGTTGTGTCAAAGCAGTCTTGAAGAGCATCGGAGGCTCCCTCAGGCCACACTTTTACCTGCTTACTTAACCGGTTTGTTCGCTTTTACCCTTTGTCTGTATGCGGGCATTAGCATAACAGTGATATGGTCTGAAAGTCCAATGTGGGGGAGGGGTGGCTTTGTATGCTCCTTTGTGTGTGTAGTGTAGACCAGGTCCAGGATGTTATCTCCTCTTGTTGGAAAATCAACATGCTGGTGTAGCTTTGAAGTACAGTTTTTAGATCAGCATGGTTAAAATCTCCAGTGAAGATGGTGAAACCGCCTGGGTGTGCCGCCTGTTGTTCACTGACAGCCTGGTACAGTTCACTAAGAGCCGCGTTCTTATCGCTGTTGTTGTTGGTAGGCGGGATGTATACTGCGACTAGCAGAATCGCAGTAATTTCCCTTGGCAGGTAAAAAGGACGGCACTTTATGATCATAAACTCTGCCAGTGGTGAGCAGTGTTTGCATACTACTACAGTGTCCCGCACCATTCGTCACGGATGTAAACACAGATTCCTCCTCCTCGTGATTTACCTCCCTTTACAATGGCCCTGTCTGCTCGATAGCATGCTAGCTGCTCCAGTTGTACAGCAGAGTCCGAATGTTGTCATTTAACCAAGTCTCAGTGAAGACGAAGCACACAGCAGTTACTTACTGTCCGGTTCGCTGATCTCAGCAGTCGTATGTGATCCATTTTGTTGTCCAGTGATCGTACATTTGCCAGGAGAATGGATGGTATGGCTGGGCGAAGGGCTGGCCGCTAGCCTGACCTCGACGCCTCCGCTTTGCCCCCTTCTGCTTCCTCGCGACACCGCCTCCGACGCTTTCTTTCGGGAGGAGTAGCAGGCGAGTCCGGTGTTGTTGCAGGCCGGAGTAGTCCGAGTTCCTTTAGCGCCTCTGTTGCAAAGTCCAGAACGCTGCAAAACTTGCTTTTGCAGATGTCAATTAAAACTGCCTGCTGTACTTGTAGTACGACGTAGTAAGACAAGACGAACACGTAAAACTTTCGGACAAACACTTTTTAAACGAACAAAACACCGTACGGTTGGGACAGAGAGAGGTCGCTGCGTGTGTACGCGCCGCCATCTTGGATCCTGATCCTCTAAAGGTCGTTAAGCAGTCGTGGATCCTGAAAGCAGCCCAATTAACCTTGGATCCTATATATGTATAGTGATCAAAAATTGAAATGGACCCCAACACATAGCGCCCCCTAGTGGCCCCTATCTTGACTTCAAATATGGCCACCAAAATATGCCCTTTTTTATACATTTATAATGCTATGCTGCTTTTAACACATAATATGACGTGTCTATAGCCATCTTTCAGCATTATGAAATACATAATGAGAGAATCATGCATAATTAAAATGGCAGACATGTTGGATTTTAAGGAAGTAGCCATACATTCTGACACCGAGTCAAAAACTGGGGTGCGTTTAGGCTATGTGTGAAGTTTAGACTGTGTGAATAAACCCTGCACTTGCCTGGGCTCAATCCTTCTAATTTGCCCCCTAGAGGTTGGCATGCTAGCAAGGAGGCTAAAACCCATGGATGCTAGTGTCTGTCAAGTCTCTTAAAGAAACATATGCTGCCTTTTGGGAAATTTTTGTTTTCTATCCTAGAGTTAGATAAATTAGTACATACACCCAGTCAGAGTTAGATAAATTAGGACATAACCAGTCCAACACATCCTACTGTCCTACTGGCTAGTGCGTTCAGCGCCCAGTCCTTGGGTGTGCTTTGCGGAGGAAAAACCAAAAGCTCAAGACAGGTAAAGTTGAGTATCGTCCTCATAGCAGTAATAATCAAATTCATGGGAGCGAATGGTCTCACCCAAGGAAGTGTGTAAATAGAGAAAGGTAGGGGCTCTAATACTGATCCCTGAGGCACACCTGTGGTGAGGTCATGTGCCCTTTAAGGTAGGATTTAAACCAGTCAAGGGCTTTCCTAGACATCCCAGTTCAGATAGTGTAGAAAGGAGAATGTCATGGTTAACAGTATCGAAGGCTAGAGATAAGTCTAGTAGAATGAATACGAATGACTTAGCAACTTAGATGAAGACTTAGCTACTCTCAATGCTTCGGTCACAGACAGAAAAGCAGTTTCAGTAGAATGACTCTTGAAAACAGACTGCATAGGGTCTAGCAGGTTGTTCTGATATAGTAAGTCCAAGACTTGCTTGAAGACCACTTTCTCCAACAACCTTGACAAGAGAGGAAGAAGGGAAATAGGTCTGTAAAAACAGGAATGGTTTTAGAGGTGGTGGCAAATTATACATTTTCCATCTTTATCCTCTTTGACTGATTTTTCAGTACCTGGAGCCTACAAACGTTGCACAGGTAGTCCAACTCCTTCAGAATGGCACACCAATATGTTCCATTGCCAGAAGGATTGCTGTGTCTCCCAGCGCAGTCTCAAGAGCATGTAGGAGATTCCAGGAGAGAGTTGCTCTAGGAGAGCTGGGCAGGATAGTAGAGGGTCCTTAACCCAGCAGCAGCACCAGTATCTGCTCCTTTGTGCAACAACAAACAGTAGGAGCCCTGCCATAGCCCTACAAAATGACCTCCTCCAGGCCGCTGGTGTGAATGTCTCTGACCACACTGTCAGACTTCATGAAGGTGGCCTGAGGGCCCGATGGCCTCTGGAAGGACCTATGCTCACTGCCCAGCACCGTGCAGCTCAATTGGCATTTGCCATAGAATACAAAATTGGAAGGTTCACCATTGACACCCTGTGCTTTTCACAAATGAGACCAGGTTCACCCGGAGCACATGTAACCCATTGTCTGACCCTGTATTGGTGCAGTGGGCCCTGGATTCCTCCTGGTGCACAGCAATGGCTAGACACATGTAGTGAGAATGTGCAGGTAGTTCCTGGAGGATGAAGGCATTGATACCATTGACTGTCCCCCCAAACTCCCCTGACTTAAACATCTGGGAGCAAATCCCCCAGGACATCATCTGCCGTTTCATTAGGAGCATGCCCCGATGCCATCAAGCATGTCGGGGCCATACGAACTACTAAGTACCATTATGTGTTGTTGCGCTGAAATTCAAGCAAAATGGACGAGCTTGCCGTGTAATTTTTTTCCACTTAGATTTTCGGGGGTCCGCACCATAGCCTCCTACCAAACCCCCTGGGCTCAGTACTGGGCCCCCTTCTCTTTGCTATCCACACCACTTCTTTGGGACAGATTATCCATTCGCACAGCTTTTCATACCACTGCTATGCAGATGACACACCGCTTTATCTGTTCTTTCCACCTGATGACCCGTTGGTCTCGGCACGGATCTCGGATTGCCTCTCAGACATATCTACATGGATGAAGGCACACCACCTCCAGCTAAACCTCTCAAAAACCAAACTGCTGGTCCTCCCAGCTAAACCTACTGCTCCCACCTACTCAAATGCCCCCATACAGGCATATATGCTACCACCCGACCGTTGTGCTCTTCAGACAAACATTGTCTAGCTCTGCCACCGGTACGCTCAGGTCAATCCAAACTTTTTTCATCTGTTGTTCCTCATTGGTAGAACACGCTACCAGTTCCTACTAGAGCAGGGACATCCCTCTCCATCTTCAAAAAACTCCTGAAGACCCAGCTCTTCAGAGAATATCTCCTCTCATAGCACTACTTACAACTAGCTAATTCTAGCACTTACCACCTGACTTGACTAGATCAAAACAGCACTCACTGATGCACTTTTCCCTATTGTACTCTACCTTTTTGAATTGTTTTAAATTGTTCTAGAATTGTTGAGAGAATTGTTTTAAAAGTGTTTACCAGGTTGTAAGTCGCTTTGGCTAAAAATGCGTCAGCCAAATGTAATGTAATGTAGATATCCAGCGTGATGTTTTTTCCCCATTGAGATCTGATGTGTTTTATTTTTTTGTGTATAATTTTTTTGAGCAGTGTATAGTAAGAGTTAAGGTTTGCTCAGAAAGAGAAGAAGGTAGAATAAGAATGTATTGATGATGTAGGTAGTTACTAGCCTAGAAATCTAGACGCGCCCCTAGCGGCAGCGAATTACACTTGCTGCCAGGGCTAGTCTAGCAACCCTCCGTTGGCTTGTGAGCTCCAGAAATCGAAACTCAATCAGGCCAATGAAATCGTGTATAGAGTCGTTAGGTGGGCTTAACATAATGATTGATGGCAGAGTTGCAACGGTTTGGCTTGAATTCCCTGCTACTTGAAAACAAATAAGATGGATGTTGCTGCTGGCGAACAGTGTGACACAAGTTAAGCTTTTATTAAGTTGGCAAACGTTTGAACTAGCCAACTAGCTCCGCTGGTGGGAAACGCATGGGACTCATAGCGCTGCCGCTGTCCTATTGCGTGCAGAGGGAATTTGAAAGACAACTGATTATCCCGCCCCTCGGACTGAGCACTGCAAACGGTGAGTGTCTAGACCCTACATTTTAATGTGGGTCTGGCTCATCAGGCTAGGTAGTTACTTCAATTAACCAAAATATAGAATAATTGGCTTATTTTCTTACACAGTGGCCATATTGGAATCTTGCCAGATTATACTTGATGCCTCGTATATTATTAAGGTGGTCATGTGATAAAATGACTGTTCAAACTTTGAAATTGTTTTTGAATGTTATTTCTATCATAAATAACAATAGAGATGGTCTATATTTTCACATTTCGTATCCGCCATATTGGATTTCAAAATGGCCAACATCAAGTTTGTTTGGAAATCATGTCAATAGCTTCCTTGACCCTAAAAATTGAGTGTTAGAACTTAAAATACTTTATCTTGTTTAATTTTGAAGTTGTATCAACAATTCTATTAAGAATGGTAGCCATATTTGAATTCAAGATGGTGGCCACTAGGGGGCGCTATGTGTTGGGGTCCATTTCAATTTTTGATCACTAGGGGTAGTAGTATAACTGTGCCAAGTTTCATGCTTTCTGCAAAAACTTCCGGTGCTTAGCCGCTGTACTTAACAAAGCTACTTGGGATTTTGTGCGGCTACTTCTGTTCAAGTAGCATTAATGAGACAGTCACGTTTTTTCCTACGTGGTATTATATAGAGAGAAAACATTAGCCTTTGAGCATTTTAATAGTCAGTTGTAAGCAAAGAACTCTTCTCATGTAACCCTTTTGTAAATGGACTGAAATTCGCTCTAAATATCTACGTTTATCGATTATGCTAATCATTAGCATCGCTATGGGATTTCTTATATCCATTAGCCATAAGCTAACGCATTAGTTTCTATTCTGTAACTTAGAATGCTAGCCTACATGATTGCTCTTAAACAAAACATCGAAGGAAATAACTGAGATGCACTCTGTTGGTCTGCTTCATTTTACAGTGAATCCAAAGTAAAGGTTTTTGAAAGGAACTTCAGCTTCAGACTTTCTCATGTCATTGCCACACACTCAAGTGGGGGCAGAATTGGAATGTGTCAGAGTGACAATGCATTGGTTGATTTGGTTAAAAAGTCACAGGTTAGGTTATTGGTTATTACTGTATTGATGTTATTCATAAATAATGAGCTGTAAAGGAACTCAGACTTTTACAAAAAATGTTTTAAAGGATATCGACTAATTATCGTTATCGTCAAAATCACAAAAAATATCGAGATATTATTTTTTGTCCATATCGCCCACCCCTAGTGGGAATCCAGGACCATTTCTCAAAGTCAAGGATGGGTCTTTTTTAAAGCCGCTCTTTCAAGGACGTTACGTCATCGAATCTCGCCAAGCACTGTTCCAATGTCATGGGTGCTTTAAAATTCTATCAAGTACCGAGTCCTTCGTTCTGAGATTTTCGAGGATGCATGCGTGTATCCCCTGCGTGCTTGGAACACCCACAATCCTGTGCGCACATGATTTTTAATAATGCACCTGCAGCTTCCTGCATACTCGCTAGACTGTTTGTTGTGTGTTTTCCTTATGCTAAGAAGAAGCCTTGCCTCGTCTTTGAAGGATTGGACTCGGCAGGACTTGTTCTACCAAGCACGAATCCTTGACTTTGAGAAAAGCCCCAGGTTTGTAAAAACAATATCTAGGGAGTAACAAAATAACAAGTTTTTCGATTGCTTTGAGTTCACCGTAAACATTTGCAAAAGGATCTGAGAAGGTACGTAGTTCTCAGCAAACAAACATGGACACCATAATGGAAATTACTGTTAAAATCGAACAACTTAGAATGTTTCCACAAGGAAAACATGTTTGAATGTAGATGTTCAAAACAAACACTGCCTTTGAGAATGCACCTCTAGTTATTTCAATTACCAGCATCACAGCTCATGTTCCAAATATGAAAAGTAGAGGTATTAGTGGGGGGGTGAGTGTAGCCTTCAAGCCAGAACAAACTTAGCCCCGCCCACAAAATTTGATGTCGGGAAGTCTGAATAGAATTTTGGGTATGGTTACGCCAGGCTAGGGTGGGTGGGTGATGCAAAGGAGGACAATACCTAAAGCAATTACGGGTCGTTGCAGCACTAACGAGAGCAGCACTCCCATAGGCCATGCACATTACAACCTCAGGCTCTTTTGTTGGAGCTCAAGGGCTCTTCCTTGGAAACTGGTGCCCCTCAGGAGAGCCCACCTATGATGCCTGTAAACGGGCCATGCTGCACCAGAGCTGTGTTTGAATGTGTGAGCTGGTGGTATACGAGTACACTTCCATAATTGTTAATACTGCGTGACAGTCAAGCAGTGACCTGGACCCAGTGTGGTATGAACACAATCTCGAAGCCGTTCATCTAAGGATAAAAAAAACTACATTGTGATGCTTTAATCCACAAACATTCAGAAATGTCAAGGGCCTGTGGGAACCTTGTCAGGATCTGGTCCAAAAGTTGTTACTTGGTCTCTGTCCAAAGCAAGGTACACACTGTAAGGCACCAAGACTGTTTTGGTTCCTAATGACCCGAGCCTCTCTGACGGCATGTTGAATGCAGAGCTAAATTGATGCACATTGAGGGGCTCAAATTTGACAAGTTGAGCCAGCCAGCAGACTCCTACCCTCCTCCAGTAAGAAGTGTTCCCAGAGCGGGCTTTTTCAGCAAATGGGCCTAATATAATAGGGCAGGAGCATAAAGACTTTGACATTTCCAAAAAGACGCTTTCCATGGAACCAACACACACCCTTTTGAGTGAGCCGACTGCCGAGACACTGAAGTCAAAAGCTAGCTGTTGACATTTTCACAAGACTACGGGAGAGACTACAGGAAGACTACAGGAACAACATGAATGCAGGCTCTGTTCTCAAGGTGGGTCAGGAGGCCTCCGAGGCAAAGAGGAAAATTGGCCCTAACTGCAGAAAAAGTTTTTGGGTTGAACATGTGTCTCTGAGTCCACTTTTCCATTAACTCTAAACAGTAGTCTCCAAGGTGTTTTTTATTACTGAAGTGAGCTGCTCAATCAAGCTTGTGTAGAAATAAAAGTAAAAAGTAGGCTTCCCACCAAATTCTCCCTTAAGTGTGCTTGCTATTGGATCCTAAAATGCTTCACTTGGGTGATTTACTATTATTATCTGTCCAGGGCTTTAACATACATTAAGGCATATTGTAATTTTCTGTCACATGGACTTTTTCAGAACTGAAAAAAACTTGTGATACCAGCTTTTTGTTCTCCAATAGACCTCTGAAGTTCGCCTACAAAGAAGAACCAAAACGGCCATCTTTGCCCATATAAGGAGATCCGGTTGTTAATTGAAGCTAACTACCTATGGCAAGTTGCATTGCAAGTTAGCTCTGGGGTAGCAAAAATCTAAGTGTGCCGGCTTCACGTACCGGAGATCACAGTATCCACTCGAAGACAGAAGACAAAAGTGTGTTCAGGAAAACGTCTGCATTTCAGACTTTTTCATCCCTGCGAGAGTTTAAAAGATGCGATAATTCAAAATCCCCATGTTATTTTCCCATAAGAAAAATCGCCAGATACCGGCACCAGCCCCGCCCCCTTCTTCTCATGTTTGTCGGTCTGTTGCAGCTGGGCGGCTGAGGACACACAGGTGCACAGTATAACCTGATTGGTCATAGGATTAGAAGGCCTGGACAGTTCCGCAGTGCAGACTGGCTTCCCGTCCTCTCCTCCATCAGCATTTTGTTTTGTTTGACTTGCTTAGAAACACACTCACACCACATTTTGCTTTTTCTACATTTTTGCTTTCCAGACTTTTATATATATTACTTTAATAAATATTACTAATTAATAATTTACGTGTGGAACTTTTGTTACCAATGCCTTGAGCCAAGTGTACTGTATTATTTAACCATGTACTTTACAAACCAAATTAGTATAAACCACTTCATGTGTTTGAATGAGAATGACTTCTCCTTTTGAGGGCTGGTGGTGACGCATCATGCAAATCTGAACAGTGTGCATCTCGTACAGATTTCTAAGAGATTAAACAATGAAAGCAGAACTAAATTATATATCACGTCCACACATATGCACATGCAGGTACAAACACACACATGCGTGCGTTTATTTTTAGATTCAACTTTATTGTCATTGTGCAAAGTACAAGTACAAAGACAATGAAATGCAGAGGTTTGTGTGTGTACCTGGTGTGTGTACCACGTGTGTGTTTGTACCTGCATGTGTGCGTATGTGTGTACGTGATATATAATTTAGTTCTGCTTTCATTGTTTAATCTCTGTCAAGACGTTTAGAAATCTGTACGAGATGCACACTGTTCAGATTTGCATGATGCGTCACCACCAGCCCTCAAAAGGAGAAGTCATTCTCAGTCAAACACATGAAGTGGTTTATACTTATTGGTTTGTAAGGCACAGATACACTCACGCAAATACACACACGCAAGCAAACACACACACACAAACCAAACTGGTTGAGCTCGACTTCCTGCCACTGGTTGAATCTACTATAAGGCACACACACACACACACACAAACCAAACTGGTTGAGCTCAACTTCCTGCCACTGGTTGAATCTACTATAGGGTACAGCCAGTCAGAAAGAAACACAAAGAGGACACACATCACTAGCAGTAAACTGAGAGCCATCACAAGACTGGTGGAAAGGAAGTCCCAGTCACATGGCACACCATCCAAAAGACAGGAAAGTTGCAAAACAACCTTCCCATTCACAGACAGGGAGTGTGCAGCGATCAGAGAGACAAAGACCAAAGTTGGAACAAAAGGCCCATGGGTAGGTGTATCCTGCTCAGTCATCACCACGCAGAGACACCTAATCAAAAGGGCACTAGAGATTTCCTCTTAACTTCACACATGCAACACACACGCACACACACACGCACACACACACACACACACCTTAATGCA
Organism: Alosa alosa; assembly: GCF_017589495.1. Classification (NCBI taxonomy): domain Eukaryota; kingdom Metazoa; phylum Chordata; class Actinopteri; order Clupeiformes; family Clupeidae; genus Alosa; species Alosa alosa. Next base: position 6,688,276 of record NC_063194.1, read on the forward strand.
TGAGGCATGATCATCAACGAAACACTGTTCTAGTGAAAGCAGGACAACACACTGAACTGTAAAGAGCTCAATCAAGAACATTCTGCATGACTGTGCAATGTAGAACAGAAAATCCAGCATTGGTTTAGAGTGTTGGGAGACTAGATGCCAAATATCGGACATTTAGAGGGCACCGTTTATGGTCTGCCTCTGAAAGCTCAGACAAGCTCAGTGTGTCACTGATTCATCAAAGCATCCTGAATGGCAGGATATTAATATTGACAGACAGACCCCACCCAAGGCAAAGTACAGTGCCTGGAAGCTCATGTGACCTCCAGGTACTCCTGGGTAGCCTAGCACCCTCTAGAATTTTATGAATTTCCATTAGTAGCCATAATCTTGCTTGAACAGGAGAAAGAAAAAAGACCTTTGATAGCCTTAAGTATCTTTTACCCTCAGATAAGGGGAGCTTTCCGCATGTCACCTAAATTCTTACAGCTCAAGCTCAGCATTGACAAAACCTTTCAGAACATTGCTAATCAAAGTACAACAGGAGAAAACCATCACCTATTTAAACATTACATCTTTACTCTTTCAATGTTTCATCTATTTGTGTGTCCAGTATATTACCAACTTAAAGCATATGTAGGGTTGTGAAGAAAAAAAGGACACATCTGAATAATAGCCTTCAACATTTGCCTATTGCAGTGGTCCCCAAACTTTTTCTCCCGAGGGCCAGCTATGGCTCCAAGAGAGGGCCAGAGACTCGGAGTAGTTCTATATCAGTAACCATAAATAGCTTAGTGCTGTGAACAACAGCAGTCTACCTTAGTTGAATATTCTATTACATTTAATCATAGGCTATTGCAATTTAATACCATTGTTAGTTGTGTTTATATTGTCATCATGCCATATTAGTGTAAAATTAAATAATACTAATAAAAAAACGTTTGCATTCCCAAAAGTATTAGCAGGGAGTCCCAAAAGTATATTTTATTAAAAAATGTGTGAACTCTGTATTCTGTGTCTTTGCATTCACAGCTCAAGTTGTGAATATCCTACAAATAATTTAAAGTTCTCAAACTATGAGAATTTTATGAAGTGCTGAAGTGGTCTGAAATGACCACCATTCTAACTTTCAGTCACCTGATGAGAACTTTGTGAACTCTTTGTATGAACATTTGAACGAGTGAATAAAAAATAGAAATAATTATCCCAGAAAGTCCCAGAAATATGACTTGAATAGAAGTTAGTTAGTTATTAACAATTAATTGATACATTTTAAATATTTATTTAAAATACTTTAAGCACTGATGCAGTCAGCATAGCCCTCTTACATTGTTTGCAGGTAAGCTTACATTTCATTCCGTTTTCGATGGCAAACGCAAAACAGCGCCAAAACAACCACCGGTGGACAAAAAGAGTATTACATGTGTACTGTTAATTCTCGCCATAGAGAATGAATGGGGGCAATTGCGGAGGTTTTAGTTTGACGATGTTGTACTCCCGTGCGGGCCGGATGATATATACTACGGACATGTTTTGGGGGGCCACCTAAAATGAGGTGGCGGGCCGTAGTTTAGGGACCACTGGCCTATTGCTATGCTCATATAAATGCATTATGGGGAACATCAGCTGGATGAATACAAACTCAGCATCGAGGGAAAAAGTGTACATCTTTCCAGGCATTTCTAACGAAAAGGTCTGACTCACCAACCCATGTTCCGCACTCAACTTCTGAGGCACAATCCGCCAAGGCTGACACGAATAGAAGGCATCTAATTGTGCACTCACAAAGGTGCTTTCAACGTGCAACAGTGTGCTCTGACATTAGCATTTCAAATGGTTCCTTGTAATATTAACTCTAACAGAAGCTCCAGTCTAAGAGCAATGGCCCTGTCTTGTCAGGTCTGTGCAGTGCGCTGGGTGTTCATTTTCTCTTCCCTTCAGGGAGTATTTGGCTTGGTGCAGATAGACAGGGGTGTTGTGTGGTGGCGAACAGATGTGCAATTAACAATCTCTGCCTTTTCTTGGCACACATTAGCTGAAACATGCACATAGACACACACACTTAAATGTTTCACATCTCAGGGCATAATTTGTTCAGAAGACTCTGTAATTCCAAAATGTTTCAACCATTCAAACTGTTCACTCACATGCATCGGTCCACCTAATTCTACAACTGCTGGCCTGGGGGTCAAATATTTGTAGACTGTATGGCTTGGTAACCACAGACATGTATGAGACGTAGATTCGAATAGCTTTTGCCTAAAGTCCTTAATAAAGCTAAGTGCTAGCAACTGTTATGCAAGCAATAATGCAGGCTGTGATGCATGCATGACATGCATGACTCTATTTAAGGCAATCCACATCATACAACAACAAGATCAAGATATGTTCATGAAAACACTGTGTTATACATCATTTAAAGTTGCTCTAAGCGATGTCACACGGTTAAAACATTTTTTGTCACACAGCAAATATCTCCTCACAATCAACTAGCTGCCTGTCAACCGAATACACTGTAACAAAAAACGTGGTCTCTGTAGACAGCCCAGGCTCCAAAAACGACAACAAAAACAGCCTGGTGCAGCCTGGACCATAAAACATTTCATGAAACTTGTCCAGCCATTCACGATGAGATGGGCGTTCAGGAGAGTTTCAGTTGCACGGGAGGGAGGAAGGAGCGTGCTAGCTCTGTTTTGTTTGAACATCAACGGAAGTGACATTACCCAACATTGCTTAGAGCACCTTTAAATAACCATTATATGGTAGCATAGTGGCTATGGTGCTGGGCTAGCATGCAGTAGCCTGAAAAGTTAATTTCCCAGCTGCCACCTATGTGCCCTTGAGCAAGGCACTTTGCTCTGGGGAGATTGCCCCTTGTAATAATTGGCATGTGTAAGCCTAAATCGCTTTGGATAAAAGCATCAGGCAAAAAAAGAAAGAAAAAATAAACATACTTAAATTGCAAGTAAAAAAAACTGTCTGGATTTTCTCAACACTGAGAAGTCATCTGACAAACTCATACTGTAACAAAGGTTGTTGCCACAGGGTCAAAACTAGGGTTGCAAAGGGGCGGAAAATTTCCGGTAAATTTCCGGAAACTTTCTATGGGAAGTTAAGCTGGGGAATTTTGGAAATATTCCAAATTGGAAACTTTCATGGAATTAAAGGAAATTATGGGAATTAACTGGGAATTTTTGGTAATTCATACTGTTTCATATACAAACATTAATATTTTGTTTCGTAATAAGCAATATGATTTGTTTGTTCGTATTTTCGCTTAGCTTAGCATACAAAGCTAACTACCATGCTAGCGGGAATCCCATTCTCTACCTATGGTTTACTAGCGTGCTAAGCTAGCAACACTGAAACCACTGAACTGCCCAAGATAAACCACGCCACTCAACAACAAAATCCGATTGGTTGGAACATTAACTGACTATCAGTTTGTTCAGTTAAAATCACAGAAAATGGTAAAAAAAAAAAATTAAAAAAAATATAATGACACAACATACCACCCATCATTTAAGTTATATATAAGTTGTCAAGCTTAATCAGACAGATTAATCATCCCATTACAGTTTATGCAAAATTATGTACACCCATTTGAATGAGGACAAAAGTGACGACAAACCAATAACTGGGCAACTCTGTTTGCAAACTTCCCCCAGTTTCACATCAGTTAGTCCCACATGAGATGACATTTTCACTGGGAATTTATTTTCCCCATGCACATGAACACACCATAGGTTTCCTTTATGTCTAGTAGCCTATGCTGATTGCTGTGTGCATGGGATTGACGTATGTGCAGGGTAGAAATTTGACTGAAATTGCATTAAATCAGGTTGTTTTAACGAATATTATGCTGCAAGATGGGGTTTCCAATACATTTCCACTACATTTAAGTTCCCTGTTATAGACTAACTTGCCATATTAAAAATTCCCAGTTTATTCCCATTATTTTTCGTTTATTCACGTTAATTTCCATATATTCCCGTTAATTCCCATGGAAAGTTTCCAACTTTGAAAATTCCAGGAATTTTGCAACCCTAGTCAAAACTACTCAGACAAAGACCAGCAGCACATTCTCAGATTTAGACACTGCTGTTTAGATCTCCACTGGCATCTGGCATGAGACCAAGCATTGTGCTGAACTCTGACCTCAGAGCAACATTTGACTCTGTTACAACTAAAGATTTAGTAGAGGGTATGTTTTTAACTGTACAAAATGGTTCAATATACACTAGTGATGAAGCAATGAATATTTCCAAATGTCCCTATACATTCTGTGCATCAGGAGTCCTTGGTCCACATGTTTTTGTTACGTTTTTTTTATTGTTTACATTTTACACCATTAGAATGTTGCCAGAACCAATATATCACTTGGCAACTGAAACACATCGGCACTGACGCAAACATGTTCACTGCTTCTTTCAGATCTTCAGGATAACACATCATGAATCTGTGCACTTTCACTGTAATTAACAAAACTCAGGCCTACTAAATCTTTCAGGCACCTTTCAAAAGAGGTGGTCATATTATTGGAACAGTAGCCTACACAATAGCTTGACTGTATTGTCCGTACAAAATTTGGTTTCATTAGGCATAAAAAAAAAAGGTTTGGTTCCTGTTGGTTGTCAGTTGAGGCCATGGGTCGGTAGGGATTTTTTTTTCCCCCCCCAGTGGCAGTAAGGGATAGGTAGAAAATCAGGTTTTTTGAGACCGTTTCGACCTAAAATGTCTGGATGGAAGTTGCGGTGTTTTTAGCTGTTTCTTGTGGAGAAATTGCGGGAGGAAGTGAAAATTGCAAAAATAGTTGCGATTTTTTTTTTTTTTTTTAATTTAGGGCAAATTAAGGTTAGTAAGACCAAAATCACACTGATAATCTTGATGCTTATTAAAAAAGGATAATCAAAGGTAAACAGTAAGGATTACAGAAAATCAAAGTAGGCCTACTTTATTTGTGAAAATGCTTTAGAACTGTCCAAAAAAGACAGTCACCTAAAGAGATGGCATCATGTCATATGTTTCAATACATTCATATATTTTGTAATTCATATTAAGTTCATATCTTTTTAATAATTCATAGTCTGCGGCCTGCATAATTACTAATAGCCAAGTAAGTATCTAGTAATTTCATATTGATGTAAACTATTTGACTACACTTCTGTTTAATGTCATTACATTGGTGGTGTACGTCTAATTGACTGCCTGCCCCTTTAAGGACGTGAGAGTAGCCTAATTATGACCGCCGCACAGCGAAGCGGCGGTCATATAGGTTTAGTCAGATTTTTTTTTTTTTTTTTTTCTTTTTTTTTTTTTTAGCCCAAATTTCCGTCAATGATTCCCGGGACACTGAAAGACCGGGGTACACGAAACTTGGTGGACATGTAACCCCACATGGATAGCATGGAACCATCGTTTTTCGTTTTGATCTGTAGCCCCTCCGCTGAATTGGACCCCCCGAAAGGAGGGTAGGGCAGACACAGTTTTCTGTGAATATCTCGAAAACCGTAGGGTTTAGGAGGACCATTTCTTTTTTGTATGTTGATCTCAAGGGGCCATGTCAACCCATTCCATAACCACTCATTTCATGTATAGCGCCACCTAGTTAAACACAAAAAAGTAAAAATGAGGTGGTGTAATTGAAGGTATCTGTGACCTAACATAGTCAAAACTGCACAAAATTGGAAGTGTAGGATCATTATGACACCCTATGTATGCACGCCAAGTTTTGTGGAATTCCGTTCATGGGGGCCACACAATAAATTAATTTATGTTACTATACACCAACTGGCCTGTAGGTGGCCGGAGACAGTTTTCTGTGAATATCTCGAGAACCGTAGGGCCTAGGAGGTCCACCTTTTTTTGTATGTTGGTCTTAAGGGGCATGTCAACCCATCCCATTACCACTTATTTCATGTATAGCGCCACCTAGTTAAAAATTAAAAGCAAAAATGAGGTGTTTTCATCTCAATATCTCTGGCTGACAAGGTCAAAACTGCACGAAATTAAAAGAGTAGGATCATTATGACACCCTCTGAATGCATGCCAAGTTTTGTGTACTTTCGTTCATGGGGGGCCTTACAATAAAATAATTTATGTGTACATTTAGTGACGCATACACCAACAAGGATTCCCCGGACACTGAAAGACCGGGGTACACAAAACTTGGTGAGCATGTACCCCCACATGGATAGCATGGAACCGTCATTTTTTTTTTCATCTGCAGACCCCCACTGGACTGGACCCCGAAAGGAGGGTAGGGCAGACACAGTTCTCTGTGAATCTTTTATGGTATGTTGGTCTCAAGGGCCCACATCAACCTGGCTCATAATCACTCATTTGTGATTTGCCCCGGTAAAAAAATGAAAATCAGTAGGATTAAAAGAAAGCCAAAATAAATATTCATCATCATCATCATGGCTGCATTTTCAGTATTGGCGAAAGTAGTCGTTTGTCCACTAGATGGCGATCGTTGCAGTGAGACGTAATTTTGTTGGAAGTTAAAAGTGGGTTGGAAAAACAATGGGCGCTTCATACAAGGACTGTAATTTACCGCAGCGAACATCTAATAAGGATAGGGCGATGTTCACATGAAGTGTAATTCCCATTTCTTCTTGAAGCGAAAATAAATCTAAGGATGTTTCTCGACATGCTTGGTTTTACTGCAGGTACGTTAATCTTGTAATATCAATAAGGACCTAGGTAATGTTACCGTTAGCGTTGGTTGAGTGATGGAGGCATTTGATTGATTGCATTTGTAGAAAACTATAAATGCGGTTATACCAAGCAAATTGATAGCAGCACTGTTTGTATCTTTCGACTGTCATTTATTGCACGAGGGGAATCGATGTGCTTTGATTACAGCTTGGTAGTTGTAGTCTGTGAAATTAAAAGCACGTGTGTGTGAAGTATCCAAACAATGACACCTTCATTTCATTATGGCTGCTTTAGCAAAACACCTTAAGCTACTGTGTAGTGGGTCCCATTTAGAAGTGGCTACTTCATTCGCGCTTTCCTTGACTCATGGAGCTGCGTGAATGTTATTACAACTTTTCGCCACGATATGACAGTTTAAGTCCGCTTGATACTGTAAGGCGAAGCCATTGGTTTCAAAGGAGATTTTATTTGTGTCGCCAGCATAGCCTATTGACAATTTATGTTGTCAATAGGCCTACCTTATAATCCTACCTGTAGCTTAGGGAAGCTAACAACTTTCTATTAGGATCTAGTTTGTTAGTTACCGTTTTGTCATAACTCCCTGATGCATTTTGCATTTAGAATAGCCAGAGCGTGTATATCTCAATCGGAAAATTAAACAATATCGGTGCCTATGGACTAGGCTGGGTGAACCCAGCCTGATCTGCCCGCTATTTATTTTTGATTTCTTAAAAGATTGAGCTTGGTCTGATGAAAGCCAGACTAGCCATGGACCTCAGTTAAACAATGCAAGGGAACATGAATCAGCCTATATTTGCACTAACAATAACGGACAAAAGCTTTTCAACTTTGGCCCGTTAAAATGTGTATGAACAGTCTAGCGGCGCATTTCATCAAGGCCCATTTGGACATGTCAGTTATTTGCACCACTGGTTAGATGTAAAACAGCATTTCGTTTCAGACTAGGCTACTGTTACTTAATTTGTGCATTAACAATAACGTTTCAGACTACTGTTACTTAATTTGTGCATTGACAATAAAGTATTACATGAACTAAAGATGACTAAAATCTTATGTAGAAGAAGAAACATTCACAAAAATCCATCCATCCAAAATGACCTTTGTTTTTGATAGCTGTTGAAAACGGCATGGAACTGACAGAGATGTTTTTGTTTATAAATACATAAAAAATAAATAAATAAATAACATTATGCTGATACCTTTTGCTTTTCCCAAATACAATGTAGCCTACAGGTGTAAGTGACCTTTCATCAATCCAGTTGCAATGGATGAACTGTGATGAACTGCCCTACTTGTGATTGTTTAGAGATTTTAAAGGTTTTATAACAATTCTACATCTTCTTTGGCTATTCTACAATCTATTCACCTTTTCAGCACCAGTAGGGTACTTTCTGTGCAGCCGCACACACACACTCAGGCATGCCAAACAAGCATACACAAAAGTTTCAAGAGTGGGGGATGGAGTAAAATATGGAGACAAATTGAAGTGTGATTTATTTTCGCGGAACGGATGTACAGGACTGAGCGGCGGTCATATTTTGTACCGCTATGCGGTACATCTAGTTACATTTCTGAGTGGATTGGAAGGCTTGCATCTCACTGTGTTCGGCTACGAGTGTAAATCACTTTTTGCATAGTGCATTACGATATGTGGATGCAATTGGGAATGTATTCTATGTCATTAGTTAAAATAAATGTTAAAAAAACAACTCGAATGAAATCATTCTTGGATCATATAAGAGGTACTGTAAATGTCTTGCGATTTTATTAATTTCTATGATTTTGGTAGCACTACTCAAACTAAGCCCACAAGCTATCAAACATGACATAAGCTAAAAGGACATATCCAGGTAAACGTTTGCCAATGGGTTGCATAGCCTACTCAAATGTCAGTAAACTAAGTAGGCCTTAATTAACTTACTTTCATAGCCTAGGTAGGTTAGCAACACCAGGTTGAGAGATGCAAGTAAGCAGATCAATAGCCTTCTATTTATTGTCATCAAAACTGCAGAGGAACGAACACGTTAGGGCAGTCTTTGGTGTCATATGCAGAAGGTGCAGAAGTAAATGTGCCATCTGGCTCAATATTCTGCGCGAGGGACTGTTGTGGTAGGTGAAATTTCACGGTGAAACTACGATGATTGGTCAAATTTGCGGAAAAGTTGCGGTGTTTGGACAAAATTGCGAGTGCCTTGGTAAGTGACGAAAACAATCGTCTTCTTGAACAGCTGTGCATAGGCTACATACCTACATAACGCAAGGGGTAATTAATGTAATTATAGTCCGCCTTTTATTTGTGGATTTATTTAATGTAGCCTAGACTATTTCGTGTTATTTCTTCCCCAAGCTCATAAAATAAATTTGGGTCGCACATAAATTGACAGGGTCGGTCGGAAACCGGAACCCAAGAAAAAAAATGTTTATGCCCTATTTGTAACTGCACTGTCTGCAGACCTCATCATTGTTTTCCAAAGGAACTACAAAGGTAAGAGACATTAACAGCTATCAAAAAGTGTTTGGATTTTCCAATTTGCTATTCAGGGCAAGTAAGGGAGACTTTTAAGACCCACACTATCTACAGCCAGCCAATGAGTGGCATTTTCTTCTTAATGTACAGAGCTGAGAAGGATGTAACTTGACACCTTATTTTGAAACAGGCGGGGATTCCATTCCCTCAGTAATTTTCACATTGCATTAGAAGAAATGACAAAGGGATCCTTTGCAGTTTGCAGCTTACTACAGTGACAACACAAATCTGATTGGTGATGACAACCAAGAGATTTTATAAATGTAAGTAAAAAAAATTCTCCTTTTGTTTGTCTTTAACTTGACAGGGAGAATCATGATTAGGCTCTCACCCCTACAAACTCAAAACAATAAGCAAGCTCCTGTTCCACCAACATAACAGCTCACAAGCAATAGGCTACTGATGAGGGTGAATATTGATTCATCGTGGGGATGAAAACAACACGAGGCACGATTGTAAGGTTGAAATTCAGAAATGAGTACGCACACCACGCAAAAACGTAGGCTACCACTATAGCCTTGCCTACAACCAAAGTGCCTTATGTTAAGCTACTGTTTTGATAACGCTCCATGAAGGGGGGAAAACTATTCTACGGCAATTTGCTTTCACAACACTTAACATTCTTATTCAGATTTTAACACACACAAAAACCGGCTACAATGTATAACCAATATGACAGGAACAGAAACTTGAAATGGGACACTAAACTAAAACAAATATTTTAGGCCCATATTTAATTAGATTGTGTGGCTATTTCCACAACAGGTCATTTTAACTCGACAGGACAATCTGGCTAATGGACGGAGAGCTCTTCGAAAACGCAAATCGGCAAATCAAAAGTAACGAGGCTATTCTAGTCAGGAAAGATTGGAATTTCACATAAGTCTCAGATGGCTGTTTTTTTTTTTTTTTTTTTTTTAAAGGAAACGGGCAGAAAATCATTCGTTTCGATACCTCTAATTACCCCTAATCATATAACATCCACACTGGGAAGTTGAAGTTGTAAATCTACAGTCTACACAGTAGCCTATGCTATGCCCTACACCAGTCTAATATGCACTTCAATTGACTTCCATACACAACAGGCTGGTAATCGCAAAAGCTACACCATCATCTTCGTTATTTGTTGCTAGTAGGCTAATTCATCACTTTCTCTTTTGAAAGCGCGTAGTGATTTAATGATACTCGCTAAAGGCATCACTCACCTGCAACTTCTGCGTTAAAAACAGTAGTGGCCACAAATTGTGGTGTGTCCGTTTCCTCCGTCAAGCGGATGTAAATCTGTTTTCTGTAGATAAGTGCGGAATTACTCAAGCTTGTCTGAAATATTTACTTCTAGGTTCTCAGCTCTGATAAACCAAGGGGGCTTGCCTTGAACCTGCGCCTGTCCCAGTGGGCGTGTTTATCTTCATCTGAAACATGACATCATGTTGAGAATCTACCGTAAAATACCTAATAAGATGAAAATTAGATCCTAATTTGGTCAAAGGGGATTGTGTAACTAGGTCAAATGGAGTGGCAGATGAAAATGAACTGTTTCTACGTCAAACAGTACCCCAAATGGGAGGGGTGTATATCATCCAAACGGCATTACATCTGACTCTAATTCAGGGTGTTAGTTTTACTCATCATACAGCTCGATGCTAATTGAAGTTAAAAGAAAAAAACTGTAACCACAATGTTATTTGATTAATGGTTTTATTTTCTCATTTGCAACCCTTAGGTTGATTAAACATTTCATAAAAATGCATATGCTCAAAGGAAAGGTGATTGACTCGTGGATGGGAGCTTTATGCAGGCTATTGCTTACTTCTACATAAATTTGAGTGTTTGTGCCGTAGTAGTTGTGGGCTATTAATTTGGGCAATATTATTAGACAGGCCAATTATGATAATCCCCCAAAACACAGCAAAACAAGATGTCAAGTATGCAATTTTCAGAGGGATTGATATATTTGAAGAAAACTGAGGAGGGTGCAGTTTTTTACCGGTAAAAAGAACCTGGGCCTACAACTGCTGTTATTAAATCATCTCAATTTCAATGTACAATTACCGTAAATAACAATAGGACGGTATGTTTCAACTTCAAATATTCCCCATATGCTAAAATAATAATATAAAAAGATTCCCGGACATGTGAGCTCGGCAATGAGCACTGGTAACAAATTCAAAATAACAAACTCACACAGGTGCATTCATAAATAGAAATCACATATAAATTATAAAGTAGCTGACAAATGGACAAAGCACATGTATTTATATAACACACTTCGAAGTGCACAAGGTGTGTGGTCTGATGTCCCAGACATACATTTCAACTGACCTTGAACAAAACAAAATAAAACAAAATCTTATTTATAAATTCTAAAAGAGTAACACATTTTATTTAGTGTATGGCCCTGGTTTAATATCTCCACTCAAATAACTTCCATAATTTCAACACATTCCCCGGTCTTCCATTTTTAAATAACTAAGCTGAATTCTAACTCTTCTTTTTCTTTTGCGCTCTCTCTCTCTCTCGCTCTCTCACGCTCTCTCTCTCACACGCTCTCTCTCACGCTCTCTCGCTCACGCTCTCTCTCTCTCACGCTCTCACTCTCACGCTCTCTCTCTCGCTCCCTCTCTATTTTACTAAATATGATAATCTAACTGTAGTAAACATGATTTTGAATATTAGAATGAAACAGTTAGCATGTTGAAGTAGATCATAGGACTTGGGTAAGGCATAGTATTTACTGAGACTCCAACCCCTACACTGAGCCTTACTTCAGAAATACCACTACAATCAATATTCCTGTATGGGCCATATGAAATTCTATCTCAGATCCAAATTTGTCTATCTACAAATCAGATTAAGTTTTTCTTTTTAAAACATAAGAATATATACAAACTCAACTGTATCAAGAGGTCAGGCTACAGATAAAACTACTGAACACTGAGTGAAACCATCTTGACACATGCACAAAAGTGACTCAGTATGAAGGTGGTTTTCCTTAGGGTAATGGCTATACCATCTTGGTCTTAAAACTATAACCTGGTGTTGCACACATAAAAATCTCTCTCCATATATATATATATATATATATATATATATATATATATATATGCATATATTATATTAAAACAAATCTGGGTGAACCAAAGACTGTTTTTTTCTACTAGCAGCAAATTACAGGCATGAAGTAGACTATGAGTCCACATTAAGGAATAGCCAACTAACTACTGACAATATTAGATTATATATAAATATATATTATACAGCTATGGTACATCGTGTAAGACTGCATGAGGCCAAACCAAAAGGTCTGTTTCACATCATTTCAGATTCTGTGGATGCCCTTGGGTATTAAGACAGCCTCCAGTGAAGCAATGGATTCCGGCATCTGTCAAGGGAACAGAACACAGGCAAAAAAGACTGTGATTGGGAAGAATTCAGTTCAGCTTTCCTGTGTTTCTAAAGAGAAAAAGTAGAGAATAGATGCTCACTCTTTTTCACCATTTAGCTACAGCCAAAGTCGTACTGGCTGTTAGAAATATTTCCAAGGCAAAAAACAGGATTATTTTAATGTCCGCAACACTGCTTTTGACTCCCAATTATTTAATGCACAACAGGCAACGTTTTGACCCTGCTGGGTCTTCTTCAGGCCAAAAGAAGACCCAGCAGGGTCGAAACATTGCCTGTGGTGCATTAAATAATTGGGAGTCAAAAGCAGTGTTGCGGACATTATATTTTTTCAATTGAGTATAGTTTTCTTTTGTCCTGCACCTGCCAGAAGGTGGGATGTGCACACAATAACTGTTTGCTAAAAAACAGACTACTCAGTCTCAGAGACAACTCAGAGCCACTAGTATTACCATTTGGATGGCAAAGGAAACATACCAGCGTCTGACCCTTGCTTACCTAAAGGAATGCAGCACTGCCTTCACATGGTCCTGCTGTACTCAATGCCACTCTTGGAGGAGATGCCAGACCATGGCAGGAAGCTGCGAAGAAGACTCTGTGCTTGGCGGTATATTCTCTGAGGGATGGAGCATGGACTCAAGCTAGCCAGAGCAGAGCCTATATGCTGAATATAGTCAGTGGAGAGACACAGGTCAAGGATAGTCGTGCAAGATGTTTTTTTTTTCTGTTCTACTACAAAATAAGAGCAACATAATAATCATCTTCATTATCTGTCGCGTGTATGCAATTATGGCCGTGTTAAATAGAACAAATTAAAATTAAATTCTTGAATTCATTTACTTTATGTATTTCTTGTATTTGTTTATTCCATTTTGTTTTAATTAAAAACATAAAGTTAGTATGCAATTATAGTAATTAAACTAACTTCATTAACCAAAATGTTAATGTAATGCCTAATTTCAGTCTCTGGCAGAATGCCAGAAGATGAAGAAATTAAATGAAGAAATGTTTTTTTTTTTCCCATTTGTGCAAATACATTATCTAATGACACATTAGATAAAACTAATGCCACTAGAATTCAGCAGTACAGTTGGCCTATAAACACCATTAAAAATGAATGCAACCTAGCCGCGCCGCCATTACTTCATGCACTAGTAGTGCATGATAGAATTTCCATTGCTGCAACGGAGCAGATTGTGTTGCGACGACTGAAAGGATATAAGATCGTCCATGGTGGATGTCCGCCGTTGATATAGAGTACGTAAGTGAAGCCGTCCTTCAGGACACCCCGTATGGAGTAATAGTAGGGTAGGTAGTGGTGCTGCTTAAAGTCTCTGTTCTCATAGAAGTGAATGGCAGTGTTGTTGGTGGTGAGCACATGCAGGTAGATGGCCTTGCAGTGGTCCTGCGCCGTGGTGGATATGTGCTCCTTCAGACTGTCCAGCAGAAGTGACCCTGAAAGACCAGCGGTGACACACACAGGCTGACCTCTTCAGACAGGCAACATTCAAGAGGGGTTTCTGCCAGCAATCCAGCCAGGCAATATTCAAGATGCTTCTCTGCCAGCAATCTTTTTACCATTTATTAATCAGAAAAACAAAACAAAACAAAACATGCTAAAGTATTTCTAAGGTACTGAGGGCAGTTCTGCACTTCCATACCAACTTCTGTGTCCAGCTCACCTATTCCATGTTTTCGGAATTCCTTCTCCACCCCCAAGCTCAGGATGTACGCAACCTGAGTGTCAACAGGAAAACTGGAAGCCAGAATGTCTCCATCCTGGAAGGCAGGAATTTGCATATGCTCAGCGAAGGGAACACCAGCCTGCCAACGGCTGAAACTATAATAACGGTCACAAATCTTAGGTCTAAAGTCTAATGAAGAGGGTTAGACAAGACAGAAAACTACCAAAAAAATAAACCAGAGTTGTGGAGTGGGGTAGGTAATCAACTCAGGATGCATTTGTAATCAACATAATATATATATATATATATATATATATATATATATATATATATATATATATATATATAAAATTAACAATTTTACATTAGGCTAAAACACCTGATTTGTCATGGCCAATAGAGGCAGTCACACCAAAGTCTCATGGCAGAAAATGTACACAGCTGAACCATCTAGCTACATGCCAAAGAGCTAATGCATGAGGAGGACTTGTCTCCTCAAGGACATAGGGCATATAGTGAATGATCTAATTAATGGCACTCTATAAAAAAAAAAGTTGTGCATGCCAATGCATTCCATTTAAGACACTGCAGTTGCAGGAATTATCCTGAGGAGAGACAGTGCAAACAGCTGACATAGCATAATTCCCTTCTGGTTCAGAAAGGTACCATTTCCAGATCAGCCAGAGCACATTCCGGGACACTCGTCGTTTTACAAGTGATTTAGCAAAGCTTTTAAAGATGCTACTAGAAACTAAAGCTTTAAGAATCTGTATGAAACTTGTTTGATAAGTGAAATATATTGTGCTGCGAAGACCATACCTCCTTGTGTACTTTTGTTCTGCCCTTTATTTCAGCCACTATCATTCCCACTATGCTACCTCTGAATGTGGCAGCGAGGGAGAAGAACTTTTTGTTGGAGGTGATGTCGTGATACCATGAGTCTGGGTACCTGTGTAAAAAAGAGTGTGTGTGTGTGTGAGAGAGACAGAGAGAGAAGAAAGGAAAGCTGATATCAGATGAGACCACACCAAGCATTCCAGATGTGTTCCAGATCAATCAATGACTAGCTTTAGGAAATTCAATGGGGCATAGCAGTACTCACTCAATGGGGAACCAATCACTACAAAGCACTTTAACACTATCTATGTCATCTTGGCAAAGAAGGCGGAGCTTGATTTCGCTAAGCGCAGAGGGGGGCACCACGTCAGTCATTCACACCTGCAGCAATAATGGGGCAAAAGACCAATGGCAACACATTAGTACACACAAATGTGTGATTAGATCGATTTGATTAGTAGTGGTATAACCATTTTCTTAATCTGGATTTCTGGATGAATACAGTCATAGGCTATATGAAGCAAGCAAGCACTTAGATTTCACAAAGGAGAGTGTTCTTGATGAATGGCAATATCAAACTTTGAAAATCATCTTCATCTTATACAGCAACCATAAATTAGAATAGATCAACTGGACTCATGTTAGACTTGCACATAGTCTACAGTAGGTCTGCCTGTTTGGGACAACACAAAGCATCAGTGAGAGGCACTGGTGAACTTCTGGAGTCTACAAGGAGGGAGGCGGATGACACTATACTACAAGGCTTCTCACGATACATTTATGTCAGTACAATGTATACCAACATTTATCACGTGACTCCCTGAAGTTAGGTCTCTACTGAAATAAATAAATACAATAATAAGCTGTTCTGCTAACGGGGTAGTTAACGATAGGAAGCCTAGTTCCTTCATCCCCGATCACGTTTAAGGTGACATGGCATTATGTGCGATCAATATTACCCTCACAATATTGACAACAAAAAAAGTCTTTAAGAACTTAACTGTCAAGGATTATCAACGAAAACACATGATAGAACTATCATAGAAGTGACATTCTGGTTTCAAAGTGGGCTAACTACAGCTAGTTATCTAGCTACCACCAATTGCAACCACCTCAAACATGAAGAATGCTAAGAAAGAATATCTTGCTATAACAATTGCCACCGGTCTACAATTCAATCATTTACAACTTGACGTGAGAAATAAAAAAAATATCTCCACCCTTAGTGTCAGAATGGTTTGCAGGTGGCTGAGAAGCCAACCAGAAATCGTAGCCAGCCAGCTAACCTTAGCAAAATAATCTACCTACCTGCCTTGCTTCAGCACTCCAGCTAGATAAATACGGACGGTTATTTCCCTTTGGACTTGCTTAATTTGTTCACTGCAGTGGTAGCATTATGATGATGTTAAAATTATTCTAAAATGTATGACAGTAATTTCTAACAAGTGTTTACTTTTATCTCTAGGATGCATTTGTTGGCTAAAACAGCTCGGAGAAGCCTTCTTTCTTCCGGTGTGGTCATCTACCGGAAGTTAACCTCGTCCTGACAGTGCATGAGTGCGGAAGGGTGACAGATGTAGTTTTTTCGGAGAGGGAGTTAAGTCATTTAGAGACGAATGACCGCGTCGCAGGAAGTGCATCATAACAAAGGGACGCCAGACCCTCTTGTAACAGCTGTACTCAGTGATACCAGAGAATGTCTAATAAGGGGAGAACTGCCACTCTCGGAAAACTTCCGGTTTCTGAACTGGTTGCAGTTCCTTCTGTGGTTCCACATGAGGGCGCTCGTCCACGAGTGCAGAATGCATGGAGGTCTATGGAGCTGTACCCCTCAAAATCCACTTTTCTTGGGATATACTTTTTTTTCAAGTAATTTGAGTATTGCATTCGAAAGGAGAGGCAAAGAAAATACACTTAGTTGAGTATTATATTTTTTAAAGTCACTTAATTGCTCTAAAAAGCCTTTCAAATGTGTCAATGACGTCATTCATTAGCACAATGCTAGCGTGTTATGTGAAACAACGACCCAACCTGTAAGAAATCAAAAGGACATAAGTAATCGTTCATTCAACTTTTGACCTATAACCCATGTTGAAGTTATACAAACTACAATCAAATCTGAGATTTGTCAACGACAATCAGGTGAAAGATACAAATTTAGCCGTCTAGCTCCATTGACTCCCATTTATTCTGCACTCATGGCGATCGCCCCCAGTGGAACTCTGGTGGAACTGCATCCAAAATTCGGTACAATGGGACTTAATACGGAGTGGCAAGGCTCTCCGTAGACGGGCTCTGGTGATACCAAAGATTGTTAAGGCGGAGCAAGATGTTTCATCAGGAGCCACTTCCGGGAACCCGGATCGCACGAGGGGGGGTCAAAATCCCCCTTTATGCAGAGCAGAGGCAGCGACTGCTCCATTGAAGTCTATGGGCATAGCTCAGAATTTCACCACATATGCTAAGGTCTTGGTTCTATAGAGTTAGGAATGTGAATTTCGGGCACGTTTTCATGATCCTCAAACCCTTCTGAACATTTCAGGTACATTTTTGAGCATTCCAGTCTGGAGAAAATCAACCTTATATCAGGTGTGCGCCGGTTATTTATGCAGCTGCTGTTGGCCGGTTGCAACGTACGCTCGTCAATACGTCATCGACATGCCTCTTTATGCAGACAGGATTCGATCCCCATTTCGCGCCCATAGACATGAACTACGACGAAGTATCTTGCTCCGCCTTAACAATCTTTGGTGATACTGCAGACTCGTAAAAGTAGTTAGAAAATAAGGCAGAAAAACGACAAGTTTCCTCATGCTGCTTCCTTATGTTGGAATGTGCAAAAATGTACAAACAATCAAGAGGATGCCTTCTTGTATGTGATTTCTGCAACAGTGATACTGCAAACGTGTTGATAGCCTATTGTTGATTTATATGCTGTAGCCTAGTGTAAAGCATGTCACAAAGTAGCCTAGCCTACAGAAAACACTTAATTGATGTGATGTGATATAATGATAACTTGTATGCCTACAATGGTTTATTAAACATCATAGTCATTTATTTAGTCAGTCATCATGTTCATGTTAATGAATAGGAAGGACACCTAAAACGATAGCCATAAACCAAAATTTAGCAATAATATCTGCCGCGATTCCCTATCGCGTGAGTTACGAGCTCCTTCCAGCTGACTCTGGCAGATCTCGCGATCGATTATTTAATAAATAAATGTGAATTACGAATAATAATAAAAAGCTTATACCTAATGTGACTATTTTTTCCATGAACTGTAAAAGAAAACATGTTTTTTCCAGCTGTATTCTCCATAAAGAGTAAAGTGATGTTATGTACTTATTTCCGGAATTGACGTCACTTCCTGGACTCGTCTGAGGCTGAAATAGGCGAATGGGTCTGGGCCCAGTTCCCCGAAAGCATCTTAAGCCTAAGAGCGTCGTAAAGTCCCTCTTACGAACGTCTTAAGATTTGCCGACTGTTTCCCGAAACCATAAACAGCTTAAGAGTCGTGAAAACACTCGTAGATCTAATGAGTGCTCCAGAGTACTAGTTACCGGCTAAGAGCGTCTTAACAGTACTTCTCACTGAGGTCACCAACAGGACATACAGAGGAATTACAATTTAGATTACATAATCCAACTTACGTTCCCATTCTTTATTGTGTTTACCTGTGATGATTCAGATTTTAGCGTGCAAAATAGCCTACATTTAATGGTCATAATAATGTGATGAAAAGCGGACAAAAATGCAATCAAGTTATTAAACGAGACATTGCCAGAATAGTTTGACATTATCTTTGCTAAGTGAAGGCTATATTTTATTAGGCCTATGAGGTAAAAAGCAGAGAAAGCAACATGTGGTTTAGTCTGTAGCCTACTGCATCAAAATCTAAGCCTACACATTTCCTCTCTTTCTTACTCGACTTCTTTCTTGTCTTTAAACGTGTTCTTGACACCGCGAAAAATTATTGCATGGTGCAACAATCTAATCTTAAAATAATTACAATTATTTATGTCTCTGTGTGGTATATAACCTACTTGGGATGCTTACATGCAGATGTCAAAGTGTTTCTATTTTCGTATTGATGTGAATTAATGTGTAGATCCGAAGTTTAAATGGTAGGCCTATAGCTGTGACATGCAGTCACCTGACATCACCGTCAAATCAGAGGATATTTCAGAACTATTAACGTGGACAGCTCCCCTTAAGAGCATCTTAAGAGCAGTGCACGCTGCTCACGCTTCTGGTATGTTCGGGAAACAGTCGGAAAAACCAAATGAACGATCGTAAGAGGAATCGTAGAAAACCCTCGTAAGAGCGTGTCTCCGTCGTTATCGGGAAAGGGGGCCCTGAGGTCTCTCAATAGGCGTGTTCGACTTGAGGCAGATCTGTGCAGATCTGACTTGATGTGATGCATGCTGGGTTGAACACAATGCATACTGGGATGGACGCAATGCTTGCTGGTTAGAAATTCTGTCCGACTTCTGTCAGCCGGGGAGGGACCATAGACAGTAAAAGAAATGGACGAACAGACTCCGTCGTTTTCAATGGGAGGGCACTGAGTCAAATAGAACGATTTTTTAGTTGGTCCCCCCAGTACTGCGCAGACTCACACTTAACTTCGTGACGTTAGCCATCAAACTGAATCTTGTAACTCATATGATAGATACACAGAAATTCTTCTCACACTTCCTTTGCCTTCAAAGTCATCAAAGTTAAACATTTATTTATGTATTGTTATTAATATCATCCTCACCAAGTCGTGGTAATGTTGAAGCTACCATACATGATCATCTTCAAAAACAGTCATGCTAAAACAAAACAAAAAAAAAGTTATAGCCTTGAAGCTAATCTTCTTTCAACTTTTCCAACCTTTGGTCAATCCATCGAAAACCTCTGAAATGATTAGTGCCGTTTTTTTTTTAAATTAGGTTTACTTTTTTATTATTATTAGGTTGCCTATGTGTAATGCTTTACCTTAACATACGGTTAACATATGCTAGGTTTTGCTTATGAGTTACCGTCCATAGACAGTAAGGTGGACTGAGCTTTTATCCAAACAATACGGTTATCTCCCTACGGCGCAAAAGAGAGATTACGCCAAAGCTAGCTTCCCTCCAACCGAACAAGCTAACCATTCTTCTTCTATGGTAACCAACGCTACGGACGAGGTAGTGGAGTCTGTTTTGCCTTTGTAGTGTTTATGTGGATTACACAGAAGCTACAATATCGGCACAGGATATATGTTATATGAAGTTATGGTATTTCAAAAAAATCCTAGAATGAATGGGCTTCTATGGGAGTTAGCAGAGAGGTGGTCCCTCCAGCCTACGTCGATTCTTCTACTTCTGGGAATTCGCCTGCCCCCTTGGGAGGGACTTACCACCGTGACACCATGTCACATGACCTTAAAATATCGCGGGAGTCTTAGCCTGCAGTCAGATCTTGCAATTGCCTTCCACGAGCTGCACGAGCTAAAACACGCCCTCATGACGTCAGTTCAAAGACGTGATAGGGCCATTTGGGAGGAATGTCCTCATGACGATTATGACGGAGTCTCATGCTGCTTCCTTATGTTGGAATATCTAAAAATAAACAGAAATCGAAGGGATACCTTCTTATCGTTGGATTTATGCAACAATGGTAGGCTAGCCTACTGAAAACGTTTGGATATTCTGTTATTTTCTGCTGTTGGCTAAATAGATAGACACACATATAGGGGAAACACTTGATATTGAATTTATGTGCTACAATGCAGGCCTGTTAACTGTATGACAACAGTGGTTTATTTAAACTACATCATAAGAATTTATTTCGTCAGTCATCATGCTCATTTTAATGAGTAAGAATGAAAGTTCTGCTGTGTTTATTGCAAACAACATTCCGCGATATCTCCCGCGAGTCACGTCAGGCAGACTGTAGCCTGTCTGTCCGGGATAAGCTGCCCTCTGTTGTAGCTCCTCCCGGCTAGCCTCTGAAGATCACGTTTACGTAGAAAGCCAGACCAATTCAGACTCAGTCCAAGTCGAACACGCCTAATGACTTAACCCCTTGTCACTCCCCGATGTGAGTCGCTACCGGATGTGAGTCACGCATGCGTCACTTTGCTACTTTGCGACTACCGCTGTTAGCCACAGAATGACATTAGCCTACACAGCAGTAATGTATTATTTAGCGTAAGGCATCACATTTTCACGGCACAATCTCTAATGTCAGTTCTAGATTAGAGGCTGAAGTAGCCTGCTAGCGAGAGACTTCTGTAAAATTGACCTATAACGAAGTTTGTTCACTGCTGGTAAGTAAGTAAGCAATCAAGCACAACAAAGGCTGTCACTTGAATGGCGTTTGCTAACGTTAGCAATCAAACAATCTTAGATAGCTAAAACGTTTTTGAAACAGAAAAGTGAATTATTTTATGGATTTCAGTTGGATCCCTTGGCGTTATGCCGTAAAACCTATCAATCTGAGCATGCGTGACTCACATCGGGGAGTGACACCCCTACTGTTTTTTTCGGTAGGCTAGATGGGATACAGCTAAGAACGGAAGTTACGTAACAGACAGTGAAATATCGCAAAATCTCGACGATACCAGAGCCAGTTTACGGACGATATTGTTACTATAACGATGGCAGCTTTCTTCTCATCGTACAGGAGTTTTGAGAAGTACCTCAGTGATTACGAGGAAGAAACCATGACTAAGTTTACAGTCTTAGCTAAAGACCGCAGTTTTGGTCAGGACGGTGAGTTCAGCTAAAAAAAATGTCCATTTTTAAATCGATAGTCTAGCTGTTAGCTTAGCATTGTATGCGCGAGTTTGTGTGTGTGTGTGTGCGCGCGTCTCCCTCTCCCTCCTGTGTCATATAGAGGGAGAGCAGATAGCTAACAAACGTTCAGAAAAAGTCCTGTTGGCAAATTTGAGGAAAAGTCGGTAAAGGGGCTATTTTACTCAATTTGAGGGGGCTGAATTCAAATATTTTGTTTACCAAGCTCAATTTTGAGTTTTAAGCTTGCTAATTAGCATAATTCACATACTTTTTGGTTTTGCCATCAGATATCATATGAATTGCAAAAAATAAGGCATTAATATACTCTTTATGTATCAGATATGTTGTGCGTTCATGCACGTAACTTTTGACCTGTTGGTCCGATTTTCAAAAGTCAGGTAATCCTTGGACCAAGCCGAGTTCAACGCACCCTATGACGTCATTTTCCGCCATGATGGATTTTCCGCCATTTTGGATTTCATCAAAAACACTTAAAATGTATCAGGGGTCACATACTTTCTCTGATTCCCACCAAATTTGACACAGATCATCTTCAGACCAAGCCTCACAAAAGTTATCACTTTTTGTCTTCGGAAGTATTACCGTTCGCCCGTAAAAGCCAAACAAAATTTGCGGCAAAGCCGCCAAACAGGAAGTGAGCTCATATTTCAGCAACCCTTGCATGTATCAAAACCAAACCTGGTACATTGACTCATGACCCAATCAGGAGGACCGTCAAGAAATTTGGTGACCTTTGACCTCTAGGGGGCGCTGTAATTCACAAACATGCCTTTTGGCCTGTAGCTGCTGTGCTTAGAATTAAATTGTACTAGTGGTGTCTGGTAATACTGTGAAAGGTCCTTAGGTCGAAGTCAAAGTCAAAGTCTGCTTTATTGTCAATTTCTTCACATGTCAAGACATACAAAGAGATCGAAATTATGTTTCCCACTATCCCACGGTGGAGAGAAAACATTTTACCAATTAGGTCCACAGACAAAACATAACATTCAATTAAACAATATAAAAAGTAAATAAGAAGGCACATACAGTGAAGAAATAAGAGCAGCAAAAAAATGGGTTGAAATTGTGCAATTGTGCATTGAGGGCAACTTGTCACATCAATATAATTTATTCGGCCGCCATATTTGATTTGATCAAAAACACCAACAATTTCGCACAGGTCACAAATTTCATCTGATCTTCACCAAAATTGGCACAGACCATCTTCAGACCATGCCTTGTCACTTCATTTATTTCTGTAACAATTGATAGAAGCGTTCACCCGTCACATCCAATTGAAATTTGTGGCGAAGCCGCCAAACAGGAAGTGAGCTCATATCTCAGCAATCGTTGCATGTATCAAAACCAAACTTGGTACATGGACTCATGACCCCATCAGGTGAATGCCGAAGAAATTTTGTGACCTTTGACCTCTAGGGTCACTGCAATTAGCAAAAAATGCATTTTGCCTTGTAACTTTTGACGTGCTAGGCGTGAAACTTGCTTTGACAGCTTATGGCCATACGTCTGATTGCAGCATTGAGCTAACAGCATTTCGTTGCCATGGTTACTCCGGCCTATCTGCTTGGCCCCCTCATTGCTGCTTGCAGCTATATTATTATATTTATATTTTATTGTATTTCTCTAAATGCATACTTGACTGTAGATAGATTTATGAGTAAAGTTACCAACACAGGAAATGTTCTATTTTGTCTTTATTATTTTGTCAGAATGCACCAGAACGCTTTATTTGTATGTGAAAATCACAAACCCCACCCCCCTAAAATTAAATGAAATCATATTGGACATATTGTGACTCTCTAACTCTTATCTTATGTAGCTGTAGAAGAAAGTCTCTCTGATGTTTATGTTTCTGTTCCTGCACTACAATGGTACTGTTACCACACTGCACATAACTGTACTGTACATATCTGTCCATATGGTTCATACCATATTTATTCAGTTTTTATTATAATATATTCTGTTCACTGCATATATCTATATGATTCATAATGGTACTGCCAATACATTGCACATAAATGTAAGCCTACATGTTGTGTTCTCTACAGATGGAGTCGAGTCTCCGTGCAGAGGTAGATATTGCATGCCAGGTTTCAAAAGTTACGATCTCAGTCCAATCGTTAGCAGCTCCATCACAGCAAGTTATGGTCCATCCACAAAGGGAAATGACAGTGTTCGTTGTGCAATTGAAGCAACTCTTTCACAACGATCCATAAAATAGTTTTAAAAATAGTTTTCATTTATGACACGGATATCCATGGCTGAGACGTCTTTAAATCGTCTTTAATTACGTTTTCGTAACGCGGGGTAAAGTTAAACCGTGTCCATATATATTATACTTCTTTGGGACACCCGTGATCATAACTAAACTATTTATTTTGTAATAGTATTTCTAACATGAATTTATAACATAAAAGTGATGTTAATGTTAAAAAATAGCTATTTTTCTTGTTTCCTTTGGAATATCCACGATCGCTTCCTACTTCCTGTCCTGAGCGGCGAGATTTCACTATCTGTTACGTAACTTCCGTTCTTAGCTGTATCCCATCTAGCCACAACCGTAAACTACAATCCTTGTAGGAACCGTCCATTGTTTATCCAACCCACTTTAGATTAACTTCCAACAAAATTACGTCTCACTGCAACGATGTGCCATCTGGTGGACAAACTACTACGTATCGCCAATACTGGAAATGCAGCCATGATGATGATGATGATGATGAATATTTGGTTTTCCTTTAATCCAACTGAATTTGTAATTATGTATCGGCCATTCTAAATGCCGAGACCGATAGTATGTGCGTGCCTGTGTGCGTGTGTATATGTGTGCACCGCCATCTACAGGCCAATGAGTGTACAGTCACTAAATGTCAGTCCCTCCAGGATTTCGCGAGGATCTAAAATGCCTGATTTCGCGACAACTTTTCTAAAAAAATTGCGATGGAAGTTGCGGTGTTTTCAGCTGTTTGTTGCGAAGAAATTGCAAGAGGAAGTGAAAATTGCAAAAATAGTTGCGATTTTTTTATTTATTATTTTTTAATTGAGGGTAGTAAGACCAAAATTACACTGATCATCTTAATGCTTATTAAAAAGTATAAGTAAAGGTAAATAGTAAGGGTTACAGAAAATCCCTTCGTAGAACTGTCCAAAAAAGACAGCCCCCTAAAGAGATGGCATCATGTCATATGTTTCAATACATTCATATGTGTTGTAATTCATATTAAGTTCATATCTTTTTAATAATTCATATTCTGTGACTTGCATAATTACTAATAGCCAACTAAGTATCTAGTAATTTCATATTGATTTTAAACTATTAGACTACACTTTTCTTTAATGTTATTACATTGGTGGTGTGTAAGTCTAATTGACTGCCTGCCACTTTAAGGATGTGAGACTAGCATAATAACATTTCTAAGTGGATTGGAACTCTTGCATCTCACTGTGTTCGGCTACGACTGGAAATAACTTTTTGCATAGTGCATTACGATGTGGATGGAATTCGGGGTGTTTTCTATGTCATTAGTTAAAATAAATGTTAAAAAATAACTCGTATAAAATCATTCTTGGATCATAGAAGAGGTAAATGTCTTACAATGTTATTAATTTCTATGATTTTGGTAGCACTACACAAACTGAGCCCACAAGCAAACATGACACGAGCTAAAAAGACATCTCCAGGTGTAAACGTTTGCCAATGGGTTGCATATTGTAGCCTACTCAAATGTCAGTAAACCGAGTAGGCCTTAATTAACTTACTTTCATAGCCTAGGCAGGTTAGCAAGGTTAGGTTGAGATGACAGATGCAAGTAAAGCAGATCATTAACGTTAGCCTTCTATTTATTGTCATCAAAACTGCAGAGGAGTGAAGTTATAGTGCAGTCTCTGGTGTCTACAGAAGTGAGTGTGGCATCTGACTCAATATTCTGCGTGAGGGGCTGTTGTGGTAGGTGAAATTTCACGGGGAAACCATGATGATTGGTCAAATTTGCGAAAAAGTTGCAGTGTTTGGACAAAATTGCGAGGTCGCCCAGAATTCACGAGGATTTGCTGAATTTGCGTTAATTGTTGCGATCGCAACATCGATGTAGTCATTATTATGACCGCCGCTAGCAAAGCGGTCATATAGGGATTGTCAAAGTTTTTTTTTTTTTTTTTTTTCCCCGTCATCTACTTCCTGAATTTTTGGTCAACGATACCCAGGACACCGAACCACCGGGGCACATGAAATTTGGTGGGTATGTAGCCCCACTAGACTTTTACGGAAAAATTTCATTTCCCGTGCTGGGCCCCCCGAACCGCAAAAAAAGCAGTTTTTCCTAATTAACTACCTGAACCGTGGCACTGAGGATGAAGAATCTTTTATGGTATGTTGGTCTCAAGGGCCCACATCAACCTGGCCCATAATCACTCATTTGTGATTTGCACCCCCCCGGTAAAAAATGAAAATGCAATATTATTCTGCTTTAATCGCCCCTATCTTCAGTTAAGATGTTCAGAACTGCACCAAATTTTATGTGTATGATTGACCTGGCATTCTCTGGGGGTATGCCAAGTTTCAGCACTATTAAAGCGCATTCGAGATCCAAAATGTTAGTAGAGGCGGAGCTCCACCTGTAAGATATGACAGAATCCTACACGTGAGAACTTCGTTTTTAAGACAATTGATTGGTCAGTGTGCGGTAGATTACACGATTTGAGCTATAATTTAGCACATAACCTCCTCCCGACCAGGTTTGGTTGACAGCATAAGATACCATGGTGATATAGCGACACTAAAACAGACCCACTTTCGTGTCACAGCATAGCCTGTCTTTGAGCGCACATACCTCACTAATCGAGATTCGTAGTACACCCCACTGGCTAAGTTCCAGGATCTATTTAATCTCATCCCTTATCGCAGTCAGCAGTCACCACAAACGGAAACCAATAGTTATTCCACTGCCCACTACACATTGTTATCACATATACCTACACCCACTGTCATTATTTAAACGTTTGTGATCATTGTGAACTTACATACTCGCCATTCCCAACCTGTCATGCAACAATGTGACGACACGGGAGTGCCTAACCATTTTGCGCGTGGTGGTCGCAGCACTAGCTGCAATATTCTCCTAAACAGAGGTGTTGCTGTTTGTTGCTGTTGTGAAAAGGCTATCGCTACCTACTTCACACCGTAGAAGAACCAATGAAGCCGCTCTAGTTGCCATGGTGAATCAGTGAATCTGTGATCGGTGACGGGGTCTATTTGAGGGAGCCGTGAGCGCGCACTTATCCAGGATAGGTTTCACCTGGCTTGATGAATCTGTGTCTGCTCATCCTGGCTTGCTCGTTGTGCAACCAATTAAGCCTGTACGCTCTTGTTTTGGATTCATTGAGCGCAGCTCAGTAACTTATCTCGGATGCCTTAATTCTGCTTTTGTGCAATAGGCCCCAGACAAGAGCAAGATTCAAAACAAAGGGTAAGAACAAAAGCAGAGAGTTTGCAAAAGCCAAGAGTCCAAAAACAGGAGACTCTAAAATGCAGCTACTCAGTAGGCTACAAGATCCTAAAACAAACCAAGACATAACAAAGAATAGAGTGCACAAAGGGGTTTAAATACACATGGCAATTACACATAATGGCAAACAGGTGGAGGAGACGAGATCACATGGAATGACAGATGTCATAACAAAAGCACATGGGAAATGTAAACAATAACACATGTCAACACATGTTCAGAGGTTTTTTTTTATTTATTTATTTATTCATTCATTCATTCATTCATTCATTCATTCATTCATTCATTTGGCTGATGCTTATATCCAAAGTTCATTAGAATTCAGGAGACGGGGAATATGGAGTTGTGAAACAAGGATGAGAGTGCAGAAGTTATTAGTCAAAGTGCAGTTGATGGAGATAGAGACAGAAGCAGGAAAGAAAGGAAGTTCATGGTAAGTGCATGTTAGGTGTGTTGGGTTGTTAGATGTGTTAGACAATGAAGTGATCTCTGGAATTGAAATACATTCTTTAAGCTGCAATTGCGACCCTGGGTCGATCTGCTAATATCAGTCAGACAACATTACATTGAGGGAATTGCTTGTTTTTCCAAATTCTTGTTATTCTTGACCAACTCACACAATTCTTTAGTGCAAAACAAACATGATCTTCCCTTAGGCCGCACCATCAGTCACTGTTTTTTTTAGCAGTTTGTCCACACACCATGAGAGTGAATCGTGAACGATTTAATGAGGTGCCCTTGCATCTTGTCAGTGTTTGCAGAAGACGGCCTCAATGCTCTTTGTATTCATTCCCTTCTCTGTGTTCCACTGCAGGAGCTGTGGAGTATCACTGCAAACCAAAAATGAACTCTGTGACCTCACAGCATCCCTGTGTCTCCTGGTGTCTGATACAGATGTTGGTTTTGTACCGTACTGTGAGATTGTATGTAATGTTTTAACTCGGAAGAGAAAATAAAACACGCACATGTTCAGATTTGTTCGCCAGTGACAGATGTCCTATATCTGATCTAACCATTTTGGCCATGTTGAATTATTATGTCTATGTGTTCTGAAGGCAGATGCTTACACCTCATCATGATTGTCTGAATGCTCAATTGCAGTGTCATATTGTTAAGAGGGAATGGTTGTGTAGGCCACTAATTTATTATTCAGCAATGCAGGTTTACTTCAATTGATGACATATCTCCTATGCAGAAGTCCATTTGGCTGGTATTTTCTTCTCAAAGTTTGCAAGTGCATAGATTGTTTTTTCTGCCTTCAGTGTCAAGAAAGGTGATTTTAAATTAAATGTAGTACTGTTATTTTCCTCTAATTGTGTACAATAAAAACTAAAAGGTATGTCATGCTTGAAGAGTCATCATTTAAATGAATGATATGAAATAACCGATGGGCAGAAGCTAGATTATCTGGAGTTGGTGTTGGAGAGGAGGATGTTGTTCGAGTTACGTGGCATCTTGGCCAATGTTGCCCAGTCACTTCATCATGTGATGGACAAGTACAGGAGTACAGTGGAGGAAATAATGATTTGATCCCCCACTGATTTTGTAAGTCTATAATTTCAATGGTAGGTCTATTATTTTGCATTTCATTTGCCTTTGATGGAGAGGTTGGAGTAACAAGTTGAAACAGGTGTCTTTTATGCAAGTTGAGATCAGGAGTAGGCCTACTTTCTTAAAGCGAGAGGACTGATCTCTGAAAAATGCCCTAAGCTCCTCCAAAGACTGTGGAAGCTTATGCGGGTAATTTGGTCCAAGGGAACCATTCCAACAAGCTGGAGAAGGGCGGAAGGGTGTTTTGTGCCCAAAGAACAGGGATCCACACAGATCAGCCAGTTCCGAACGATCTCCTTACTTAGTGTGGAGAAAATATTTTCTTTGCTGTGCTTGTAAAGAGAATGAGCGCTTACATGACCCAGAATGGATATATTAACACCTCTATCCAGAAGGGTGGTGTTGAAGGGTTCTTTGGGTTTTTGGAGCATACAGGGGTCTTCAGCCAACTTATCCAAGAAGCAAAGGAGAAGAAAGGCAGCCTAGCAGTCGTCTGGCTTGACTTTGCAAATGCATATGGGTCTATTCCCCATAACTTGATCCAAATTGCTTTGAACTACTACCACATCCCACATAACATCCAGGGCATGATCAACAGTTACCTGAGAGACATCAAGCTACGATTCCAGTCCACCAAGTTTATAACAAAGTGGCAGCCAGTGGAGAAGGGGATAGTGACAGGATGCACAATCTCTTCCATCTTGTTCATCATGGGAATGAACCTGATAATCTCTGCAGCGAGTACAGTCAAGAAGGCCAAAGACCGCAGCAGGATGTCAACAGCCAACAATCAGGACATTCATGGATGACCTTACCGTGATAACAACAACTCACGTGCAGGCAAGATGGGTCCTGGCAGAACTGGATCGCATGGCCACTTGGGCAAAGATGATCTTCAAGCCCAAGAAATCAAGGAGCCTGGTAATCCAAAAGGGCAAAATAACTGAAAGGTTCAAACTACTTGTTCAAGGGGAAGTGATCCCGAACATCCAGGGGAACCCAATTAAATGCCTTGGAAAGTGGCATGATGATTCCCTGTCAGACAAGAAGAGCATCTCCAGCACTGGAAAACAAGTTGAAGAATGGCTGAAGAAGATTGATAAGTCTGGCCTGCCTGGGAAATACTGTACAAGTGCTGGATCTACCAACATGGCCTGCTCCCGAGACTCATGTAGCTTCTCATCGTATATGAGGTGCTCCTAGCAACTGAAGAAATGGAGAGGAAGTTCAACAAGCACCTTAGAAGATGGTTGGGAATACCCCCGAGCTTTACATCCTTGGGGCTCTACATAAGGTCAGGCCAGCTCCAGCTTCCCCTGTCATCAGTGGTGGAGGAGTTTAAAGTCGCCAAATGCAGACTGTCCTTGACATATAGGGACTCCCAGGGAAGCAGGAGTCAGAACGAGATCTGGCCGTAAGTGGGCCGCCAGCACGGCAATTAACCAGGCAGAAACTTCTCTCAAGACCAAAGACATCATTGGAAACCCTTGCATTGGAAGACAGGGTCTAGGAACAGCACATTTCCAGCAGTGGTCAAAGTCTATCCCTAGGGAGAAGAGAACCATGATCCAGGATGAAGTCCGAAACCTTGAGGAAGAAGGGAGGAGAGCAAAATCCATCGAGCTCGCAACTCAAGGTGCCTGGACGAGGTGGAACCTCCCCAAGAGGACAATCACATGGAGTGAACTGTGGCGGCTGGAGCCCTTCCGTATATCCTTTCTACTCCGAGCAGTGTATGACACCTTACCAACCCTAGTCAATTTGCATAGGTGGGGGATGAGGGAGGACCCACTGTGCAGGTTGTGTGGTGGGAAAGGAACAATGGCGCACATTCTGTCAGGGTGTAAGATCGCATAGAGGTCTGATCGCAGGGGAGGGGAAGGTGTTGGCAGTGCTTGCAGACATCCTGGAGCAAGAAATCATACTGTGGTCTCCAGAGGGAAAGAAAATCATCCTGGTGGAGTTGACGGTGCCATGGGAGGAGGGCTGTGAGGAAGCTGCAGAGAGGAAAAAAGCCAAATACCAGCAACTTGTCCAAGACTGTGGGGACAAGGGGTGGACAACATGGCTGATGATGGTGGAAGTTGGATGTCGAGGTTTCCCAGCTCAATCTGTGTGGGATCTATTGGCAAAGGTTGGACTGAGAGGCCACTTGAGGAAAGCAGCCGTACGTAGGCTGGGAGAAGCGTCAGAGAGAGCTCTGGCTTGGCTTAGTCGCTGCTGACCCGCCAACTGGAGGGTGTTGTGGTTAAGGGTTGAAACACCCAGAGAAGGTTGGGGACCACCTGACGACCTCTCTTTCAGGCCATTAGAAATGGTTGGTAGGGGATCAAATACTTTCACTCAGTGAAATGCCAATCTATTAAAATTAGACCTTTAATTTCTTTGTCAGTGGGTAAACTTACCAAATCAGTGGGGGATCAAATAATTATTTCCCCCACTGTACATTCAGTGCAAGTACCACAGTAAAATGAACGCACAATCTCTCTATATAAAAAAAAATCTTGCAATGACACTTCTTGGGCTCCGTATACACACAATATAATTATTCTTGCCTCACTAAATGTCGCAAAGTGTCCTCCTTTTTTGTGTTATGGAAATGGCCACCCTAGTCTCATGGCATACTTTTCTTTTTACTATACTTACTACTCATGTAGACCTACCACGCAAATAAACACACAATGCACAAACCGCTCTGCATTTCAGTGTACCGAGTGTTGGTTCATGGACACACTCAGGACCCCATGGTAAAGATGTACAAGAATTGACTCTAGGGGCACTTTAAAGGCAAACCCTGCTCTATAATTAAGTTAGAAATAAAAATATGACATTTGCAAGAATAGGCTATTCTGCTATGTTATGTAGAGAGAAAAAAAAAACACCATTTTCAAAATGAGTGGCCTTGAGTTTGTTACTGTGATAGGCCTAATATGTTTTTTAGTTAAGCCTATCTTTAACAAGTGTTCCATATCTACTCTGTATTGCTGTTTTATTGACCTTGGATGCAGTATCTGAGCCTGTTACCTTAATATAGGCCTAAAGGTGTTTTAAATTAAATGTTTTCTCCCAGTGCTTGTCATGAGAATCAATTTGACTGACAGCTGCTCGATAGACACCTGTAATGTTCTCATGGTCAAAAATAGCTGCAGTGAGTTCTGTGCACAACAGCACATGGAATAAAGCTAAAGCAAAATAGCATTTTTGTCTAAATTACCTTCTCTGTTTCAAGGTCACAGATGAAGATATTGGCAAACAATTCCACTGTGTTTGGCAGCATTGGTAACATTCCACTGCATTCAAGCCAGTTGTTATTATAGCTATAATACAACGACACTCAACCTATGAGGCCGTTGAGCTTCTGCATTCTCATTCCACCTGGCGGCATGACAGCAGGTATGTGCTGTAATATTACTGTTTTCATACACCATTTGTAAATGACCTCAGAAATGACCTCTGAGTACCTCAGTATATAAAGAGGTCTTACAGGCGGTGGGCAGTGACTACTCTGACAGCACTAAAAAGGACTTCACACAAAAAAGGTAACTTTATGATTGCAGCATTTTTATAGGAGTCAAACGTACATTTTTATCAAAGGGCAATTCCATGCAAAGGTCATTCTTACCATGGAAAAAAAAGTTGTGCATACGCAAATAGAACTGTTGTTAACATCTTCATTTAGGTCTATATTTTATTGTTTGTAACTGATCTGATTGAATTTGATGGAGAATGACACTCTTTTTACATCATAAATATGGTGTGCAACCATACAGAAACAACATTTTTCACATGGTAATATTATACATATTTAAAAAGTGGATAAATGGACCCAAGGTTCAAACAAATTGTGTCATTTGACAAATTCCAGATTGACAAGGGAATGGTAGAGCAATGACTATGCTCAGCTTGCCTTTAAGAGCACAACTCCTTACATTTGTAAGGGTTTTGTTTTTAAGTCAGCAAGTTCCATGGCCATGTCACATCCATAACGTTTTATAGGAAAAGTTTATGCTACACATACAGTGTTGATGCGACAATGTCCATAGTGTCTGTGCAAAGCTGATTTATATCAATGTAAAGTGTGATGACCAAATTGTGCCCCTTTCTTACTTTTAAAACCTTTAATGGTGCGTTATGGATGTGACATTATGGATGTTACATAATGTGAATTTACAAGACTGGGGACTTTATTATACCTCAAAGCCGATAAAACGTCTGTTCTGGTGGCATGTCAGTTTCAACGCATTTCAACTTACTGTAGTGTTTACAATTGACATTTCAAAGATTATTAGGATGATCAAAACCTCAGGGAGGCCTTGCCTAACCATTAGCAAAACAAACATAATATTAAAATACTTCCAGTGATTAGCCTAGCCATAGCTTATGTTCAAGTGGCCTAATAACGAAAATCTGAGCGATTATCTTCCTGTAACTGTCATACTGTTGTTGTACAGTAACTGGATTATCGTGTTAGCTGGTGAAGATGGCTGACTTTGCAGCTGGAGTTAACATAGCAGATCTGTTCAGCCTGCCGTTCACGTCTGCTTAACACAGTTTAATTTTAAATGTGACGCGATATGACAGCATTTGAAGTGTCAGGTCCTCTGTAGCTAATACCCACAGAGTAACATGAGTAAGGGCAGCAATACACTAGATGTACCGCATAGTGGTACAAAATATGACCGCCTCTCAGTCCTGCATATTCTCTTTGCAAAAATAAATCACGCTTGTCAATTTGTCTCCATCTCCTACTCCTGCAACTCATGTGCATGTAAATGAGTGTGTGCATATGTGAGTTTGCTTTTGTTTATAAGAGTGTGTGTGTGTGTGTGTGTCTGTGTGTGTGCATGTGTGTATGCGTGCCTGTGTGTGTG
This sequence comes from Alosa alosa, assembly GCF_017589495.1. Classification (NCBI taxonomy): domain Eukaryota; kingdom Metazoa; phylum Chordata; class Actinopteri; order Clupeiformes; family Clupeidae; genus Alosa; species Alosa alosa. The sequence goes on from NC_063194.1 coordinate 6,722,116, forward strand.
TGTTTATGTGTCTGCATTCATGTGGGTGGGTGTTTGTGCATGTGTGTGTGTGTGTGCTTGCCTGTCTGTATGTGTTTATGTGTGTGCTTGCCTGTCTGTATGTGTGCGAGTGAGTGTGTGTGCACATGTGCGTGTGTGTGCATGTGCGTGTGTGCACGTGTGCGTGCATGTACTTTATGTGTGCAAATCACAAATGAGTGGGTATGGGTTAGGTTGATGCGGGCTCTTAAGACTAACATACCATAAATATTTTGTTATCTTGGGTGCAACGGTTCAGGTAGGGCTAGTTATTTAGGGGAGTGGCCACCAAGTTTCATGTTCCCTGGTGTTTCAGTAACCTGGGAATCACTGACCAAAATTGATGACGGTAAAAGAAAAAAATTAATTTCTTTTTTATATTTTAAATGACTTGTCCTGATTCTTCCTGTGGATCTTAGTGGGCGCTGAGGAAGCAATAATTTCATCGCTAGTTTTTCATGATTACTATTTCAATTGTTTCATATCAAAATTCACTACTTAATTATGTGTTTTATGTAGTTTGTCGAGGACTGGTTCAGACACGTCACATCCATAACGCCAGTTTTTCCTACATAATGCATTACTAAAATGATGCATAGTTTCAAAACACACTTTTTGTGTTCATTCAAGTCTCCTTCATGCTACATATATCAGTTTCGGCAGTTTCCTTCAAAATTCACAGAGTTTGTAGAAAACCTGTAATCTCTCACAAAAGTGTGTCCATTTAATGTCACATCCATAACGCTGATAAAATGCCTTGTATTCTTAGGATGAAATTGATTATATGAAATTTGAGGATTTCTCAGTATTCAGAGGACAGAGGTTACATTAAAAGTTAGGCAAATTAATTCACTGATACTAATTTTGCCCCCACTCTAAGGCATTTTGTTTACCAATATGAGTCCAATTGACACTGGAACTGCCCTAAAACATAATTTAAAGAACATCTAGTAATGTTTTCTGTTCCTGCCTTTCTCTTTACATTTATGTATTTTTGATGAGTAATCAGTGTATTAGATCCAACTTCTTTTTTGTGTCATAATAGCTTTTTCATGATTAAATATACAACCCCAAAACAGAAAAAGTTGGGACGTTGTGTAAAATGCAAATAAAAACAGAACGTCATAATATACAAGTCTCATAAACCCATATTTAGCAGCATAAAGGACATAGACAACATATCAAATGTTGAAAATGAAAATTTGGACTATTTCTTGGAAAGTATATGTTCATTTTGAATTTGATGCCAGCAACATGTTTCCAAAAAAGTTGGGACGGGAGCATGTTTACCACTGTGCTTCTTCACCTCTTCATTTAACACAATTATGTAAATGTTTAAGAACTGAGGAGACCATTTGCTACAGTTTTGATAATGAAATGTTGTCCCATTACTCCACGATATAGGATTTCAGTTGCTCAACAGTATGGGGTATTCTTAGTCATGCTTTTCATTTCATCATGCACCTAATTTGACAAATCAGGACTGCAGACAGGCCATCTTAGCACCTGGACTCTTCCTCTATGGAGAAATAGTGTGACCAGGGCCCATAAGAGTCCAAAGTCACGCAAAGGAACCCGACTACGCCACCCAGAGGGAAACTGGGAAGTGTACCCTACTCAATTATAACACCTTAAAAAACACAAGTTCTCATATGGACAGAGAGAGCAGAGACCCAATTCTCAAGTTCATGCAAAGTTTTATTAATGTTTTTGGAAGCAAATCAACTGCTGGAAGGGAAATAGTTAGTAAAATATATATGTATTTTATTAGATGTCACTAAATTTAGTTCATTAAATAGGTAGTTTACAATCAAGCACAATCACAACAGTTTACAGTCCAATATAAATATGCATGTATCTTGTGTAAAAAAAGGGACAAGAAATACTGTACCAGCTGGGAAAGTATGTCAGGTGGGCCACTGGAGGGAGGGAAAGCACCCAGAAGAGACACCAATTTACCTGTGCAAAAATAGTCACACACACGCACACGCTGATAGCCACACTCACAGCAAAGGGTGGTGCAAACACGCAGTTAAGAGTGTACACAAACACGCTATAAGGAAACACACTAAGCATGCAGGTGACCAATAAGGAGGAGCAAAGAGTACCCAACCACCAGTGGGCCCGACCGATCCCCAGCTGTGGCGATATACAGCCACTAAGGGTGATGCTGATGCAGCTTAATTGTATCTACGAGACGAACACAGTTGGTCACAAACAAAACAAACAATAAAATGATCAGAGACGCAGACACAAACTTCCCCCTCTCAAAGCACACGGACATACAGGCGTAACAAGACAGATCACCCACAATCAGCCAGCCCAGACAGCCGCGTCTGTGTGCGGGATATAGTACACGTAAACAAAACAAATTGTAGAAATCATAAATAAAATACAAGGCAAAACAGCAATGGCAATAGGTAGCTCTTCCTGAAGGCAAACAGAGTAGCATTAGCATTACATTTGAACAGCAACAGATACGCAATGCAACCCATGACAGTACATGCTGGTATTACCTTGCATCCACGCTAAACTGAGTGCCAATTCGACCAGTCGTAGTGCAGAACCCACCTGTTAACCATTCCCAGGATATAATATTAAAACTAGCACACACACACTGAATCTAGTCAAAATTCAAAGAATTAAAACGCACCTTATCAGCAGACCGAGGGGCTTAGGACAAGGGAGGAATGTGGCCGAGTGTTCGCTGGGAGCTCACCGTCAAAAACTGCAATCTAACGAGTGAATGCATAAATGTGAATTAAGGGGGCATTAATACGAGCGTCTGCTGGACACCAAAATAAACCCTGGCTTACCTTCCTTGCAGCGACCGGGGGGGGATTATATTCCGAAAGAGCCGAGCAACACCGCACCATCCAAATGCTGCTACATATAGCGATTTAAGGCCTAGGCTAAATGAGGAAGTGATTTACGCCATGTGATGTAAATTATGGGGCCGGCCCATGTAATCAATTGGGGGCGTAGTCCCTGGCTACAATCGTATTTAAATATATGCAGAAATAATTTTGGCATTGTTTTCCAGAAATATTCAAGGTCGTCTCTGGAAAAGACATTGCCTGGATGGCAGTACATGTTGCTCAAAACCTGTATACATCATTCAGAATTGTTTGTGCTGTGCCAAATGTGCAAGATGCCCATGCTGTTGGCACTAATGCTCCTCCACACCGTCATAGATGTTGGGTTTTAAAGTGAACACTAAAACAAGTTGGATAGGTTGGATACTTGGATAGGCCCTCTCCTCTTTAGCCCAGATGAGTCCTTGATTTCCAAAAAGAATGGCAAACTTTGATTGGTCTAACCACAGGACCTTTTTCCACGTTACCTCTGTCCATTTTAAACAAGCTCAGGCCCAGATAAGAGGGTGGTATTTTCTGTATCATGTCTCAATACAATTTTAGCTGTTACAATGTTGGCTGCAGTTTTTGAATCGATATTAAACTGTGCACATAGACAAAGGTTATCAGAGAGTTTCCTGAGCCCATACAATGACAGGTCTGTTAACAGGTCTGGTATTGATGCAGTGCCATCTGAGGTCCAAAAGACCACGGCCATCCAATGTGTTTTTCAGCTCTTTCCCTTGTTTGCAAAGATTTCTCTGGATTCTCTGAATGTTTTAATAATATTATGTCCTGTAGATGATTAACTCCCCAAATACTTCACAATTTCATGTTAAGAAGCATTAAAATGGCCCCAGCTGTGGCGCGGCTGGCTGGGGCACCTGCACCGTGCGCCGGCGACCCGGGTTCGGTTCCCGCCCCGTGGTCCTTTCCGGATCCCACCCCGACTCTCTCTCCCATTCGCTTCCTGTCACTCTCCACTGTCCTATCATTAAAGGCATAAAAAAGCCCCCCCAAAAAAAGAAGCATTACAGTAAAATGACATTGTTTCATCATTTGTGCACGCAGGTTTACACATAGTGATGAATACCCCTACATCTTTACTTCTAAGAGTACCTGCCTCTCTGGGATGCTCTTTTTCATACCCAATTGTGTTGCCACTTACCCTAATTAGTTGTGAAACATTCTTCCTTTTGTTTTCTTTATCATTACACAACTTTTCCAGCATTTTATTACCCCGTCCCAGCTTTTTTTGAAACATGTTGCTGGTATCAAATTCAAAATTAGCATATATTTTCCACAAAATAGTCAAATTTGTCATTTTCAACATTTGATATGTTGTCTGTGTTCTTCTTGCAACTAAATATGAGTTTAAGAGATTTGCAGATTATTAGATTCTCTTTTTATTCATATTTTACACAACGTCCCAACTTTTTCTGTTTTGGGGTTGTATATGCATTTACATTAAGGAGAGTAATCTACCAACATGCATTATTACCCTTAAATCTGATGTTGTTTCCAGTCAGCAGGGATGAGGGTTGTTGTTGCAGTTGTGGTTATCTTGGCTCTTGCAGAGCTGGGAAGCTCCTTGTTAATTGGTGCGTTCAATATCAAGTCATTTGGGGACACAAAAGCATCCAATGCGACTTTGATGGACATCATCAGCACTGTGAGTAATAAATGAAGAGTTTGGTTCCAAAACGCTATATCCTCCATATAAATAAATTTTCCTAAATCATTTTTTAAAATGTTGTTCTCCAAGTAATTTTAGTGGAACTGTAATTGGGTTATTGTTATTTGATTAATCTTTACTCAATCAAAACAACACAACTGCAATTTTATTGATATTACCTGAAATAGTAGAGGGCAATAGTCAAAGAATAGTTTAAATAGTAAAGTAAAAGGTAAAAGGTTAAAGTACATAAAGGCATAAAACGGGCAATAGTTTAAAAGTGTTTAAAAAGTAACAATTAAAAGACATAAAAAACAACATGGAATGATTACTCAGTGATAGTGATACTAGTCAAGTACCCAGTAAACAGGCAAGGGCCATTGTCACCGGAGCAACTCAGGGTTATGTGCCTTGCTCAAGAGCACTTCAAGGTCAAAGCTGGGAATTGAACCCACAACTTTTCAGGCTACTGCATGCAAGCACAGCTCCTTAACCACTACGCTACCATCACCCCACTAACCAGTCATATCCAGTTAAATTGGCAAAATGCATATTTCATTGACTCTTTAATGATTTTGTGCCATACTTTTATAGATTGTGCATCGCTATGACATAATCCTGATCCAAGAGGTGAGAGACAGTGACCTGTCTGCAACCACCAAGTTAATGCAGCATGTCAACAAGTAAGAAACCAGCAGTAATGAAAACATAATTTAACAAATGTAATGATATATCACTTACAATTCACGTTCCTTCTCTTAGAGGGTCCTCTCCTTACGTGTATCGACATATTGTCAGTGAGCCTTTGGGTCGAAGCACTTACAAAGAGAGATACCTCTTCCTCTACAGGTGCATTTTCATCAGTCGATATAGATTTATTTTTGAGAATATGCCTTTTCTGTTCAAATATCATTACTTTTACAATATACTTCGTACTGCTACTAAAATACTTGGTGTTGTATTTGCTCAGGGAACAGACTGTGTCTGTGGGCAAAAACTTCACCTTTGATGATGGATGTGAGCCATGTGGAACCGATACCTTTAGCAGAGAGCCTTTTGTTGTGATGTTTTCATCCAATTCAGGTGGGATACCGAATAAAATAAAATAGTACATCAAAATGAAACTAATATTAAAATGTAACATAATTGTTTATGTTACAGTATCAGTCTCTCAGTGAGTTTTATTCTTATTCTGTAACTGTCTAACCAATAGTCGTTGACATTAGAGCTTGTGCATTTCTGTGCCCCCTTTAGTTGTGCAGAACTTTGTCCTCATCCCTCAGCATACATCACCGGATTACGCAGTGAAGGAAACTGACGCCCTGTATGATGTTGCTGTATACACAAAGGCTCACTGGCAGACCAATGTAGGGCAACTACACAAAACACCTCAATACCTACTATAACGTACAGACACAAAATGTATGGTTGAGGGGGAGGGAGGGAAAGAACTGAGTGTCTGTAGTTTGTGTAACTATTTATTTTCCCAAGAACACATCTGTAACATTGTTTTTCTCTTAACCAGCTATCCACATCACAAGTTAATGAAACAGTACACAAGTCACACTTGATAAGCTTGTAGTCTTTTCCACTGGCCTATCTATTTATAGGACATCCTGTTACTCGGAGACTTCAACACTGGCTGTAATTACGTTGTTGGTGCAGAATGGGAGCAGATAAGGCTATACACTGATAAGAGCTTCAACTGGTTGATTCCTAATGATGCAGACACAACTGTATCCAACACCAACTGTCCATATGACCGGTAAGAATTAGTATATAGCCTGCCGTTACATCTCATAATGGGCGCACACACACACACACACAATAGCTAAGGCACCTGTTCACTGCTTCCACAGGATTGTGGCCACCACTGATATGATGATAGGTGTTGTTCCTAAGTCTGCTCAAGTCTATAACTTCATGACTGCTCTTGGACTCAGCCACAGTCTAGTAAGGCCCTACACATTATTCCCCTTACGTTTCTTAGCATCGGTATATTTTAAAGAACAGACGGCACAAGTATAATCACTGTTTTCTCTCTCCTCTAGGCTCTGGCCGTTAGTGACCACTACCCTGTTGAGGTGGAGCTCTACTGAGTCTGCGCTGTCAAGTCCCTGAACAGTCATATTAAAAACATTCAACACGAGGAGGATCTGCTGGTACTCTGACATGTTTTCTAATGTTAAGAGGCACAGTTATACTACAAAGAGGATGTGTGTTATGCTCACCACAGGGTGCAGGCAAGCCATTGATTCCCCATGACCATATAACTTACTTTCTCAGGCGATTCAACATTTACAAAATACAGGCATTTTGAAAATCTCAGCATGTATCTGATATTTTACTGATGAACAACCAATGTAGGGGGAAAAAACACAAAAAAGACATCACACATCAAACCAAACCAGTACCATCAGCTCAAATAACCAATCTATGGACAGTGATTCTCAAATGTAGTCCTGAAGTCTTTAGTCCAACCTGACACTCACACAGGTTACACCAAATGGACAGGCCTAGATTTAAGAACCGATAGGATTAGACGAGACATTTACCAATCAGATGGCTTAATTTTAGACAAGTTGGTTGGTAGGCACAGAGAGCTTGGCGTTGGGAGCTCTTTAGGCCTTCCTTTTCTTCAGCATGGCCAGGTACATTCCCAGCGACTTCTGGATGGACTCTTTGGTGATGAAGTTAACAAAATACTTGATATCAGTCTCTCTGTTTGACGTCAGTTTGTCTATGGTTGGCTTCCTCATCATGGATTTAGTTATTGAACGGGCGTGGTCTGTAAAACATCAGAGAACAGACGGTCAAACAAATGGTCGTCTCTTGAATGTCACAGAAGCATTCTAACCACTTGAAAAGGTTTTTAGAAACAACATGTAAAACAAATTTAAATGAATGTCAGTTTAGAGGACACATGGCAGGTCAGAATACTTTACATCAGGGATGGGCAACAGGGCGGTTTATAAAGAAAACTTGTAGACAAAGTTGGGAAAGGTTCAGAAAAGGTGGGAAACAGCTGATCCTATCACAGAATTCAAAGTCAACTTATGTGTTTAGTAGGCTATGCTTAGAAACGAAATCAGCCATGAACTTAAAGGAATTATCCGGAGTAAAATGCACTTTAGATCAATTTACGGATGATTGGGAGTACATACGTTGAGTTGACATCAAAATCATGTCATTAGGATGTGTTTTGAGAAAGTTCGATGTTACCGTTTTAGTCAAAACTTCGTTAGCCTGGAAGTGACCGGGCATGTCATTTTTAAGCCCTACAAAGCTATTTTTTATACCTCTTCTACAGTTCCAAACAACATTACACTTACATGGTAGTGAGTAGAGGGTCCCCTAAAGCTTTTTTTTTTTAAAAATTTAAAAATTAAAAAAAAAAAAAAAAAAAAACATAGTCCAGTATTTCTTTCGAAATTGAAATGAAGTTGTATGCAACAGCAATGCCTCACGGGAGACGTCACGTGACATTTCAAAATTCCAACCTGTTAGTAAGCAAGGGTTTGCTGTTGCATACAACTTCATTTCAATTTCGAAAGAAATACTGGACTATGTTTAAAAAAAAAAAAAACGCGACGAAATTGTGAATTTCCAGAGCGTGTTACTCCACACTCGGCAATCGACTCCAACGGACTTTCCCCTAAAGATGGCAGCTGCAGCAGCAACATTTCCGGAAAGGTACTGGCTTGATGAAATTCATTCTGGACTCTCTATCCGACCACATAAAGACCTCGGGATACTTCGGTTTGGCTTTAGGGACCCTCTACTCACTACCAAGTAAGTGTAGTTTGGAACTGTAGAAGAGGTATAAAAATAGCGTTTTGTAGCGGCGAAATGACATGCCTGGGTCACTTCCAGGCTAATGAGTTTTGACTAAAAACGGTAAAATCGAACTTTCTCAAAACACATCCGAATGACATGATTTTGATGTCAACTCAACGTTTGTACTCCCAATCATCCGTAAATTGATCTAAAGTGCATTTTACTCCGGTTAATTCCTTTAAGTCAACACTAAAACACCATGCACGAAGATAACTAAAAGTAGGCTACATCAGAGCTGCTAGTAAAGCAGGGTTCCCACGGCTCATGGAATTTTCAAAAATACCAGAATAATCAGTATTTTAATAAAGTCTATTCCAGACATGGAACGTCAGGGAATGTATCTTTGGGGGGCAAAGTCATGGAATATCAGGGAATTTTGTTGTAGGAGTTTAAAATTGACTTGCCAAAATACATTAGGCCTAATACAATATTTACATGCAGCATTGGTGTTTATTGAGTTATTAGCTTTTTCCATTACTACTTGCTTGAGTGGTTGTAGTTAGCCCTACCTGTTTTTTTAATTTGTCATGGAAATTAAGGATTTTTCAGGGAAAAGTCATGGAATTTTACATTTGACTTAGAGTGGGAACCCTGGTAAAGATACACTAACAACAGAACCTTTTTACAAGAGTCACTATTACCCATCAGGGGCGCCTGCAGGAATTAATGCTATGGTATGCACACCCATAGTAAATAATAAATACGCGTGGACAATATTTGTCCGTTTCCCGGTTTTATCCCTGTGCATTGGTCAGCAAAAAAGTAGCCTACATAGCATAACAACATCCACATGCAACAATACAACAACGTCTACAATGACCTATTCATTTGGACAACTTGATACAGCCCTAAACAGGCTAAAGTTACCTTGTTTTGTTCTTGACGTCTGGCTTTAACAAGCTGTAATGCAGTCTTAACGTTCTGACAAGCACACCAATTGCCTACCTTGTTCTTGCCCATCTGGAATAACTCCTCTAGCTTTGCTGCCTCCATACTTTCTGTTTTCGTTGTTTAAACTTGTGATATCCATGATGAGTATTGAATTAGTGAATTCTCTCAACATTGTGTGCTGATAACCATATATAGATAGCCAAGTAAAAGAAAACAACAAGCAGCCTAGTTACGTGCCTGCGTGCGTATTCTGTCTCCTGCTCAAACAAAATGTGTGCGTGTTAATTTTGATAACGTGTTCACTAAGTTACGTAATAGAAAATTGTAAATAGCCTGATGGCAGCTAATGGGATACTGTGCATAGTTGGGAAGGTATGGTGGGCCAATTTGGTGTGAATACAGATTACACACACACAAGGGAAATATTCTCTCGTTGTTGAGTAGCCTGATAGTATGCACAGTGCGTACGGACGTACACTTGCAGGCACGCCTGTTACCCATTACAGCGGGAAAAAGGTTTATTGTGAATGTGTAATATTTTTAGTTTATTTCAAGTTCATTGGTGAATAGAAGCAATATTAAAAATGCATTTAAGTGTAGAAAATATTAAATCAATGCATGTTGGTTTAATAAACCGTGCAGACATAGGCTACTGTATATATTTTTATTAATACTCCTGATTCCTGATATCCCAGTGGTGGACGTGCGTGGTGACATCTAGCCCTCTGACAGCAACAAGAAAATGTTGTGGCCCTCTCTACCATCAAAGTTGCCCATCCCTTCTTAACATTATATTTACATAAAACATTTTGTTTATCCACATGTTACACATATATAAATACCTATTGTGTAAATAAAATAAATAAACTTTCACCTGGAATGGCGAGCCATTTAGTCATGGTCTCTGTGGCAGTAGAGAGGACACTCTCCTGAGGGACTAACTGGTCCACTAGGCCGATTTTCAAGGCATCAGGGGCACTGTAGAGGAGACCCAGCTGCAGGGCTTTCTCTGTCTCCCGATGGCCCACCGTATTCACCATGGTGTCCTTAAACCTGAATCATCGACATAGTTTAGGTCAGTGGTTCTAAAACTTTTGGGTTCCAAAGTCCTTTTGTGGGGGAGAATATTTTCTCAGGACCCCCTCATAATTGTAACAATTAAGCATATGCCATTTGTATTCTCTGAGGTTATGGCCAGGTTCACTATCCTGTGTTTTCTGGCAGGTGTGTAACTTGGTCATTTGTCAACTTTGGATTTTGCATCACTTGGTGACGTGAACTGACACTAGCTCTGGCAAATAAACCAAGTTAAGCAGCAATAGGAATGGGTCTTTGTGACCTGAGGGAAGCGATTCAAGTGAAATGTTAATGTGGGTGGGAGAAAATGGGCACAATTGTTTTCTTAGGGAAAAGGGTTGTCACCTGTAGATATGAAATATCAAATTATAACCACAACTTCATCATTTAAGTTATTTTGCTGACCCCTTGGCTATGGGTCGCGGACGCCACTCTGAGAACCTCTAGTTTAGGTCAATCAGCTGTATTATTATGGGGCTTGTATGGGGGCATGGTGGGGTAGCGGTAGCATCACTGTCTGAGACAAGATCATGTTCCATACCCAAACCCGATGCAGCAAATCCCTGTTGCCATTGGAAAGAAGCATCCCAAGCTAAATACCATTCACTTTACTTTACTAAACACATCATCTGTCCCCATAATGCTACACAGAATTTTTAAAAGTCAAAAGACAACAAAAGGTGTCACTCACCAAAAGGGGGCGACGATACCAAGCAGGGTTTCATTAAGGCCAATGGAGTAGCGAGGATTGTCAGCCATGATCCTGTAGTCACACGATATGGACATCAGACAGCCCCCAGCCGGACTGGACCCCTATCATTTCAAAAGAATAGAACCAGTTCACAACACAACTCCATCTAGGCGGCATTACATCCTGAGTAAATGTGTAATGTCCTCATCTTCATGATGGATCACACTCACATTTATAGCTGCGATGGTCACCATGTCAGAGCCATAGAGTTTCAGCCACATCTCCTGCACGGCTCTCCAAAACTCTCCGGCATGTTCCGGGCCCTTCCCGTACATCTCCATGATGTCCAGCCCTGCTGAGAAGACCTTTGGCTGGGACTGTGGAAGACCAAACAAACAACAGTGGGTAAATATTTTCACTTAATTTGGAGATAAAATTAGATACAAAATTGTTCATTAGTAAGGGAATTGCCATCACAAATATATCACAGTGCCTGCAACAAATTACCTGATTAAACATAACAGTCTCTGCACTGACTGTAGATTGAACCTATTCTAACCAAGTCAGCCTGACGGCACACTTTTGTGTGTCCACTTACCGAGGTAAGAATCACCCCTCTGCAGCTCTTGTCCATTTCCAGTTTCTCCATGCTAATGGCGAACTCTGTGAGAAAGTCCAGGCTGAGACTGTTCACAGGTGGGCTCTGGAAATTCATCACTGCAATACCTGCACAAAGATTTGAGGATGTCACACTCACAAACATGTTTTACTGCTTATTTGTGTAAAAAGAAGCCTTTGCAACCAACAATATGCAATGCTGAGCATGGTCTATGGCAGTGATTTTCAACCGCTGTTCCACGGCACACCAGTGTGGCATGAAAGAACATCAGGTGTGCCGTGGGAAATTGTCCAATTTCACTTAATCGGTCCAAAAACATTTATTATTTTTTATAGTAGGCTATGCCATTGTTGAGCATCTGTGCCTGCAATGTAGTGACTTGTTAAGTAAATAAATACTCTTTCATGTCAGTGGGTGGCAGTAGGGAGCACAATAATGACCTGGTAAATTAAGTGATGCGTACGAGAAGTGGCGGTGAAAAATAGATATCGCAAAGCTAGATACCGCATTGGGCTGCAGAATGTACAGTATGTAAATAGCGTTGCCATCATGGTGAGGCCAATGGAGAAACAGGTGTCTCTGATTGTAAACCAGAGAGGTGTCTCTTATTGTCGAAGTGTTGCCCACAGACAGTAAGGTGTTTTCCCCAGCAATATGGCAGCCATGTTCACATAGCCTATGCCACTTAATAATTAATTAATCAGGCATCTTTTGTCTTGTGCGTCAATTGTTTTTTTTTGTAAATTTGTTTGTTTGTCTTGATGTCACAGAAACGCTGGCGACTACGCCGCTCCGTCCGGCATCTATTGTCTTACTAGTGTGTAAAGCGACCTTGGGTGCTTTGAAAGGCGCTATGTAACAAATAAAATGTATTATTAATATTATTACTATTATTATTATTATTATTATTATTATTATTATTAATAGAACTCGACGGACAATGCGGTATCTAGTTTTCTAATATCTATGGGAGAAAATATGTAAAACAGCGATGGATAGGCCTACTTGAAAAGGAAAAATGCAGATTCTGAACTAAACTGTAAAAAAAAGGAGAGACTACATTTTCATTATTTTTGCTGTATTAGGCTACAATGTGTAATTTTGTTACATTTTTGGTTGGTGGTGTGCCGCGGGATTTTTTAATGTAAAAAATGTACCATGGCTCAAAAAAGGTTGAAAAACACTGGTCTATGGCATTCATTCAGTTATAAAACACAGGTTATAAATGTAAGAATCTAGCTAACATTGAAAAGTGATAGTCTTGGAGTTATATGGGATATTTCATGTCAAATCAGATAAGGTTGTTGCTGCACTGCTCAGATTTTGTTAAAACCTTGTCTGTATCATGAATGGGTCCCGAAACCAAGGTCTGTGAAATATTTCTGTTCAAATCCTGTCTTCATATTTTTTCCAGCCCTTGATATTACCTCAGTTTTACAGCCTGAACACAACAGTATCTGGGAAGCAATGTTTGTATATTAATGTTATGAAAAGTATTATTCACAGCCAGCCCAAACTTTGTAGGATGGAAGATGTCTCAGTATGCATACCGGTAAATCGTTAAAAATCTATGTGGAAGTAGCCCAACGTATGGGGCATTTAATGCACAAAGTCAATGTTGTACCACAGATAATTACATTGAGCTTCTTATCTATGAAGAAAACATGCTACAACACTGATGAAATTATTACATTTAGTCATTTGATTATACAACATTGTTCCTACTAGCTACCCCATATACCAATTTTGTCATATGAAAATGCCCAAAACATGTGACCACACCTTATTTAACCCTTAATATCTTCATGTTCATATGCTGTGGATATCTAAAGCATTGGCGCAACATTAATACAGTAGTCAGTCTGATTTGACACAGGATGACCCCTATGATGCCTGCTTTCCCTTACGAAAAAAAAATCTTATAGTATTTTGGGACAAAATATTATAGTAATACTATAGTATTTTGGGGCATACTACAGAAGGATTAGTGTTTTGGGACATGAACACAATAGAGAGGTATTGCAAAACACCATAGAAATTATACACTACCATAGAACTACTAGACCTGCTCTTTGTCATAAGGGACAGTAGGGTCAATCATGTGTAGGCTATTAAATATGAAGAAATTACTTAAACACCAACTTTAAAACTGGACAGCGGACAGTCCATATTTTGCACGGCACATTGAATAGTTCATTTGGACTGGGTTTTATTTGTGAAAATTTGATTTGTTTAACTTTATGACCTCTGAGGCTCGACTTGTTTGTAATGACCATGTAGGCGCTTACCCAAGCAGGGCAAGGCATGTGAGAAGCTGTGCTCCACTAACCTGAAGTGCTGTCCAGATCCACTTTGATTTTAGATGAGGTTGAATTGTGTCTCCGGTTGTGGACATAAGGCAATGCACAAACCCTCCCATTTCTGCAGTGCAGAAAAAACGATGAACATAAACCTGCGGAGATGAGAAAACTACACCATTAGCTCTCACCGATTAGGAAAATGAAGCAATGTCATTGATAATATTATGGCAGCATGACAATAATGCTAACGTTATTTAGAATGAAATATGAAACTTTTGAATGCATACCCAATGTTACTTTCAAGATGCTTTTACATGTAATATTTTGGCTACAGCAAGAAGCCATTAAGTTATTAATTAGGGTACTATAGATACATGCTTTTATTTTAGTTGTTAAGTATTCATACAAATCCTGAGTAGTGACCTTTGTCCCAAATTTCAGAATAGCAGCGTAGTACTGGCTAACATTAGCTGGCCTTAGCATTCCTAACTTTATGAGTGCATAGCAACGAGACAAGCCGAAAACGTAAGACGAAGGCAGGAAACGTGGAATCAGTGATTTTCAGAAGTATTTGAGAAACATGCAAATTCCTTAACTGAAACATACCAGAAAAGGTTAACTTTGCAGACTGTCTCAACGCAGTTGCCATGTCTGTCAGCTGGGATGTACTTCCGTGAGTGGATGTTTGGCGGGACGGCCCACAAACGAAGAAAACACACGCTGGTTGGTCAGTTGTAAAGTCATACGTGGTGGGAGGAAACAAACCCAGAATAATTTGCTATGTTATTGGCCAATTGTTATGTCGATCTCTGAAAAGTTTTGTATGGTTTTGAACGAGAAGAGGCTGTGAAACAGAAAAAGCATGACAAAATACATTTTTAGTCTTGCAGAGTTTACTGAGTTTACTGCTTCAACTCAGAGGTGAGGTACGCGGATCATATCGATAGTTCCTTTTTTGTTTAGGTAGTAGTAGTGAATATTTACAATATTTACAATGTTTACGTGGCTTTGAATGTTTATTTTATCAGATGGCACACACAGTGGGATGATATGTTATTTATTTTTGGCTATAATAGATAGAGTGAGGGGAGATAGAGTGGGGGAAAACGCCCCCCTTAAGGAATATGTGATATTTCTGTGAAACAAAAAGCTAAATATGTGTAGAATTGCTATCTTAGTTTTGAGGGACAATGTCATGAATTATAAACCAAATATGAAAATTGTCCAGAGTTAACAGTTAATTAGTATTAGTACAAAAATTGAGCAAAAGGGGCGTTTTGCCCCAGCGGTGGGGTAAAACGCCCCCCAAGGGTGGGGTAAAATGCTCCCACCCTGTCAAAGCAATGCCCCTCATACATTAATAGCAAAACAAAAAGTAAACAACTAAAGTAAACACATTTTTTTCACTATTGTGGAGCAATAAAATATAATCAATAAATTGATTACAAGCTACTATATTTGATCAATATATTGACAATAGCCAACTCTGTTTTAGTGACTGCTGAAAATTAGAACACTTCCCTAAAAATCCATTTTTCTTTTGTTTTCTTGAAGTACAGAGCATGCATCCATTTTATGGTGGGTACTTGTACATCACCATTGTCAACATAGTGCATAGAAATAAAAACAACAACATTTTACTTCATCTAGTGATTAGTTTGTGAAATATAGGAGGGGGGGGGGGCGTTTTACCCCAAGGGGCGTTTTCCCCCACTCTACCCTACATTAAATAGATAAATACATAGATTAATAAATAATAATAAATCATCAGCTCTCTCTCATACACTCACATACATACACACAGATCAACATCATTCAACATTAATTCTTCAGCCGGGACGTGACACATATGACCCGGCACCGCTCACACTCAAACTCCTCATCATCGTCGTCATCCCAGTTGTCCCACTGCTCACATGTGCAGTGAAACCACTCCATGCACAACGGGCAGAACACCCACGGCACAATATCTTCCCCTCCTGGCGGAAAAAATCTTTTTGCACCTGCCAAAGACATCTAACAGAAAAGTAGGCCAAAGAAAGGTGAAGTTAATAGGCTATAATTTAATTGTAATTTCTTATACTTTATAACATGTTACCCCATTTGTCTTCTTCCTTTGCTATTTTTTTGCCCCTCCAGCTGTTTTCCTTTTTCTTTTCTGACCTGCAAGGGACACTATTTTACATTTTGAATTTCTAGAAAAAGATATTGAAAAAAAAAAAAGGTTTGGTTCCTGTTGGTTGTCAGTTGAGGCCATGGGTCGGTAGGGATTTTTTTTTTTTTCCCCCCCAGTGGCAGTAAGGGATAGGTAGAAAATCAGTCCCTCCAGGATTTCGCGAGGTTTTTTGAGACTGTTGCGACCTAAAATGCCTGGATGGAAGTTGCGGTGTTTTTAGCTGTTTCTTGTGGAGAAATTGCGGGAGGAAGTGAATTTTTTTTTTATTTAGGGCAATTAAGGTTAGTAAGACCAAAATCACACTGATCATCTTGATGCTTATTAAAAAATGATAATCAAAGGTAAACAGTAAGGATTACAGAAAAACAAAGTAGGCCTACTTTATTTGTGAAAATGCTTTGACTGAGGTAATTCACTAAGCAGTATAACCTTTCGTAGAACTGTCCAAAAGTGTCACCTAAAGATATGGCATCATGTCATATGTTTCAATACATTCATATATTTTGTAATTCATATTAAGTTCATATCTTTTTAGTAATTCATAGTCTGTGACCTGCATAATTACTAATAGCCAAGTAAGTATCTGGTAATATCATATTGATTTGAACTATTTGACTACACTTCTGTTTAATGTCATTACATTGGTGGTGTACATCTAATTGACTGCCTGCCCCTTTAAGGACGTGAGAGTAGCCTAATTACATTTCTGAGTCGAGTGGAAGTCTTGCATCTCACTGTGTTTGGCTACGAGTGTAAATCACTTTTTGCATAGTGCATTACGATATGTGGATGCAATTGGGAATGTCTTCTATGTCATTAGTTAAAATAAATGTTAAAAAAACAAATCATAGAAGAGGTAAATGTCTTGCAATTTTATTAATTTCTATGATTTTGGTAGAACTACGCAAACTAAGCCCACAAGCTAGCAAACATGACATAAGCTAAAAGGACATATCCAGGTAAACGTTTGCCAATGGGTTGCATAGCCTACTCAAATGTCAGTAAACCAAGTAGGCCTTAATTAACTTACTTTCATAGCCTAGGTAGGTTAGCAACACCAGGTTGAGAGATGCGAGTAAGCAGATCATTAACGTTAGCCTTCTATTTATTGTCATCAAAACTGCAGACTCGAGGAACGAACATGTTAGGCAGTCTTTGGTGTCATATGCAGAAGGTGCAGAAGTAAACGTGTCATCTGGCTCAATATTCTGCGCGAGGGACTGTTGTGGTAGGTGAAATTTCACGGTGAAACTACGATGATTGGTAGCCTGGGTGTTCCCATGCTGCCTTGCGCGCGATTTGATTCACGCTGCTAAGGCAGCCTGGAAACTACCGCCCTAATTTTTGCCTCAGATAGGGAACCAATCACAGAACAGGGGGGAAAGCAAGACGATGATGAGCTATGTACAGAGGCATTTGATAGACATCCGTGGCACCCAATAAACGGATCTGGGCATTTTTTTCAAATACGAGAAAATGAACGTTTGGTTCCCAGACCACGTCTCATTGAGAAGTGGTGGCGCTAGCCAGGCTAGATGATTGGTCAAATTTGCGAAAAAGTTGCGGTGTTTGGACAAAATTGCCTTGGTAAGTGACGAAAACAATCGTCTTCGTGAACAGCTGTGCATAGGCTACTTTGTAAAAGAGAGAATACGGTCATCCCTATACATAACGCAAGGGGTAATTAATGTAATTATAGTTCGCCTTTTATTTCTGGATTTATTTAATGTAGCCTAGACTATTTAGTGTTATTTCTTCCCCAAGCTCATAAAATAAATTTGGGTCACACATAAATTGACAGGGTCGGTCGGAAACCGACCCTTTTTTTTTTTTTATGCCTGATAGTCAATTAAACTCTGTTTACCTTCTACTGGTGCTGGGGCCTTCCTCTTCCTCTTCCTGGATGAGAAGGTGGCTGAAGAGAGGGAAGAGGCACGGGCTGAGAGGTCCGACCTGGCTTCGGAGGAGACGGCGAGCAGAGCAGTGGTGTTAGTTAGGGCTGAGGGTAGCACAAGTATACAGCAGGAGCTGGGCCTGCCTCTGCAGCTGGGGGCTCCCCTAGAGGCCGCAGCAGGGTCGGTGATCCCTAGGCTGATGGTACTGGCTCGCGCCCTCCTCTGTCGGGGCCTCTGCTCCTTTGCCTCTCTGGTCGCTGCTAACTGCTGTTCTTTTTCCTGTAGGAGTCTCTCATACTCCTCCCCAGTGATGACCCGGGCCTTGGCAGCAACTTTCCTCCTAGTGGCTCTCTGAAAAGTGGGCCGGGTCAGGACCTCCGCCAGGTCAGGGGGGATCAACCCTGCTTCCACCAATGGGTGGTTCAGAGGGTTCTGAGAAGGGGTCCTCATGCTTAGAACAGCCATGTGCCTCTTCTTAAAACAGGTCCACCACTTTCTACCTAGTGGCGGCAGTTCTGGCTATCTGCTTCTCTTCCTCAACACCGCGGTGGCAAGCCGGGGCTTGGTGAGCTGGAAACCATGGTCTGCACAGTACAGGCAGTACTCCACTAGAGCTTGTTCGTCCTCCACTGAGAGTTTTTAGTCTTGGGCCTGTACGGCAGCCATGGGAAACCCGCCCAGTCACTCTGTCCCTCAAGGTGTTACGAGGGACTTTGAAGACCCGACATGCCTGGCATACTGGCATGCCTGCAGCCACCTCCTCCATTGCCCGCACCATGTTTTCGTCTCTCCACTGTTTTCTTGGTGCCATTTTCTAGTTATAATTATAAAAGGAAAAGAAAACTAACCTTTCAATACACTTCACTTTCTAGTATTTTAGATATTTATTATTGTCTATCATAAAGCCAAATGCAGACTAGGCCCTACATTTAAATGGCTAAAGCGTAACTGACGCCAAAATGCATCCTAGTGTTTTTGTGAATGTAACCGAGTCAAACTTTCGTTTAAAAGCATAATTACGTCCGAAGCGCCACTTTTAAGCTTGTACGCTTTGGCTTTTTGATACATGATCGTGTCAAATTCTCTATAGGCTATAATCCAGGGGTGGGCAAACTTTTTGGCTCAAGGGCCACACTGGGTTTTGAAAATTGGCCGGCAGGCTGCACAACCCCCGTGTTGCCTTCATGATTTCCTTTGGAGATATCAATGACAAGCCAGCTGGAACCTGCCACTCTCTCTACCTCTGGTGAGTGCAGACGCGTTCCCAATTAAATGGAGTAGCATAATGTTGACATTGTAAACGTTCTCTAAGCCTATGTTGTAACCGGTTGTAACGCCTCCAATTATCACCACTTTCGTTCGAAAATTCTAAAACAAATGTTTTTTAATACAAAATAACATTTGATGAATGAAAAATGTTTCAGTAGCCATAGGTGTCTAGATTTGAACAAAATCTGTTTGGTTCTTAACATTCTCAGCATTTACTGCCTGAAATATCCGAAATATTTTGTTTAACACGCTCGGAGGTTAGTGCTGGCCTGGTGGGTCACCTATTTACGTCGTTTCAACGGCACATGAACGGTTAGACCGAGAATTCTCATCATGAAATTAAAATTCCACTGGAGCTCCAAGCGGATGTGTACCCGCAGCCTTACAACACTGTTTACAGCTCTTTGAGTCACGGTAAAATGTAATTTTTGGTACATAGCTAATTTAGATACACCTATGGTGTGGGTGCTTGCGTTTCTTTAGGAATCCGCGTCTCGGTTTGTATAGAAATGGATATTAAGTGACACATACACGCAAGACGCCGGAAATACGGGACCGACGGTACCGTCGCATTACCGTCGGTCCCGTATTTCCTTATAGCCGCGATAGTTTTACACCAACAATGTTCTCAATGCTCGAGTGTGAGATGTGTAGAGACAAATGTGTGGTTTTTCCTGGTAAACTATAACATTAACAGTTAAGTCATTTATCGACATGCCATGTTATGACATTTATCTAGCCTAGCCTACATGTCATGCTATGGGATAAGTTTCCGTGGGAAACTCAATGTTAACTTCGCCATGTATAACGTTAAGTTAGGTTACAAAATAGCCAGTAACGTTATTCTTCGAAAAAAGCACAACCTTTGTTGATGACATTTATCTACATGTCATGTGCTATGGGATACCATTGGGTGAAGTCGATGTGAACATTAATTTAACATTAAACAGTTACGGGTGCTCGCGCAGCAAAGGACGTTCAACTTGAGCCAAGTTTGCTAGCTAGCTTCAGGCCAAGTCCACACGTACCAAACCGATCTTTTTTTCCTCCATCTTCCCTGGAACCGTATCAAGAATATTTGCGTCCAAATGGATCCATCTCAACACGACTCAACACGTTACTTCATACCCCAGGCCTATAGGTGGCATTGTTTCTTTACAGAAATTGACCAAAACTTGCACTTTACAAACAGACAGGCTTTACTTTACGACGAAATGGCTAGTGCAAAGAAACCAGAATTGTTTGTGTGGACTGATGGTGAACTGTCAACTGTAGTCAACTGTAAAACTAATAAACTTTATTTTACGGTTTGTGAAGGGTGCAGTCCCGTCCTTTATTTGGCTAACTTAGGCCTACTAATCACCTTTACTTTCTTTGGTTGTAGGATAGTCCGTGATTCACATTAGTTTTGGCTATCACCGCAATTAGGCTACTAAACGCAAGGCTTACCCAAGTTCTAGGCTATTCTGTCGCCACATTTATAATATTGCTATAAAACCTTCGTTAGTAACAGTCAATACTTTTGCCTGCATCAAATCGCGCATTTGCATTCAGTGTGCTACCATCGGCTTAACGTGAGTTATAAGCGTCTTTGTATGCTTATATCTGATTTCACTCGACTGTGAATGCATGTATATATGTTGTATGACATGTAAAACTAGATGTACCGCATAGCGGTACAAAATATGACCGCCGCTCAGTCCTGTACATCCTAGGGTTAGGGTTAGGGTTATCCTTGACTAGTGTTAACCATAGGAGAGTTACTCACCTTCAGGTCTTCCAGATGAATCTAAACTACTGATATTATTAAATTATCTAATGTATTTGAAATGTATCTAACTAAATTATCTAACTATAAAAACTGACGACTGTACAAACGAACAAATCAAACTAATATCTAAAACTATACCAAAAATAATGATTAATGTCTCGGTCTCTCCATACTCAACCGCCAACATCTGCACACTGACGATAAAGTCAGGGCTGCACGCGAAGGTTCGTCCAGGCTACAATGTCAGTGTTCTACTAAAATTCTGGATTCGTTCAAAAGTCTCAAGCAGAGTCAGCAATCAGTCAGAAATCTGAGAGCTTTATTCACGGAGTTGGAGACCTAGGTAGTGTCGCTAAGCGCAGTCTAGATACAGAGAAAAAGCGCACTTCTTGTCTTTGGATGAGTCAAAGCTTACATCCCCCCTTGTGGCACGTCAAATATTCATTGACCACATCAGTAACATTTCCCCAAACTTTGGCCTAACATAGCCTAGCCAAGTGCCATACATGGTTTTCTTGCACACAGATCTGAAAGGTTAAATGCCCTACATCAGCATAGTATTAATAGCATTAAAATCATGAATCCTGTAACATGTTACACTATAAAACACTGACTGTTCTGCATGTATATATAATCAACCAGAAAATGTGAGATTGTGAAAGGAGTTAGCCTACTGGCATAAATTAACTTGCATGTGTAGGCCTAGGCCTACTTACACGTATGGAATCTCTGGGTCCAAACTGGTATCCGATCTGTCATTCTTGTAGGTATGTAGGTGTCCTTGGAATTTCCTGGTTGGTTTATTTTTGAACTCATAAAATCACTCATCAAATCACTCATTAAATGAGTTTTGCAAAGAAAGAAGAGAGCTAGAAAGACAGTGTGAGAGAGATGAGTGAGGTATGATGGACTGTTTCATGTGTGTCAGTGCAGTGGGTCCTCAACCACCATTTGTTAGCATTACTAATGATTTTTTAATGACAGCTGTTGGATTGTCTCTCATTTGCCCTTTTATTTTGTCTGACTCTGTCCTATTTTTCTTTCTCTCGCACTTTCTCTCTCGTATGCTCGTCAGCCTGTACCTTCTGCCTCAGAAGCCCGCCACCACACTCATCCTGTATGATGGCGGTTCAGCTGTTGCTCAGATTCCCAGGTGAGTCACATACCCCCCCCCACACACACACACACAAAAACCTCAGTGCCTGGCTTTTACAGTCATTTGTAATACCATTTAACAGTTGACACCACCAGAAGGTACAGTGCAGCCAAGTCCACCAAGACCCCCCCCACCCTCACCCCAGGTACATGCTGAAGGACACATAAATTGCTCAACAACATAAAATGATAAAATGTCACCCCAAATGTCAATTGTCAGATGGCACAGTTCATGTCATAAGTTCACAGTATGTCTAATGTAATGTAACCCTTAGCTGGAAAGGGTGACTTAATTGTCCTATTTGATCAATGTTGAACCACTTCATAAAGACTTTTAACACAATGGTGTAAACAAAGTGTGTTCAGCTGGAGGTGCCAATCTTTCATCCATAATGAAATAGCTTATCCTCAAGGCATGCAGAAATACGAGTTTCCCAGAAATTCCCAGTTCAGATAGTGTAGAAATGAGACATGTCATGGTTTATCAAAAGGCTGCAGATAGGTCAAGTAGAATTAATGCTGATGACTGAGCAGAATACTTAACTACTCTCAATGCTTCAGTCAAAGACAGTAGAGCAGTTTCGGTATATGACCGCTCTTGACCAGACTGCTTACAGTTAGGTTGTTTTGATAAAGGAAGTCAGACTTGTTTGAAGACCACTTTCTCTTTGACAAGAAAGGAAGAAGGGATACAGGCCTGTAGTTCTTCACATCAGTTGGATTGAGGGTACTTTTCTTGAGCAAAAGTGTAACCCTTGTATGTTTGAAAGAAGAAGATACTCCAGAACTGAGTGAAGAATTAATCATATGCGTGACCGCTGGCAGAACAGTAGGTGCCATAGACTGCAGAAGAGTAGACGGGATGGGATCCAAAGGGCATGTTATGGGACAACTTTGCTGAAGATAAAAAGAAACCTCTTCTTTATTAAGAGGAGAGAAAGAGTCCAACGATGCCAACATGTCAAAAGGCAAAGCCCTCCTTAAAGGCTCATCAAAGTGGGAACTTATTTTAGCAACTTTTTCAGTACAAAATATTGCAAAGTCATCCACAGAAAGTGAAGTAGGTAATGGGAGTGGTGAAGGATTGAGAAGAGATTTGAAAGTAGAGAAACGTTTTCTACTGTCAGTGGCGCTTTCGATCTTGCTCTGATGGAATGCCTTTTTAGCAAGTGTAACTGTGGATGAAAAAGACTTGTAGTCTAAGATCATTGGCAATTTTCTCTCAGCAGCTCTACGTTCCTTTCGTACTGAACGTATACTGTTTGTGGGCCATGGCGGGGTTTTGAACGAGTGGTCTTATGGAACGAGCACATACTGTGTTCAGACAAGATGCCAGCATAGAATAGGCTAGGCTAAGAGTCTCTGTAGCATCATTAACCTCAAGTGACAAGAATGAACTTGGAGTAGGTAAAGCAGTTACCAATGTTGCAAAATGGTCGCTTGAAAGGCTTCTTAGATTACGCCATAACAAAACTGTAGGAGAAGGAACGGCTGATCCAGGAGATGCACAGATAATTTAATAAAGTAATGATCAGATGCATGTAATGGATTAACCATAAGGTTGCCTGTAGTACGTAGCAGAACTAGGACTGTGAACACATGGGACACAAGGACATAACTTTTAGTAATCTTTACAAGATTATGGCTGGCTGTGCCCTCAATCAAAATAGTCTACTACGCCATCTGCTTTTTGATGTAAACAATGAACAACTTAATTGAATTTGGCAAAATTAGGAAAGAATACTGATCATATGAAAAGAAATTGCGCATAAGTTTATTAGAAAATACAAGATGCATGTTCTGTTTTTTTTTATGAATTGTGCCCATGGAGTATCACAATGAAAGATAAAATATACTAGTAAAAAACAGTAAAGGATCATGCATCACAGCTCGATAGGCTTACTACCAATACAGGCTTACAACCATTTTGAATACCATTGTTATATTAACACCTACATTTTCCAAAAAAATAAACACCTGATATGAATTTGCTGAATAATTTGAAATGTACAAGGGACAAACTGATTGCTTCCATTTATCCACAGTTCTTTTTTATTTAACCAAAGAGCCAAAGTGTATGAGGGTACGTTGCAAAATGTCTGATAGCTTTCAGTAAGCACTTCTTCATGGCTACATTCATATTCATAAAGCTAGCTACTGATAAAAAGTCAAAGTTCCTTCTCACAGAAGATTCATATGTCACAATACATGCACATTCTACATTGGAGGCAATGTTTTTATTTATGGTTATGGGTCTGCAATGCCATGGCATTATGTAAGCTGAACTTGAAGCTGATATGATCTACAAAGGGCTGGTCTATCCTACAAGTACTAATAAGAAATGTCACGGAGCAACTGAGTTGTTACAAAGATGAAACATTACTAAACGGATGATATATCATTTGACTGCATTTTGATGTTTAAAAAGATAAATGGATTTAGTAATTCAGTCACCACTGATGAGGCCATTTAACAACTCTCAAAGCAGACATATTAGGTGAAAGTAAGGTGGAAGAAAGCTGAAGAAACAGAAACTCAGACATAATCAGAGAAAGAAATCATTCAATATGATTGCATCAATCAACTATGGTTGTCCAAATAGGGTCTTCTGGAAAGCATCTGTAAACCAATATGCATGTGGGCACACTACTGAGCACATCAATGAACAGGGCCCTTACATTATTGCTGTTCATGACATTTACTTACACCCTGGGAACACAAATATTATAAATGTACGATATTATTCACTATACACCAGCCCATAAAATAGTGGTCCTCTGATGCAAACATGGGTAAATGCTACCACAACACTTTTAAAAAACAAATCTCTCCAGATCAGGATTTCACAATTCTGCTCACAAGTCAAACACGGGAGCACGGTCACTGCACAAGTGTGGCACACTCAAGCATGCGCGTGGAACTGGCACGTGATACAACACAGAATACGTGGATGAATAGCACAGACGTTGTCATGGTATAATATTTACACAGGCATGTCTGATAGACAACAAAAATGTACCTGAGAAAACAGGCATGAGGAATCCATCTGAAAAATACATTTATAGTACATTATGGAGTTCTTACCCCAGTTCTTCTACTACTTTTGCTTTTGCTTTGTTGTCCCTGTGTGCTCCCAGACATCTCCTTGTTATACAAGTAAGTATACGCATACATCAGTTTCATTGGTTACAGTAAATAAACAAGCTGTTTTTGAAGCCCCCCCCCCTTCCCCCGCCAAGCCTAACCTAACCTAAATGCCCTAAACGTACACCTCCCAATATATGCTGTCATTGTGCAGGTGGGTGTTGGAGCAGAGGCGTGGTGCGGTATGGTACGGCACGTCGCAGCACTCTAGTTGTCCCAGTCCTTCTTGATCTGCAGGTTCCACTCCCACGAGAGGTGGTCTGTCTTGTCGTCATCTGTGAAGTGGGACTTGATGTGGTAGCCTCCCCTCACCAGCATTCCCTTTGGAGCCTCCTCCACAGGGGTCAGAAACTCGTGCTCCTCGGCCCGAGGCCCATAGCTGCCCACCATGTACACAGCCTTGTCCACTGCAGGAGGAATATTGATGGAGGCAAACAGGAGGCACAGACACAGAACAATAAAGACAATATGGTCAGCAAAGTATGTACATTGTAAAGAGTTTTAAGTTATATAGTTTATACTTTCTGTACAATGCATGAGGTGCTTGCCGAGGTCTAAGAAATGCCCTGTGTGCTTGCGCACATATCAACAGAACCTCTAAGTGTATCATCATTTTGTATGAGATCATTTAAGTAACCTCAGATCACCAGATCACCTATGATGCTTCCAAATACTGCCATTATAGTACCATCTGTCGGCAAAGATGTTCTGCCTTTTTCGTAGTAGTGTGATTAAAAATAGTTTGAATTAACTTTTAATTTTGACTGCGTAAACTGGCCTTTCTGGATGGGGAGCATGTCCAAGATCTATAAAAGTCTGAGAACAGGGTTGACGGATGCCTTTCCAGTGTACATGTGGACTCGACAGAAAATGCCCCAGTACACACAACTCAAACCTTATCTCAATCCATCTGCCCAAAACGGTTTAAACATTTACACAAGCAATCTGATAAATTTGTAATTCCCATGTTGTGAGTTAAGACTGCAACTCCAGCTTATTCAAGAGGGAAAACTCGCTGGTATGTTTAGGGGAATTCATTTCTGGCACACCCTATGGGTTTTTTCCATAAACATTCTGACTCCACAGTTTCCACCTTACACATTTCCATCAAACAAACAATGCCAACAACAAGGAATTTGAGAATAAGAGTGGAAGTCCTTGCCTCGCAGTCCTTTCCTGTAGGTCAGATGCACATACTTCAGTCCAGACACGATTTCTCTGTTGACCTATTGTGGTGAAAACAGAAGAGTTCATTAACATACAACAACTGCATGGCAGGCACCCTGTTGATATGAAGTGCAATAGCACAAATGCGCCTGCAGAGGGCGTCTTAGGCATCAGCATCAGTGGCGCTTGGCGATTCTCAATACATCAGAGTCCTTGTGGGATGTGCTCCTGGGGCACAGCCTCCCACTACTGCTACAAAACACATTAAGCATTGTAGGAATCTATTTAATTAGCTTCTTTCACTCTGTCCCTCATTCAAGGCCTCTTTGTCTCCTTCTTTCACTCTCATTCTAACCTCCATTTAGACTCGATCAGTCCGGTCGTGCCCTCAGGAAGATGGAGTGTGAATTGTCGGCGAACTCATCTTTCCCTCCCAGATCTAACCAGAGTTAATTAAGCAGTGGGGAGGATTTTGCACTTTCCCATAATTCACCCACCACCCTATGTCCCCTAACACACACACACACACTCTCTCTCTCTCTTTCTCTCTCCATGCCAACAGCCACTTCGCATTGAGACATTTTAAAAAACAGCATTCCCATGCAGCCCAAGACAAATATTTCCCCAAGAAATGCACAAACAAATACAAAGAATAAGCCTTGCATTTCAGAGCATGTTTGCTTATCTATAATCATTTCTTTTTTTGGTGAGGGCGGTTATTTTAAGGGTGTATTAGGCTGCTTACTTGGGAAAGCCACTCCATGTTTATGCATGCACTAAACGCTGCTCCTGTCCTTGGGGACCCAAACCGTTTGAGAGGGTAGGCGACCTCTTTCATTTTCATACGAACCAAGGCCTCATGTTTAAACATGTCAGCCGTCTATTTTGGAAATCAGAGAACTTTCTGCTGTGAGAGAGGAGGCGAAAAGAGGGGCTGTAGCCAAGCTCAAGTAGGGCAGAGAGGCCTGGTGCTTTCACAAACATTTGAGAGATTTTTTCTAGATCTAGTTTTTGATGTCTTATAAACACGTGCACTCCAGAACCAGATTACATATAAACCTACTTTGAGAGATTCTTCCCAGGAGATGACACTTTACAGTACTTGCCATATGTAAAGCTGAAGAACAATATATATTGTGCACATGATATACCTTTTACAGTCACAGTGCAGTGATGGCAGCATATGGTAAAAACACAGAAAAAAAGAGAGTGAATTTCCATCTCACCTTGAAGTGAATCTTCACCCTGTAGTCAACACCTTCTTTCATGGTAAAATTTGCCTTCTTCAAAGCCTCCAGGTCACCTGTGTGAAAGAGAGAGCGCTTGTCAGACTCCATTACATTACCAAGACACTTTTTCACACCATCCCACGTTCAGCAAGAAAGAGGCAAAGAGAGAGAGAAAGAAAGAGCAGGGTGAAAGGAAAATTGAATATAACGCAACAAAGACAAGAAAGCATATCAGAGAACAAATATATTTTTTTTCAGTAGGTCATTTGGCTTTGCCTGCCATAAAAGCCTTCCTATACCAATAAGTCAACAGGATAACTGCAGCGTTATCAATTTATCTCTGAAATTTGCCTTAAGTGGTCTGTAATGGATTCTGAAAGCACAGAGATGGAGAGTGATGCAGAGTTAGCGGAGTGATAAAACGATCCGTGAAAGAAAAAAAAAGCAAAGCAAAGATGATGCCTTCCCTTCTATTTCTTAGTTACGGAAAACACTCGAGGAGAATGAACCAACAGGAGTGGACTGTGGCTGTTGGCCAGGCTGCAAGCACTGAGAAACCCGCATTAAGAGTTTAATTTAAGTCTTCACCCAACTCCCTGTATCACCATGGTTCACACACACACACACACACACACACAGACACACACAGCCATTTTCAGTCAGCATGCATTTCCATCGCAGTATTCATTTCTATCTACATTTCCTTTGTATATGTTTGTACATGAATATGCATCACAGTATTGTAATTTACTACTTCCTTGGTACATTTACATCTTTGTGAACCAAGTTTGCCATTAACCTATTCAAATGTAAAAAAATACCTACAATATGTCGATATGACACACTTCTAGAGGAAGCAGTAATATCTTCAAGCATGAAAATACGTAAATCAGGTCGGCCAAGGTCTACCTTGCAGTAATCATGAATAATGAAACAATGATACACTGGGAATCACTTTACACCCTCAATCCAGAAATGTACCTAAAGCATGAAGAAATGCGGCAAGTCAATTTTTGTTGTTATTCTATGTCCATGAAATTAAACTGCCATCCCTCTCCACTCAGCCTAAAAATGCCAAAAAAGAAAACATAAAATGGGAGTAGCTCGTTTCAGAAGTGTAATCGTGCTCTGTTCTTTGCTTTGCCAGTAACAGTCTGTCAGGAGCATCTATGGGTAGATGGCTCCGATGACGCCGCAGGGAGCGGCTGTATCTTTACAGCGACGTAAAATGGGCCAACAGCAGATCGGTCCATTGCCTGCTGTCTCGAAACACAAGCGGCGGTGGCGGGAGGTAACAAGTAAGTATGAGTAAGTATAAGTACATATACTCTTTTGATCCCGTGAGGGAAATTTGGTCTCCCAATCCGTGAATTAGTGAAACACACACAGCACACAGTGTACACACAGTGAGGTGAAGCACACACTAATCCCAGCGCAGTGAGCTGCCTGCATCAACAGCGGCACTCGGGGAGCAGTGAGGGGTTAGGTGCCTTGCTCAAGGGCACTTCAGCCATGCCTAATGGTCGGGGTTCGAACCGGCAACCCTCCGGTTACAGGTCCGAAGTGCTAACCAGTAGGCCACGGCTGCCCCAAGTAGCAGGAAGTAATGTGAAAACACGCATCTCCCTTCAGTAATGTGAAAACACGCATCTCCCTTCAGTAATGTGAAAACACGCATCTCCCTTCATTGTATTTCTCCCTCGCTCTCATTGTCTCGATCTGTCAAATTTTCTCCCTTGGTTTTTCACTTTCACTCTTGGTCTTTCTCTCTTTCCCTCTCCTCTCTCTCTCTCTCTCTCTCTCTCTCGGCCAATACAGACTTGTGCAGACATGGATGCCACCTTGATGATTTAACCTCAAGATACTACACTCACTGTGCAACCCTCGGGCTAGAGGTAGTCGGCTGCACTCAGATAAAGGTGAACGAGACTGACACACTTGGATAGACGGGACGAGACTGTCCCCAGTGTGCACTGCATACAAAGAGAGATTCAGAGTCCGGCAAAAGAAAGACCTAAAGGCCAGGGGAATAAAACATCCACCACGAACGGTCATGCAGACATAGACTACTTAACTGTGGTCTGGCTTAAGAGTCAAGGTCTGTTTGAAACAGAAGGTAGTCTGCCATTGCCTCGTTGGCCATTTAGACCTTCCAAGATAAAATATTATCCAGTTTGGAATGGACTCTGGGAATAATTTTCATCATCCTCATGTGTGCAGTGGTTGTACCTAAAGCACTCTCCTCAGCCCGCAATAAGAAATCTCATTTGGGCCCCCCAACAGAGGCATGCTCACCCATAAATGCATTAATGCCAAGGGGAGATGTACACAGGTTGCCCTGGCCTTTTGGCAATGGTCCCTCAGAGATGATGAAATATTTATTGCACCATTAGCACAATTCACTCAAGGTAACTCTGCAACCTTAATCCAATCCGGTTAACAAAAATCACCCGTCTATTAGATAAAAAATGTGTTCAATGTGTGTAATTTAATTTTAACATATTGACTGTGAATTCTCCACGGCACAGATGCATGAAGCGGCAATGATGCTTAAAATATAGTTCTAAGCCATAACTCAGGGTTTGATGTTATGGACAGGTTGACTGTTCGGGCATTCTGAACAACGGTGCACAGAACAGAACAGCATGACCTTATTTGCTGTAATAAGCCACAAAGCCCCCTGTCTTAGCTCTGCCAGAGTGATTCTCACATTAGATTATCGGTAGTCGGAATAGGAAAAGAATGAAGTGACAGAGCTGGCACACAAACAGGTGCTTTGATAACAACACTCACTCTCTCACTCTCTCTCTTTCTGTGGCACTCCCCACTCACCCCCCCTGCATCTATTTGGTCTTGTTCAGCTCTGTCTAGCTGTCTGTGCCCAATATACAACACCCACCCCCCACCCCCTGCTCTCTTTTCTCCCAGTTCCATTAGGGAGGCTGCAGATAAGACAGGCCTTCTGTTATCCTAATCAGGGCATCAGCAGAGACTGGAGAGGAGAAGAGGAGGAGTGGAGAGGAGAGGAGGAGAAGAGAGGAGAGGAGAAGAGAGGAGGGATAGAAGGGAGGGGCGAAGAGTAGAGGAGGGGTGGAGAGGGGAGGAGGGAAGACTAAAGAGGGAAGCGGAGAAGAGAGGAAGGGTGGAGAGGAGAGGAGGATAAGAGAAGAGGGGTGGATAGGGGAGGGGAGAAGAAGAGTGGAGAGGGGAGACTGAAGAGGCAGAAGAGAGGAGGTGAAAAGTAAAAGAAAAAAGGAACATTAATAGGAGAGTTGAATCCGCGCACCAGATTCATACTGTCTGTCTTGAACCCCCCTCTCTTCTCAAACACACACACACACACACACACTACACTACACACCCCCCTTATCAACACCACCTGCTCACCACCCACTGTCACACCCCTCCATCTCCCTCTCTCTCTCTCTCCCTCTCAAAGCTTTGGCCGCCCGGACACATCCGTCAGGCGGCGTTCCGTTCCGGCGGCTCCACCACTCAAAGGGCCCATCATCAGCTGTCAGGCAGGCACGGCCCCTCGCTCTCGCACCATCCATCAGGGAGGAAGTCGGCTTCCTAATGCTCACCGCTCGGCTCCGCCGGAAATCGCATCGCACACACTGTGGTCTTCCAAAGGGAGACGCGATGTCTGACTAATCAAGTAAATATGATACTCCGATCCATAAATAGCACTGACGTTTGGGCTGCAAGAACACAGCTCAGCGTTGTACAGGCCAATATATGAAAGCGGAGTTGGGAAGCTGGGGTTGGTCCAGTTGAACCTTTTCTATCTGTAGTTCAACTCAGTGTTTTGTAGAGAACATTTTTGTTTCATTTTGTATTTGGTACTGAAAATAAACTTGGCCTGCCCCTGAGTCAGAAGAATTATGAATGCATGATGATCACAAAGAAAAAGTCAAAGATATGTTCCAGGCAAGCTTGATATAGATTTCTCTCACATTGCTTAAGGTACTGTAGCTCTCACAGAGGTTTCCAAGCAGAGCCCAGCGATACCTCTGAAGAGACATCAAACAGTACAAACTGTTCTTCACAGTAACAGAAATCAGAGACACATCATCATAATTAAGAAACAAGACAACACACCGAGCACCAGGTATAAGCTCTGAGGGACAGATAGGTTTCTTCCTGTCTGATGTCTCTCTTGGTGAACTATAGGTACCCTTAAACTATAGGTACCAGAGCAGCACTTAGCCATATCTACTGTACATGAACATCTTCAGCAGTATATTCACATCTGTCTATATCCCTGGCGTCATGACCTGACAGATTTGAATGGGCAAAACAACTTACACTCATTTCGAACATACTGTGCTATGGTTATGCTTGAGAACGACCTCGATCTGAGTGAGATGTATGGTGTTTTATTTTTGCTGCTGACAGAGGAAGCTCTGTTGCAAGGCCACTTCCTTCACACAATTCTGATGTTGAAATGAACGCGTGATCCACTTGGCAGCTGACTAAAGTCTATGCAATACCTTTCCTCCCCTGCCTGCAGAGACAGCAGCAATGGATAGTCACCATAAAGTCGACTTTTGTTTT
Organism: Alosa alosa; assembly: GCF_017589495.1. NCBI lineage: Eukaryota > Metazoa > Chordata > Actinopteri > Clupeiformes > Clupeidae > Alosa > Alosa alosa. The sequence continues at coordinate 6,754,442 of NC_063194.1, forward strand.
GTTTAAGATTTTGGTTTTAAAGGAACCGTATGTACTGTAAGAAATGTATTTCAATTAATCATAAAATGGCCCTGATATGTCACTAGACATTAAGAAATCATGTTCATTTCAAATACTTACATCATTTCAAATACTTCTATCACTGACAACAGTAGTCCGGTCAGGATATTGTCATTTAAAAAGTGAAGTTGCAGCCCTCAACTGATGTTGATGTTGTCATTTTGTGTTTTGGCCTGATGCGCCACCCTCTACCTATCTACTAATCACAAAGTCAGTAGTGTTTCGGCATCCGGGTTGCCAGCTCTGCCAGTCAGGGGGGAGGGGGAGGGGATACACCGCTCCACAGTAATTTGAAAGTGATTGCAGTACCAGTTTTGGCTACAATCTTACATACGGTTCCTTTAAGGGATTACGGAATCTGTCCAATCTATTGTCTTGAGTTTTAAAGTTTTGTTTTCCTATCTGTTTTCCAAAATCTATTAATAAAGAAATCAACTGTATCATTTACTCAAGTCAGAGCATTTTTTTTATACCAAAAAATTAACAATTCATACAGAAATGAAAGATTGTTAGGTATGATTCAGTGATCATAACTAAAACTACACTATGCAAACAATGTTGCAATATCAGGGTGTAAAACGCACACCTCACCCCTTTGGTTAGTCACTGGGAGGATACCACATGAAATGCATGACGTTTGAGTAACGGCTAGGCTCTGTCTGTATGTTCTGTTCCAACATCTGCTTCTTACGCAAACTGGTATAATATAGTTCATATTTACATGCCATTCATAATAATTACACGTGAACTCAATCAGGAAATAACTAAAATATGCCATAAAGGCTAATGTATAATGTAGATGTCAAGACATAATATAAGTACAGGGTGTGAGGTAAGGAAGAGTCTTCACAATGTGTTGTTATACACCATTATGTTATTATGGGATGTCACAGCCTAGAAGCCTGGCTCTGAGGACGGATCATATCTCTGGGGGATTTGGATTCCTCCTTCCAGGAAGAGAAAAAGGGACTAGATCTGCAAAGGGTCATTTCATTGCCTAGCAACGATATGACCTTTCGCATGGCTCCGACTGCTGCTCAGGAGACAGAAGAGCCTCCCTCGAGCCAAACGCTGGAGGGAGGGAGGGAGGGAGGGAGAGGGAGAGAGAGAGGGAGGCAGACAGAGATAGAGGGAAGGGGAGAGAGAGAGAAAGCGGGAGCTAGAGGGAAACAGACAGTCTGTGAGAGATGCAAACGAAAGTGATGAGAGAAAGAAAAGGGACAGGAGACAGGAAAAAAACAGCAAGTGAGTAAAAGAGAGAAAAAGATGAAAAATAAGAGACAGAATAAAACCAGAAAAGCGAGAGAGGGGCAGACAGACAGACAGATTGAGGGAGGGAGTGAGAATGCGAGCGCCTCCGAGCACATCGACCGCCAGCGCTCCCTCCAGCCCTGCCCACGTGGCCTCGGCTCTCCCAGCCCTGACAGGTACAAAGTCGCTCCGCCCCAAGATTGATTCCCGCTTCCAACCGCCTCCTCCGCCACCTCCTCCTCCCTGGCCCTGTGAGGCACAGGGGGGATGACATCATCCCTCTTCGGGCTGAAGAGGTGACTCATTAGAATGCAGTGTGTTGCCCTCCGAGGGTCTGTCAATATTGTCAACTAAGCAAATGCCATCTCTCTCTCTCTCTCTTTCTCTCTCTCTCTTTCTCTCTCTCTCTCTCTCTCTCTCCCTCACCTTTTCTGTCTTTTTCTTTGCCTCTCCAAACAGAACCCTTTGTCTGAGCTTCTGAGGAGCCTTGATGTTGCTGTGTCAGCAACAGAACACAACCAACATCTAGATGAATGATGTCAAATAGGGCGATTGTTCTTGAGAGAGGAAAGGATGTAAGCAGGGGAGGGGTGTGACCTGCATAAGTGCTCCTCACGGGTCTGCGTGTCCACTTACTGTGTCTCTGGACCAATGGGCGTGGCCACTGAGCGCATGATGTAATGGCACACATACTGCAGTGTTAAGATACTCCACATTGGAATTCACACACAAACAAACACACACACACACACACACACACACACACTGCTACACTACATTTTTCTCTTTATTCTATGTTGAAAATTTGACCTTAAAATGCTTCTCAAGGCTGTGGATATTGGTCACACCACACCCTAATATCTGTGTGTGTGGTAAATGACAAATTCCTCTTCACCGTGTTGCATTCCAATAGGAATACTTATTTCCCTTTCCGTCTCTAGGCCAGGAAAGCCATGGCTGCCGGATAATTCATTTTGGTCATGCTGCAAATCTTCTCAGGCAGACAGACCTGACGTGGGCACAGGATGTTGGCATATCTGCAGGCTATTTGTGCCCTGTTGGAAAAGAACATTATATTTCCCTACGAGAAAGAAAATTAGAGAGAGAGAGAGAGAGAGAGAGAATTGGAGAGAGAGAAAAGAGAGAGAGATGGTGAGAGTGAAACACTAAATTCACCCTTGTTCAGACACGTCAGAGAGAATGGCTCTTGTCAAGCTTCAATGCTCATCCTCAAAAAATTGTTTTCACTTTCCGTGATCTGGAAATTGCGAAACAATCTGCCACCAGTGATGTGTAATTTCACAAAACCAGGGAGCGAAGCCTGAAGTGTGAGGCAGAGGAAAAAGAAAGTGCTCTTCTGGTTCAGCTGACAGACCAACAGTCCCACTGCCGTGAAGTCAATTCCAAGGACATCCATGACTAGATCTGCCTTCATCTTTTCAGGAGAACCTTGTACTGAGAGTGACTTATAGTAAGAGTGAAGATATGCACGCAATCCCAATGGAGACACAGAGGTCCCACATGAGATCTGATTAAATGACAAATGACTGGTTACAGCCATATGTTATGTATGTTATGGAAAATAGAAACACCAAAATGAGGTCACACATTGTACAACAGGAGAAGGTCACCTGTGAGATCCATGGTGATGGGTCCAGGGGCCTGGTCACACATCAGTGTCAGTCTCGTCACCTGGAGGTTAGGGATGGTGGGGTCTGTGATGGAAGAGAAGACAACTTAGAAATGGTGTTGCGTTTTCTCCCACACTCTTTGTTTACCTGATGCTAACCCACAGATGGAACCGGTAGCATAGGCAGAATAAGACAGTTTCATTGCTATAGCATTGAACTCTGCATTGAACTGCATTAAAGGCCCAAGGCCCTTGAAATTGAATAATGGCCAAAGGGCAGTCCTATGTCTGACTAAACTAAATTGATTGATAACTAGGCATGCCCCATTGCCCCCAGAGCATAGCACTGTAGTGGCCTGGCTGCTCTAGCTGTTGGCTTCAGCAACTCGAGCTAGTTAGCACAGATTGTTTTTTTTGTTTTTTTTCCATACCTACAGTACTCGGTGACTTTGAGAGATAGAGATCTATGTGAAAAATTGCTGGAGTTTTCCTTTAACTTCAAACATTGATGAGTCAATTCAATGCTCCCACATGCCAAACTATAGCTACAGTTTATGCACAAGAACTTTGCTTGTTGATAGACTTTGCACTTCGCCTGCCATTTAAATCAGGGCCCCCAATATGATTACCCATCAGGCATTGCATTCTCTCTCTCTCTTACTTTCTCTCTCTCTGTACTTCTTTACTACTCTAAGACAAGGCAGTCAGCACGAAAACTGCATTTGGTTACACACATAGGGGCATGCCGTGTGGGGAGCTTAAAGGAGAAGTTTTTCACATAGATCTCTGTTTCTCAAAGTCACCGGGTACTGTCGGTAACGGGAAAAAAAAACAGTTGTAGTAAAGTCAATTTTACCTAGCTCAAGTTGCTGCAGCCAATAGTTAGAGCCTTCAGGCAGTTACGGTGCTACAGTCTGAGGGCATTGAGTGTGGCAGAATTCCCCTTTAATGCTCGACACATGAATTATGGGAACTAATGTGGGCGTGTGGTGAGACTGGCATTCGTGGCGTGTTAATGTTCAACATGTGTCCCCTCTCATTCAGCCGAGCAGCAGTGGGGATCAACGAGACTGAATCATGTAAGAGCCATGGAGATGGAGGAGGAGGAAGAGGAGGAGGAAGAGGTGAGCAACAGGGCTATATGAATGTTTCCATTTTCACATGAAAGCTGCTGGCAGGGTATTGGCACAGATGGTGCTGGAAAAAAATAATGTTTCCAATTTAATTCTCATCCTTCCAAACATCATAAAGGGTTTTTAATTTATGCCGCTTATGAGAGACAGGAATTAAAGAAGGCTCTAATGGAAGCTTATAGCCTTCATGAAGAAGGGCCTTTTCTTCTCCATTCAGGGCAGTAAATGAACACTAAGAGGAAGCTAAAGTGGTCCAAATGCTACCATATTAGGTTAATAGGACAAGGCTTCTAAAATGTAGTAGGTTTTCAGATACAGAAATGAAACAGAAACATTTAACACACAATTAGAGAAGTACATGTACAGTATGAGGCTTAAGGTAAATACATGTCAACCCACAGGTGCTGTATATTTCCCTACAGCAGGGTGTATGTAGTTCAACAGTCACTTCACCAACAGGTCTTGAGAGGAAACAGTGGCTTGATTAAACATGAAACAGATACAGTCAGACAGATATACAGTATAGCTCAGTATAGCTATAGTGTGTATGTACAGAATAGTGCATCTGCTCTGTTTGTTTGAGACAACAGGCCTTTCATTTCTCCGCTTTCTTCTATTCTCAGCCCTGCAGTGACCTGGTCACTAGACGGAGAGTTAAAAATTCTCTCTTCCACAGGGAGTTTGTGAGCAACAGAGACATTTTGTGCTTGAAGCTGATGGAATCCATTGTGCTCTCCCCTGCTCTTGTAGCCCACCCTCCACCACCCCTACCCACCTTCACCCACCCAACATCATGCCACTTCAGCACATTCCGCCGGGGGGAGGCTATCACCAAGGTGACGGCTTCTGACACCCTGCCAGTGAAGCCACTGTCCTGGAGCATGATGTGTGTCACGGCTCAGACACACTCCCATGGAGCCATGGCCACTCTCACTACTCACACTAGACAGGACACACACACACACACACACACAAATAAACACACAAAAACACACACACACACACACACACACACACACAAACAATGCACACACACACACAATGCACACACATTCAAAATAATGGCAGAGGTCCCCTGTGGCAAATACACCCACTGCGCAACGAAACCCAAATAAACAAATGATGAGGAAAACTGCTCCTGTGCTGGTTGGGGCGAAAAGTCAGGCTGGGAAAATAAATATGGTCTCCTCTGCCAAAGGCTTAGGCCAAAATGTCAGAAAACACTAGTGGGTGTTTTAGGTCATTGGAATATTCATAATTTCTGATGTACTACAAACCTATAATCCATGAATATTTGAGTATCAGTGCTGTGAGTTACATCAGCATTTCTTGCTTTTCAGCAAGACTCAGGCACAGCCCAAAGAGCCCGCCCCCTTCCTGTCAGCGTGCTGTGCCCGAGCAAAACAATTGGCAGCCAGGACTGCTCATCTATTTGGAGGGTTCCTGGCCTGCCAATACAGCAGTATGTTGACATTTCAGTCTCAGATGACAGAATCAAGAGGATTCATCAAGACATCCTTCGTTTTACTTTTTTTTTATTTGACTTTGTATAGCTTTTGGGCTTTCCTTTGATGTTGATGTCCAGTAGAGATCAGATTAGGTGATATGAGATGTTTCTCTCTTTTGTAATGCAATGTTTATTGATTTTTCAACATAGGGAAATATACACAGCATTTATCAATAACCCCCCCCCCCATCCCACCCAATCCCTTACCAACACATGGATCAGCATTGGTCAGCGGAGTACAAATGCATGTTTGAAAACAAACACACACACATTATAAAAGAGAAAATAATTGAAAAATAAATTAAAAAACACCTATTTACAAAGCAACTTTTTAATCGTAGCAATGCCATGTAGCCAATTATTGATAGTGGAAGGCTTTGCATGGTTAATTCTTGCTGAGGAAAGTTCTAGGTACATAATGTCTAATAGAGTATACAACCAGTGTTTTACAGAAAGATCATGGAGTGGAAGCAATCTCTGAACCACTAATTTTTTGGCTGCGGTCATACCTGCTAACCAAAGTTTTCGTGTTTTCTCTGTGATGTGAAATTTTGAATCATTAAACAAAGGATGTACTGCAGGATCCATTGGAAATGTGATGTTTGTTAAATTGGATAAATTGTAACTACAGTATTCAAGAAAGAAAACACCTCTGGGCAGTTCCATAAAGAATGCATGAAATTCCCTACATTGCAAAAGGTACAATTTGAAAGAGATGTTTCTCTCTAATCTCTGTTCTCTTTGCAGTGGCTAACCAGTGTCTAGGCATTGCATAAAAAAAACTGAGTGTGGGAATGTCAAAAGCAGAGGGCTATTTGTGTGTGTGTGTGTGTGTTTATTGGGGGCTGAACTAGAGGAAGTACTGTTAGTCATGCACTGAGGGCATAAACAAGCCCTCAAATTGTACACATGCAGCTATAACCCAAGGACAAAACACACAATGCAAACATGCTATCACTACCTTAACACACACACACACACACACAAACACACTCACAGTTGTACAATTCAGCACCCTTGGACACACACACACAAACACACGCCCAGCTGATTTATTGTGTCCTCTCGAATTCATATATCATCCTGGAGAACAAAACATGACAAATTAAAAGACATTTTAAAAAGGAGCCAAGTGCCACAAGCATCTCTGAGAAACGGCCGAGGTTAATATTCCCATCACTGAGGAGCGTCCCACGGCTGTGAGAAGGGGATGAGGCAGAGCGCCTGAGCGCCACATTCAGAGGGTCCTTCAGCACAACAGAGTAGTTTTGAGGCTGAATCAAAAGTGCATAGCTTAAGACACACACACACAAACACACACACCATCCACCTCCATTATCCTCTCCTCTCATGCCCGCACCAATTCAGCTGCCATCACAGAGAGATCTGATTGGTTGTGATGGCCGTGGCACTGTAAGAACATCTTCCCCCCGCAAAAAGTGAAATATGAGATGTTAATCACTCGAAAGGCTGCTCAGCACTCAGGGTCGTTACGCAGGCCAGGGGCCGCTACTAACAGCCTTAGAGCCATAATCATGAATATAAAGGTGAATCATTACTGACTCATGAGCTATTCTACGCAAATGACCCACTTCACTGCAGAGCATCTCTGTCACACAAACTAGAAAACACTTAACAGGGAACTAGACAATCAATTTTTAGGAATTCATTGCAATGTTAGTAATTTGTGTGTTGGAGCAGTAACTAGAAACTGCTTTTTATCTCCCAAAACTCCCAAACAGGCTTTGTTGATTTGTCATGCCTATTTTCCCTTTTATTTTATGTGGCACTTGTGGTATTATTTCATCCTCAGTTTAAGTGAATAAGTGCAATATTTTTCAGTAATGAACATCACATTTAAAAAGGCGGGCATCAAAGTGTCAGACACCTTTCAAAAAAGTTTCCAAGCTTTGCTCTGGTAGTAGTCAGAAACTCATTAAAACTCAAAGTCCATTTGATGCTGTAGGCATACAGTAAAGGTTAATCTTCCCCTAATACCCCGGGTGCCCACTTGGAGTGGTAAATTGGGTTTTTTACCTCCAGCTGAGCACCCCTATCCCATATAAGCCAACGCAGAATACTAATAGCCATTTCTAGGGGAGAAAACCAAATCTATTAGTGCTGAGCTGTAGTGTTTTTTTGGGAGCTGTTCCCAATTTCACGGGAACAAGATTTGGGTCAAAGTCCTGAATTTTAATGTTGGGGGTGTTGGTGTGCATGTGGGTGTGTGTGTTGATATACATTTGTGGGAAAAGGAGGCGTAAGTGTGGTTTAGGAAGTTCAAAGGATGTTGCTCTCTAATAGGGAGAAGACAAGCTCTCTCTCTCCCTCTCTCTCTCTCCCTCCCTCTCTCTCTCTCCCTCTCTCTCTCTCTCCCTCTCCTGGCCCAACGGCAAAGCAGAGGCAGCCTCCCTCACAGGTTTGAAGGCAGGACTGAATTACTCCAGGGATCTGAGACTGTTCAAGCACAACTGGCCTAGTGGGAGATGGAAACCCCTGGAGGCCCGTGACAGAGAAGGCTGGGACTTGCTGTGTGAAATAATGATCACAGACACACACACACACACACACACACACACACACACACAGGTGCATCCCATCCCTCTACATGTATTTTCATGCGCCTCTTTCCTCGGTCCTCAGTCCTTCAGCTTGTGCCCCTGAAAATCATTCAAAGCTGGACATTATCGAGGGTGTCTCATTTCTCTAATTACAACCAGAGGAGGTGAGAACGAGGAGAGGACAGAGGAGAAAGGGCCGATACGTGGGGAAGCGTTTTTAGTCGGAATTGTGCGATCATTGGTCCAAACTGTCGAGGTGAAAAGTTCCCTCCCACGTCTATCAATTTTCGGTTTCCAACAAGTTTGTATGGATTTATTAACACCAATAAATTAGTAGATAGACCAAGAAAAGATCTTTATATGCTGGAATTATCTTTTTTTTTTTTAAAAGTTCATGCCTGTTTTAAACACATTGTATTTAAATAAGTATTAATTTATGTCTCGAGAACTATCAAATATTACCTCATTATCAGGGTCAATAAGTGGGAATAGTCCATGTTTAATATGATATTTTTAGGCTTTGGTATCAGTTCATATTCTCTGCAATTTGCGTGTCTGTTTATTCTAGCCTAAGAGGTAATGCATGAGTGAGCAGGACATCTCATTTCTCTGTCTCTCCTTCAGGACATCTCATTTCTCCTGTCTCTCCTTCAGGACATCTCATTTCTCCTGTCTCTCCTTCAGGACATCTCATTTCTCCTGTCTCTCCTGGTTACCATAATATCATGTTCAGATTGTATTACTCCTACGGACAGGAGATTCCCAAAAAACTGATTTACAAAAGAAACCAGTTGAAGAGAAGCTCTGCTGAAAAGTGGATGAGTTATTTTAACTGGGACCATGCAGCTTATCTGAGCCTTTTAAACCAACAGTCTTGCGTCTGACCCCCTCATGGTCCAGGAATGAAAGGACAATGTGCTCACCTGCAACCACCGGGCCTGAGCCCAGGAGAGCCTGCTTGTACTTGGTGAGACTCTCGTCATCCTTGTCCAGCTCCTGGATCTCCTGCAGGGACTTCTGGGCCGGGGGCTGGTAGTTCAGGTCAGCCTCGTCCGCCTCGTCCCCAATGGGCGTGTCGGTCTCTTTGTCAGCCATGATGCCTGAGAGGAAGAGAAAAGCATGGGGGGTGGGGGTGGGGGTGGGGGTTGGGGGCAAGTAGAAGTCTATGAGTTTCATTACACACACATATGTTAACATAGTTGTGGGCGTGGTGGAGCAGTGGTGACGTCATCGACGCCTGACAATCATTTGACCCATCTGGGTTCAATGCCTGACCCAGCCATTGCGAGTCTGTGTTGCTTTGGATAGAAGCCACCTCTCAAAATTGGTTGCTTTAACCTTTAGGAACCATGAAACCTGGAGTGGTCAGCAACACCAGTTCACAAACGTGAGTGTGTCACCTGTCTCACTGGAGAGATTCATTGAGCCCCTTTATTAGTGGCACTATACAGTAAGCTTGCTTTCTGTTTTCAAAGCCACACTAGCTTTCAGAT